>NC_140590.1:1564888562-1565238562 GCF_964204655.1 Triturus cristatus
ATAACCATCGAGCAGCAGTGGTACTTTTGGGGAAGCAAGACTAGTAGCGTGTTGATCCTCACGGGTGTGAAGGAGCGCTATCTATTTGGTATACTCAGGCGGCGGTATAGTAACCGTGGAAGCCAACAGTCAGTACATCGGAGCAGAATGAGCGCTTAGGGAGTGGATGACTTCACCTCGGGTCTGAAGAAAGACTGAGGCTCATGACTTTGCGGGTGTGACTGAAGCTGAGTGTGGTGGCTGTCAGACATTGAATACGCCTGGGTATTGGAGTGAGATTTTTGCGGTCCTGAGAGAGGTATCTCAGTGATCGCGGGGAAGGATTCCCACTACACATGGTAACTACCTTTCTAGTGAGAATTATATGAGAGTAGCTAGACGTTGTAACTACGATATAACTTTTGTGCCATTTGTCTTTCAGGTTCTATTCCCCGCTGTCCCTTCCCCCCCTTCCTGTTTTCCCTCGCCTGATCGCCTTTGGGCTCTGTAACCTTTTGGTTGGAGCCCGGGGATATCGGGAGGTGGACCCCTATTACGTCGCTCGGACCCTGAGGAGCTCAGCAATCCTAACAGAATAACGCACCCACGAATCGTGCTCCTCCTGGTCCGAGGTGTACGACATGGCCACCTTAGATGAAGTAGTACAAGCGCTAGCCTTGGTCCAGCAGGAACTAGTGGCATCGCGAGCCGAGACGGCAGCCCTGAGGGACAGGATAGATAGATCGACGCGTAACCCCTTCGATGCCTCCCTACGGGGCAGCCCGCAGATTCAGGTGACGGTGCCACCGCCCATTCCTTTAGCCAGTCCGGAACGGTACTCCGGAGATCCCCAAAAGATACAAATCTTCTTGACTCAGATTATGCTATATTTCTCGTGCAAGCCCTCCTCTTTTCCCACCAATCACTCACGGGTAGCGTTTGCGATATCCTATCTAGTAGGAGACGCGGCCTCTTGGGCGGTCCCGTTGGTCAGAAACAATGATATGGTTCTGTCCAACTGGGACGCGTTCAGAGCGGCTTTTGAAGCGGTGTTCGACAGACGAACCACCACATTCAGTACCGACAGAGAATTGCTCTCCTTGAGGCAAGGGAAGAGCGACCTGGTTACCTACCTCACCTCCTTTAACCGGTTGGTGGCAGAGACGTCCTGGCCCGAAGACAAGCGGATGTCCTTGTTCTACCAGGGATTGAGCGAGGATCTCAAGGACCTAGTGGCCCAGATGGACCCCCAGCCTACCACGTGCACCGCCATGATGAATCTGGTATTGCGACTGGATGGGCGCATGGCGGAAAGGATGGGAGATAGACACAGAGGGATAGGGTCCACTTACAGATCCGCACGGAGAGACACGGCTCCGGTGGCCTCTGACAGCGAACCGATGGAGGTAGGGGCAGTGAGAGCCCCTTTGTCCAAAACCGAAAGGGAAAGCCGCCGCACCCTAGGCCTTTGTATGTATTGCGGGAAACGCGGGCATTTCGTGCGCGAATGTCCGGCGAAACCCAAAACCACCCATACATTGTACAGAGGAAAGAGGGCAGCGGCGTCTACCTTAAGTAACGAAAGCAGCGGTTTGGAGAAGAGCCTGGGGGGACCCTCGGGGGATACGGAGTGGAGAATACCGTCGTTGACCACGACTCGGTCCACCCGCACTGAAGCCCACATAGTGTTACAGGCCGGGCTAGAAGTAGGGCAGCAGGTGCATCAGGTACTGGTAATGTTGGACTCGGGGGCCACTGGCAACTTCATAGATCAGGGGTTGGTACGGTCTTTATCGATAGGGGTAGTCTGCAGGGACTCCCCGGAGGAAGTACTGGCCGTAGATGGAGAGCCGTTGAAATCTGGTCGCATTACACTACATACCGAAAGCCTGAAGATGTCCCTAAGAGATGGGCCCGATCAGCATATAGAGGCCATAGAATTAAATATCATCGAGGCCCCTCAATATGAGGTTATTCTAGGAATGCCGTGGTTCTGTTGCCACAACCCGACGGTGGATTGGAAAGCCCGGACGGTCCGGTTTCTCTCACCAGGTTGTGTGGACAGATGTCTACAGAAACATCAAGCGCTGGCCCTGGCCTTGACATACCCCTTTTGTGTCGCTACGGCGGCAGAAAAAGAGGTGGAGTTGCCGGTGGTGTATGCAGGATACGAAGACGTGTTCAATAAGAGACAGGCGGAACGTCTTCCTCCACATAGGACATACGATTGTCGGATTGACCTGGTGGAGGGAGCCGTCATCCCCACGTGTAGGGTATATGCATTGTCCGAGCCTGAAACACGACATCTGAGGGAGTACTTAGACCACTACCTGGCACTGGGATTTATCCGGCCATCCCGCTCCCCTGCAGCCTCTCCCTTGTTTTTTATAGCTAAAGCCAATGGCGAGCTGAGAGCATGTTGCGATTACAGGAGTCTGAACAAGAACACCATCAGGAATAGGTACCCGTTGCCACTCATCAGCGTTCTGTTGGACCAAGTGCGTAAGGCAGTCATCTACACTCGACTAGACCTACGAGGGGCCTATCACTTGGTGAGGGTCAGACAAGGGGATGAGTGGAAGACAGCGTTCAAGACCCGTTTTGGGCTCTATGAATATCTGGTGATGCCGTTCGGGCTCTGTAATGCCCCGGCGGCATTCCAGTTCTTCTTGAACGAAGTCATGCGAGAGTACATGGACATCTTTGTAGTCGTCTACATAGATGACATTTTGATCTATTCCTCCACGATCGAAGAACACACCAGACACGTAGGGTTGATCTTGGAGAAACTAAGAGAGAATAAGCTGTACTGTAAGCTCAGTAAGTGCGAGTTTGGGGTGGACACGGTGGAGTTCCTAGGAGTGATTCTAAGTCCGAATGGGTTGAATATGTCGGAGAGAAAGGTGAAGGCAATACGCGAATGGCCCATTCCCGGGACAGTTCGGGATGTTCAGAGTTTTCTGGGGTTCGCGAACTATTATCGCAGATTCATACATGAATTCTCCCAGATCGCCGTGCCCATTACTCGCCTGCTTCGCAAGGGAGTGCCGTTTGTGTGGACCTCTGAAGCCACCCAGGCTTTCGAACGCCTCAAGAAAGCATTCACCTCGGCGCCCATCCTCCGACACCCGCAGATGGACCTTCCATTCATAGTGGAAGCGGATGCGTCGGATGAGGCCATCGGGGCCATATTGTCGCAACGTGATAAGGTCACAGGGAGGTTGCACCCGGTAGCCTTTCTTTCAAAGAAGCTAGACAAGGCAGAAGTAAACTATACCATTGCAGAGAAGGAGCTGCTGTCAATAAAAAAGGCCTTCCAGGAGTGGCGACACTACTTGTGGGGAGCCCAACATACAGTGACGGTGTATTCCGACCACAGAAATCTTCAGTTCATGAAGACGGCCAGGCATTTGACACCCAGACAAATGCGGTGGACTCTCTTTTTTGAGGAATATGACTTCCTCATCACTTTTAGGCCAGGCTCAGAGAACAAGAAGGCAGACGCACTGTCCCGACAGGCCATGAAGGAGGACCATCTCACTCCAGCGCCGGTGGCTATCATTAACCCATCCAAGGTCATCTGTGTGTTGAGGGCAGATCAATTTGTGGAGGAGGTACGCATCAGCCGTTCTGTGGGCGACTGGAAGAAGTGGGCTCAGAGAGACACAGAGCGAACCCTGACGAAGGGGCTCCCCTTTCATAGAAACAGGCTGTTCCTGCCCAAGCCCAAACTGCAATACCAGGCGTTCCAATGGTGTCACGTGTCGCCCGTGGCAGGTCATCCTGGAGTCAGGAAAACTGTGGAGGCCATGAGGCGGCATTTTTGGTGGGACGACATGACCCAAGACATACACAAGTGGGTCAGGCAATGCGAAACATGCGCCCGCGTCAAAGGAGAGAGAGGCCGAAAGAAAGGGAAATTGCTCCCACTGCCCACCCCCAAACAGCCCTGGAGGAATATCAGTTTGGATTTTGTCACCGGTCTCCCCCTGGATCAGGGGTGTGCGGCTATCCTAGTGGTGGTGGACAGTTTGACCAAAATGGGCCATTTCGTCCCATGCAAAAACCTCCCCACGGCGGGTCAGACCGCGCAACTGTTGTTGAATCATGTGGTGCGATTCCACGGACTACCATCGGTGATCGTGTCGGACCGAGGCCCTCAGTTTATAGCCAGTTTCTGGAAGACTTGGTGTAAGGCGCTGCAAGTGGAGTCGGCCACATCAACCAGCTTTCACCCACAGACCGACGGGCAGACAGAGCGCTTGAATCAAACTCTGAAACAGTTCCTAAGGTGCTATGTGTCGGAAGCACAGGGCTCTTGGGTATCCTGGGTTTGGTTGGCGGAGCTGTCATATAACAACGCCTTACACAGTTCGACGGGGATGTCCCCGTTTATGGCTAATTTCGGGTTCCACGCCAAGACGCTCCCGGTTGCCATACCAACAGAAGTGTCCGATCATCCTTCGGTGAAAGAGCATGTCCGCGCCCTCAGACGGCTGCATCGGAAGGTGCAACGCGCTTTACAGGCAGCCAAGCGGTCCTACAAGAGGTGGGCTGATAAGAACAGGATTGATGGTCCCCAGTATGCGGTGGGCGACAGGGTATGGCTGTCCACCAGGAACATCAGGTTCAAGCTGCGCAGCGTTTTCCACCCACGATACATCGGGCCTTATGCGGTGGTCAGGCAAGTCAATCCGGTGGCTTATCGACTCCGGCTTCCAGGATCTCTCAGGATCCACCCCGTTTTTCATTGTAGCCTGCTGAAACCGGCGGTGTCGGCCAGGAGGAGAGCCCCGCCGCCTGTTTGGAGTGAGCAGGGTTTGGAGTACGAAGTCAGGAGCATCCTTGACGCGAAGTATCGCAGGGGCAAGTTATGGTTCTTGATCGCGTGGAAGGGGTACACGGCGGAGGACGACTCCTGGGAACCCGCGGAGGCGGTGCATGCGCCGCTCGCGGTGCGGAGATTCTATAACCGGTATCCGGGGAAGCCGGGTGCTAGGAGGCGCTTGGGAGGAGGGCCTTCTGGCAGGATTCGTAGGCCGACGCGCCTACCTAGCGTTTAGACTACATTTCCCAGCAGCCTCGAGGACCCGGAAGTGGACGCCCATATAACGACGTCCCCCGCAGCCGAAGGTGTGCGTTATTCTACTTTCCAGAGGAAACTTCCGTGTTCGCCGCAGACGAGCGGAGCTGCGCATTGTCCTCAGAGAGCACCTGGAGTATAAGGCACCGAGCAGACGGAAGCCGCGCACGGCGGAAGGACAACATCCAGCGTCTGCCGTGATTCGTTCAGGAGCAGGTAGGAAGCGAGTCCCTGGCTCCTTTCCCCGTACTCACGCGCTCGTAACCCAGAGGGAAGCGAGAGTGCAGAACCGTAGGTCCGCGAGGAGCGGATATCACTTGGGGGGGCACCATAGGAGGTGCACCAGACTTGTACTATTTTCGAGGGTGCTACTCACCCCACACAGACCCCCTCCGGGTTCGGAGGAGGAGTATCCCGACCAAGCCTTGCTCGGCTGAGCAGGGGGACTAAGGAGTAGGGGAAGCCTTGCAACCCACCTGCTGTATGGGTGGTGAGGAATAACCATCGAGCAGCAGTGGTACTTTTGGGGAAGCAAGACTAGTAGCGTGTTGATCCTCACGGGTGTGAAGGAGCGCTATCTATTTGGTATACTCAGGCGGCGGTATAGTAACCGTGGAAGCCAACAGTCAGTACATCGGAGCAGAATGAGCGCTTAGGGAGTGGATGACTTCACCTCGGGTCTGAAGAAAGACTGAGGCTCATGACTTTGCGGGTGTGACTGAAGCTGAGTGTGGTGGCTGTCAGACATTGAATACGCCTGGGTATTGGAGTGAGATTTTTGCGGTCCTGAGAGAGGTATCTCAGTGATCGCGGGGAAGGATTCCCACTACACATGGTAACTACCTTTCTAGTGAGAATTATATGAGAGTAGCTAGACGTTGTAACTACGATATAACTTTTGTGCCATTTGTCTTTCAGGTTCTATTCCCCGCTGTCCCTTCCCCCCTTCCTGTTTTCCCTCGCCTGATCGCCTTTGGGCTCTGTAACCTTTTGGTTGGAGCCCGGGGATATCGGGAGGTGGACCCCTATTACGTCGCTCGGACCCTGAGGAGCTCAGCAATCCTAACAAGTACTGCAAGTGCAAGTGACTGTACCCATACACTGGTCACAGTTAATGTGATAGATACTTTGAGATACCATGAGACAGAATATACAAATTATTCAATCAGCAAAATGCCCATTTATTGAATGTGTACACAATCCTTCCCATGAAATACAGTTGTTATGGCATTTAATAATTGAACGAAAAAGTGTATGATGAAGCCTGGGAAATGCTTAAGTGCTCAGTGCTCAATGTGTTTCATACGGTATAGTAGTAGTTAAAAAGTATCAAGAATATATATGTCCATCTGTAAATGTGTTGCTTTGTACAGAAGAGTTTTGTTTCTTGTTACAATCATATTGAGAATACATCATTAATAGTTCATGTAGTGAAATGTTAATGGCGTTTCGATCCAAATAGATAGGAGGGCCATCATCAGGAAAATGTATTTGAAAGATCCGGATAGAAGTGGATAACTGGCTTACGGGTTCAAATTTGGTCAGGGGATTTGTAAAATCATGGGGAGTAGGAGCAGAGCATCAGTCAACAATATAGTTGCAGCAAAAGAAGCAGTCCTAGAAACAGGGCCATGTATCATACGGTGGAGCCTGCACCTCTGTTCTAGTGTATGTGGCAAACTACCCGCTAGTAAGAGTGCCGCTGATTCACCCTGACCGTGTGTGAAATATTTGTTCTGCCATCCTGCTGTCCAGACTGTCTCACTATGCAAACATGTTTCTGCATTGTCTATGGCCCATGTATTGTCACTTGCATTCCTCAAGGGATATTGTGATTGGTCTTCCCTCTTTAGCACTGAATAGCTGGGCATAAAATACAAAAATGATTTTAATCCTTCGTTTTGGGGTTTGGGATTTTGTGCAGTAATTTGATCTCCAAAGGTTTGATGTTTTAAACTGAAGAGGACAGGAAGGTGTGCACCTTCATCTGTAATACAGAAAGGGATTAACTCAGGGTTATATCCCAGTTCACAGCATCTCTATCCCAGCTACATCTGCCCAATGTAGAAGTGGACAGAGAGAATAGTACTATTTGTATGTTCCAAGTTTAATTACGAAGGGCCTATAAGGTCCTATTTAAGCCCCCCTATTATTCCCCCTTTTTTGTATCACTTGATGAAGTGAAAATAAATGTTTCCATTCAAAGGTGTTACAAATTGTCTAAAAAGTTATAGTTAGTCTAAAAGCCATGGTGCAAAAAATCTGCCACAGTCCTTTTTAGGACTCGCTGCTCTCGTCAGAGAGATCTTTTGGAATCGATTCTCTGCCGTGGGCTCATGCACGCGCCTGCATGGACAAAGATGGCTGCTCTCGCCATCTGCCCATAGCAAACACCATGCGCGGGTCCATCTTGTTCATGCCGGCTTCCTTCAACTCTGGCTCCGGCATGCTTTCTCTTTAAACAGTGCACGCGCGCATGCGACGGATCCAAAGTTGAAGGAAGCTGGCGCACAACAATTTCTTTTTGTTTTGGTTGTTGGGAAATGCCGCAGGAAGGTTCTGCGTCTCGCGCTCAGCCCCCGCTTCCTCAATGCCCAGCCCCGCATTCCGATGGCCCACTGCACCGGCCCGCAGTCCCTTCCACTCCCGTTGGCCCACTGAACCGGCCCTACTTCCACATAGAGGCCCCCGCCTCCATGGTGCCACTCCATCTACTCTGTTCTCCAGCCCTTTGCCGGGATTTAATTGGCACTGGAATGCCACGTTCCTTGTGCCCAAGATCAACCAGTCTTGAAGTGGCGCTGGGTTTTCTGGAAACTGTCCCAGACTCCCAGCTCTACAGGCTTTACTTACTAAGGCGCTGGATGGATTGTACAGTTTTTCCCCGGCCCTACGGGCATTTCATTGCCCCTGGCAGGTCCCTACGTGGCCTTACTAGGCTCCGGATTGGCTGCACTCGTTCCCGTCCAAACAGCAGCTACTGGTGCACCGGCCTTTCCGGACTCCGCTCAGCCCTTGTAGAGGCAATGGATTGACCTGGCAGTGACCCTGGGGCTACAGGCTTAGGAAAGGCCAAGGGCTGGCTGGACTGTGCCCGCTTGAGGCTCTCCAATGTCCGGGGTGTGGTCGCCCTACTGCCTTTACACCAGCCGCGTGATGCCCTCTGACCCAGCTCTTCTGACTTTGCAAAGGTCGTGCCATGTCTGGACTCAGCCCCAGCCCACCCGGCCCTACTGTGATGCCCGCTGGCTGACCTGCTACCCCTGCCTAGCCCATATGATGTATGCTACCACACCAGCACTACTTCCTGTGCAAAGGCCGTGCCATGTCTGGACTTGGCCCTTGCCCCTCCGTGCCTGAGGTACCAGTCTGTCCAGACGGCAGCCCCAGCCCGACCGGCATTACAGAGGTGGCAGTCCCAGTGTCTCGCCCAGGCTCCTTTAGACATCTGTGCCTGTGCCTGTCTGTGATCCCTGGGCACCGCCATGGCACGGCGGAACCGCTGGCTGCAGTACAGTGCTAGCTGGCAGCCCCCGGGCACCGGTCGATGGGGAGGCGGGGGCGGCGTTCCCTTGGCTCTGTGCCAGGGTATCAGATGCTGGGGCTGTCCTTGCCCAGCACTGCGGAGACGCGGGGCAGCAGGACGTGCCACTGTGCACCAATGCCCCGGATTGGAGGGGCATGCGCTGGGACTTTGGCTCTCAAGGCACTACACATTCCTCATACTTACCTGCTGTCACATTGGCATCGCCTCTGTGGGCTGGAATTAGCTTTTTTTGTTTCCTGAAGCAGGCTGTAGAGTGAGTCACTGACCGTGCTGGCAAGTGTGCACCGGGCTACCTCGCCGACCGAAGCCTCCTCCCCATCCTCCTCCTGCAGCCTGTGCTCCAAGACTTACATTACTAATTTACCCCTGGGGTGAGCAAATGGAGCGGGCTTGCGTTTTTAACGGGATTTGAATTAAATTTTTATTTTTTGGCAATAGATTGGACAATCCCCGTGAAGCTTCCCCCAGGCAAGCCCCAGAACACTTCGCACTAAACGAGGCAGCACCGGCCTCACCTGAAATTACAGTAAAAGTTCTGTTTCTGGCCAGTTTCAGTCTCTCTGGCCGCTTGGAAACACCCTCGCCTCTTTGAGCATTGACACATGTTCTTTGCCATGTTCTCACCGCACTCCCTGCTCAGCACATCTAACTCTCCCCTTAGTCCACAGCACAGAGCAGCCAGTTTGAACCCAGCCATATGCAAATCAGTCTTGACCTTGTGCCTCATGGGAACAGTCCAGCCCGAACTGCCAAGCCAGGTCCTCCCAGGTCCTCCCAGAGTGAGCTAAAGAATAATGATGGATTAAACCCAGATCAGTTGACTGGGGGTGAGTGTTTGATTTGCTCAAATGCTCCGTCCATCATCCCCTTTGGTATCGTATTGTTCGCCCTGAGTTGGCAGGGTATGTCCAGACCTGGGTACCTTGCTCACTTTCCCACTGGATTCAAGATAGCCTGGCTGATGAGGGTTATGAACCCGAAACTGGTCCGAGGATGCTTGTTTCGGGTCCAGGGAAGACATGGCTTGGCCGTTCGGGCTGGACGGTTCCCATGAGGCACAGGGTCAGACTGATTTGCATATGGCCATGTCTGAACTGGGGTGGTGGAGTGAGCTAAAGAATGATGATGGATTAAACCCAGATCAGTTGACTGGGGGTGAGTGTTTGATTTGCTCAAACGCTCCGTCCATCATCCCCTTTGGTGTCACAAGGGATACAGGCCACAGTGCGGCTCAGAGGCCCAAATTCGAACTATTAGAAAAGTTGAGAAAATTGAATATTAGTTTAAAAAATAAATGTTTTCACTGTATTCCACCTATCTCTACTCTAATCCCTTTTACTGAACAATAGTCTTAATGCATTAGCAATTAGTGGAAATTTGTTTTAGGTCCTAGCATAAGCAGGTGCCTAGCATGTGAGTTTTCAAGCGGCCATATTCGTTGCATTTGCGCATTAGCAAAGTTTTCTCTCCAAAGCGTTAAAGCGTCATTTTACGTAGAAGCAGTTGGCGCATGTGCAGAAGATTTCCTGCCTTTTTAGCAGCCATTTTAGATTTTGCTTGTATTACCTATTAGTATAACACATAGGCAAGGTTCCCCTTTCTTTATATGTAATGAAAATGTATATTAATTGTACCCAATACATTATTAGTACGTTGTTACGAGTTTTATATGAGAGGATTGATTATGAGCAAGTCTCTTCTTTACGAGTCCTTGCTCCATCAATCCCCTCACTGATGGCATATATGCCATCATAATACTACCCATCCCAGAACTAGATGCCAGCTTTAGCACATCTCTATTCCCTTTTCTATCGTTTCTGTTCCTTTCTCATTTCTGTCCTTTAGACCTTTCAATTTCTTTTATTATTCTCCTTTCACTTCTTCTAACTGTATTTCTTCATATATTCGTTTCCTTCCTTTTTCGTTCACTTTGTACCTTTTTATTCTTCTACAACATTTGAACAAGGTCATTACTATTAGAACTATTATTGTTATTTCCAAGTATTGGTAATATTATTTGACCTATAATTCCTTTGCCTATATTATTAAACCAAATTCCGATTGAAGTAAGACTGTTTGTTAATTTCTTCCATACACCATCAACTTCCAGTGGTTTCAAATCTTCTAGTTTTGAAATATTTTTTATATAACTCCCAATTTCAACACTTTTGTCAGGCATATATGTGCAACAATTTTGCGCTTTCAGCATTTTATAGACTCCGCCCTCTTTTGCCAATAATATATCAAGAGCAAGTCGATTTTGCAAAACAATTGATCTGATTGCAACCATTTCTGTATTAATCATTAAGTAACCTCCCGCAGTATCAGTTGATAGACAATCAACTACTGTGGACAATTTACAAATCTTCTGTGAATTTAAGATGACTCCCACTGAAGGTATCAATGCACTGAATATATCACCTACTATTTCTGAGAAACTAGCTCTTCTCCTTCGTGTTAGTTCGTTTGTGTTTTCATTGCTTCCAGTGATTCTTTTTACATGGTAGACTTTAGGGAATACTATTCCAAAATAGCAACTCCTATACCATCGTGCAGGTAGCTTAAAATAGGCTTTATTCCCACACACATAATACATTCCAGGGAAAACTGGATCTGTTCCACCTTTTAGTCCCCAACTTTCAAGAATCAAAAAGTTATGTTCACATTCACTGGAACCAATAAATACATTGTTAAAATCAGTTTTCAACCTATGGAGGCAGATTTTTCCCTTCTTTTAAAAATCTAGAGTCATTGCAGCATGAGTCTTGCCAGGTGTATATAGACTTTCCTTTTCAGT
Organism: Triturus cristatus; assembly: GCF_964204655.1. Taxonomy (NCBI): domain Eukaryota; kingdom Metazoa; phylum Chordata; class Amphibia; order Caudata; family Salamandridae; genus Triturus; species Triturus cristatus. The sequence goes on from NC_140590.1 coordinate 1,564,899,969, forward strand.
TCATGATGGAATTTTAGGTTTCTGTTCACTAGCTTCCTTTTGAAAATCCTGTCTCCTTTCTTCAACTAAATTCAAAAATATTTTCTCCTCTTCTATCAATGAACATGTTAAGTTATTTTTGTGAGCTTCTGCTTTATCTATTGACTATTGAAAAATGTACCCATAAATTGTGCAGCTTGATTACTAAGTACTTGTCTGGATTCATATTCTTATGAATAGGAACCTCTGGAAATATCACATCTAAGTTTGAGAAATCATACTGTAATGTCCCTGTCTTATAGAATAAGCTAGTTACTACACTACAGGAAATGCCATATGTTAATGGTAAATGGTGATAAGTAACACCTTGTGCTACTGAAGCTGGTAATGCCATGCAAACATAACAATCACTAATATCCATGGTGTCTACATACATACTGAAACAAGAGTTTAGTAAATACATTCAAAGCAGTTTCATTATCTGTCACAGTGTGATGTAAGTCTAACTCATCTGGTGCTTCTAGTTCTACTCTAACTCCCTTTTGATTAGCTACCTTTTCTTTTGTGTCAGTACTATTTTTCCTGTCTATTACCATCAAATAAGTATTGCTATGGTTAAAATTAACCAGACTATCATCACTAACAATACACTACATATACATATTTTACAACATTTTCTAAAACAGTTTTGTTTTGGTCTTCCAGTAACTCTTTCCTCAGCCATTTTTATCTAAGAAGATTGCTCTTCTTTCTTTTACTTTGCTTTAAGAATGTATTTTCTTTATTTCTTCAAGGAGGCCTCACTTCACCCTCTTCAATTAGTTCTGCGATTACTTCTTCATCACCTTCTTCATTCAAATCTAGATATTCAAAATCTTCAAGGATTACATAGGTCCAATCAGGACCTTTGAACTTGTTATTCAGGATTCTTAGTCTTTGACTTCTTCTTCTTGGTTTCTCAGCTGTTGGGTCAATTTGGCTAGTGACCTCATTCACTTGTTCAGGTTCTTCATTTATCATCTTATGCGATATTTTAACCTTTTGATAATACTGGGCCAATTATCACCTTTTCTAACCTTCTTTGCTTGTACTGCACTTTTGCATTCTCCGTCTCTCTCGAGTGTTCTTTTATTTTTGTTACGTTGTGGCACAATTTGATTATCTTCGTTTTCAAAGTCCCTCTCTATCTGACCTGGTTCAGGGCTTACTGTCGAGGCGTCATCTGCCTGAAAGCGTTCTTCTTCCCTTATTTGATCCTGTTCGGGTCTCATTTTAGTTTGTTCTTCTTTTTCCCGAACTTGTTCTTCTTCACCTATCTGGCTCTGTTCAGGTCTTACTGCACTTTGTTTTTCTGCAGCCTGAACGTGTTCTTCTAAACCTATCTGTCCCTCCTCAGACCCATAAATGTATTCTGTCACCTCCGTCTCACTATAGTTTTCTCTCCTTATCTGATCCTTCTCAGATTCACCAACAGTCTTATTTCCTTTTTCCAGCTACACCTGTCTGATCCTCACTAGTTTCTTGCCTTTCTACTTGTGATTGGCTTTTTGTCCTTATGATCAATGAGCAATATAAACTAAAACTAGCCTCCTATAAAGATCTAATTATTACAACTAAATCTGTATACTATGAATTAAAGATCAAGGAGTCTATAAACATCCCAAAAGAGACTTTCAGAGTATTGAAAGAGATGACCCATAAGAAAGAACATAGGGCAGTCATCAGTCAGGATGACTGTGAGAAAATTCAAGATTTCTTCCTAGTTAAGGTCCAAGACATCATCAGGGAAATAGGTAGCACACGCCTAAGCCCTTGTCCCTTTCCAGTTCTAGACCTACCAGACTTTCAGGGTGGCACACTCTCGGTCTTCCCTGCCCGTGACCCCAATGACCTAGCTCATATAATAGCTAAATTTAAATTGGGTCACCAGAGGATCCCTGCGCTCCAGGAGTGTTCAAAATGGGCCTTCCAGTAATTGGGCCAAAGGTGCTGTCCATATTAAACCTGACCTTGTCTACAGGGAAAGTCCCTCACAAGTTCAAAGAAGCAATGGTGATTCCTCTATTAAAGAAACCAGGGGCAGACACTAAGAATTTAAAGAACTTTAGACCTATTTCAAGGCTTCCTTTCTTGGCTAAGATTCTCGAACAACACATGCTCCGAGTGTTCTCGTCCTTTCTGGAAGATCACCAGTTGCAACATGCCCAGGAAGCCGGGTTTAGGGCTCATAATAGCACTGAGCTGGTGATGCTCTCAGTGTTAGATTATCAAAGGCTCACTACGGACAAGAATAGCCCCTCTGCATTGATCTTATTGGACCTCTCTGCCCCATTCGACACGGTAAACCATGCACTACTGGTAACCCGTGTTCGACGGCTGGGAGTGACTGGGACAGTCCTCAAGTGGATTATCTCCTTCCTGGAGGATCGGTCCCAAAAAGTCCAATTGGGTGACTGTATATCCAGGTACGGTGCTCTGCCATGGGGGGTGCCACAGGGCTGGGCATTGTCACTGTTGCTTTTTAATATCTACCTTCAGCCATTGGTAGAAGCACTGGCAAAAATGGACTGTCAGATGTTTAATTACGCCGGCGACACCCAGCTAATTGTGTGCATTGACAACTCTGCCTAGGAGCAGCTAAATGTACAGAATATCCACCGGTGCACCATGAACTGGATGACCCACAACTCTCTCAGGGTAAATCCAGACAAGACAGAGGTGCTGACCCTTGGCACAGGGGCTAACCCATGGTCCAGCCTTTTCTGGCTAAAAGAGCTTGGCACCACTCCGATACCGGTGCCAGGTGTGAAGAGCTTGGGCATCAGGTTAGATACCAAGCTAACAAAAAACAATCAGGTAGCGACGGTTGTGGGGAGCTGCTCGAATCTGATGAGACAACTTAGGAAATTAGTTCCCCTGCTGTCATTTTCCACCATGCGTACCATTGTGTCCGCATTAATTCTATCACGTCTGGATTATGGCAACGCAGTCTACATTGGGCTCCCCAGGAAAATCCTGCTGAAACTCCAGGTGACACTAAATGGTGCGGCAAGACTGATTTTTAAGCTGCCAAGAAGAACTAGCACCACACCCCTGCTACAACTACATTGGCTCCCGATTTAGCAGAGGGTCAGTTTTAAGGGCCTGTGTATTGCACACAAAGCTCAGTACGGAGCAGCTCCCAGCTATATAAAAGATCCACTGAAGCCGTACACTCACAATCGGTGTTTCCGCTCATCCGGGAGAAATTTGCTGACTTGTCCGTGCTTTAAAAGAGCTACGTTGGGAGGTCGGTCTTTCTCTGTGGTAATTCCCCAGCTCTGTAACAAGCTACCGGAGAACCTATGTGGAGAAGCTGCGCTACTTCCTTTTAGGAGGAAGTTGAAGACCATCTTGTTTATTGAGGCATTTGGATAAGCTTCCCCAACTTTGTTTGATCAGCTGGCAGTAGGGGGCGTTTGGGTTCTGGGTCAATGTGTTAGCGCTTAGAGACCGTTGGTGATTTGGTGCTTTATAAATATATATTAACATAACATAACATAGCATAACATCACCTCAGGTATGTCAACCACAGGTATCCAGTCCTCTTGGCTTGTGCTCGGTTGTTCTTCGTCAGCTACTTCAGAATCTGTTATCCTAGATTCCTCAGCTGTGCAACCTTCAGCAATTTCAACTGTTCGTGTCAGTTGTTGTTCTTCTTCAGGAAATTGAACTTTCTTTGTTTGGCTGGCATGTATCCAGTTAGGTGAACGTGCACATTTCTCTACTGTTGTAACCAATATGACCTGTTGCGGTATTTCCCATCTAGGTGCTAGACAAGATTCTCGGGTGTGATTCTTCACCACGACCCAATCTCAAGGATTCAGATTATGTGCTTGATCCGGCTGCCTGGCACCTGCGCCTTCTCCAACCTGGTGGGAGACAGAACACAGTAGGCCAGCCAATCTTTTACAATAGTCCAGCAATAGATCATCGGTTATAATTAGCAGTTTGTGTCCTGGAATAAATGCTAATCTCGTTGCTCTTGATAATTTCATGGGGACTCAATCCTGTGTTCCTGTCAGGAATGTTTCTGAGTCCCATCAGGACAAGAGGTAAAGCATCTGGCCAACACAATGAGGTGGAATCACATACCTTCGCCAACCTTGTCTTAATTGTGCCATTTATTTGTTCAACCACTCCAGAAGCATCTGGACGATATGCACAGTAAAGTTTTTGTTCAATTTTGAATGCTTCGCAGATTAATCAAATTATTCCATTATTAAAGTGAGTTCCTCTATCTGATTCCACAGTTACTGGAAAACCAAATCTTGGGATCAATTATCTCAACAGGAGTTGGCTACTGTTATTGTGTCATTCCTTCTTGTAGGGTATGCCTCCACCCATGGGAAAACAAACAGACTATTACAAGGATGTATTTAAGTCCCCTACATGCTGGTAACTGGATGAAATCTATCTGCAGCCTCACAAACAGTCCTTCTGCTTTTCCAATTTTTCCTCACTGACCACTGTTATTCTTCCTGGGTTAATTTGTTGACATGTTAAACATCTCTGGCAAAGGCTCTCTGCAACAGCTCTAAACCTTGGATTAAACCAAGTCTGATCATGGCGTCCCTGCCTATATGTGTGTCCCCGTGATACATTCTTGCCATCTGTGAGAGCAAACAATCGGGCATCATTGGTCTGCCATCTGGATAAATCCAGACGTCATCTTCTGCTCTCCTTTGACACCCTAATTTTATCCAGTTTTCCTTCTCACTCACTTCTATCTCATCCTGCAACTGTCTCACTTCTTCCCATGTTTCTGGTGCCAAGAGCAACATAAGTTGGCATCTAATTCCCATTGTTTCAATTTTCTTGTTTACTTTACTGCCATTTTATTTTTAGCACAATATTGGGCAACCTGGTCAGCACATCTGTTACCGGCTACCACATAATCATCTCCTGACTGATGTGCAGCACACTAGACCACCGCCACTTCTTTTGGCAATTGAATGGCTTCCAACCATTCTTTCACAAATTTTCCATTTTTGATAGGGGATCCTGAAGAAGTCATGAAATCCCTTGCATCCAGAGCTGGCCAAAATCACGCACAACCACGTAACCATACTGACTATCAGTGTAAATGGTTACTTTCCAATTTTTCCCAATTTTACATGCTCTAATTAGAGCAACCAATTCGGCTACTTTTGCAGATTTGACTCCTGGTAAATAGGATGCTTCAACTATTCCAGCCATTGTACATACAGCACAAGCTGCACTTAATCCTTCTTCCTCGTGCCTCATGCACGAGCCATCTACAAATAGTTCATGTTCTGACTCTTTTAGGGGCTCTTCCTGTATGTCTGATCAAGGTTTAGTGCATAACTCTGTCACGTCTAAACAATCGTGTTTGACCTCATCTTTTACTTCTTCCCCACGTACGTCTGGTAGTAAAGTAGCAGGGTTTAATACTGTACATCTGACTACTGACACATTTTCTGCTCCTTGAATAATTCTTTTGTACTTAGTCATCCATCTAGGAGCTAGGAGTAAGGTACTGTGGTTGTGTTCTACTCAATAGAATGTCCACTGAATGTGGGACGTATACCTTTACGGGATGTCTCATCACAATAGTTTCACTTTGTTTGAGAATCAGACATGTGGCAGCTACTGCTTTTAAGCAGCCAGGCAATGCTGCCGCCACAGGGTCCAAAGTAGCGGAAAAATACGCTACTGGACGTCGCATCAAACCATGTCGTTGTGTCAACACTGACAAAGCACAATTTTCTCTTTCACAACAGAATAGTGCAAAGTCTTTGATATAATCTGGCATACCTAAGGCAGGAGCTTCACATAAACAATTTTGCAATTTCACAAAAGCCTCCATGCTCTCATCATCCCAAACTACAGGGTCCTTTACTCACTTCTTTGTCATTTGTATCAGTGGTTTTGCTAACAGTGAAAAGCCTACAATCCACTGCCTACAGTATCGTACTACACCAAGGAACATTCTGACTTCTCTCTGGGTGTTTGGTAGCTGCATCTGTTTTATTATTTTTATTCTTTCAGGGGTCATTTTCCTCACTCCTCTTTCTATTAGGTGTCCCAAATACTTGGACTCCTGTTTGACAAAATTGCAATTTTTCAGGGGACACTTTATGTCCACCGTCAGCCAAATGGTTCAACAAGGCAATTGAGTCAGTAACACAATCATCTCGTGACTTTGACGCCACCAACAAATCATCAATGTATTGCACTAGCACTGAGTTTCTGGGCATCACTAGTGTTTCTAGACATCTCTTCAAATCTGATTGAAAATCGAGGGCCTCTCGGTATACCCTTGAGGAACACGATTCCAAACTAAAATACGATCCTCAAACTTGAAAGAAAAGAGATATTGACTATCAGGGTGTATTGGGATCGAGAAAAATGCTTGGCACAAGTCAATTACTGTAAACTATCCTGCATTCAAGGGTATCTGATACAGAATCACTGCTGGATTGGGCACTATTGGACAACAAGGCACTACAATTGTATTAATTTTCCGTAACTCTTGAACTATCCTGTATTTTCTGCTAGGTTTCTTAATGCCGATTATAGATGAATTACAAGGACTGCTCATTATTTCCTTCAGGATTCCCTGTTTTATCATTCGAACAATCTCTGCTGCAACACCAGTCTTAACTTCAGGACTCATTTTGTATTGTCGAGTATTGGGGTAAACTGCACCGTCCTTCACTGTTACTGTTACTGGGTCTACATTTGCCATTAACCCTATGTCTTTTCCAGTGAAATCCCATACCTCTGGATTTACTGTTATTTTCAGTTCATCTGATAAATCATCTTTTGTTATCAGCTCATACATTTCATCTGCTTCTGTGCCTTGTTTTGCTAGCATTAATTTATATACACTGTCTTCATCAGGGGTCTGAATTGCAACACCATCCGGTGTGCAGAAAATAGTGCAATTCATATTGCACAATAAATCTCTTCCTAACAGGTTTACTGAACTAGAATCTCACATTACCAACTTGTGCATTTCTCTAAAATTGTCAATTCGTACCTCCATTGGTTCTGTGATTGGAGTTCTAATCTGCTTATTCGAAACTCCTACTACTTGGATGGCCTCTCTCGAGAGGGGTAGGTTTGGGATGTCTGCTGTTCTCACAGTAGAACGGATAGCACCAGTGTCCAACAAAAAGGTAATATTGTTTCCTTTTACCTTCCCATCAATATATGCATCAGACTGATCTACCTGTAAGGATGCGCCAAGTACGCACTCTTCTTCCTCCCCCCTCAGGCACCGTCATTGCTCATTACCAAAAAGGTGATTATCCTTCAAAAGAAACTGCGCAGTTACAACATTTTTCTTAACACTTTCTCCTGGAAATCCGTACCTTGCTTTGCTCACAAAATTTGACATAGGGGCAGGTGGCAACTGACTCTGTGGATTTATGACCTGTTGCGGTTGATCCAATATCATCTCATTCTGCATCTGTGGATTTAAATTTTGATTTGGGCCATTATTACTCTGATTATTTTTACACTCGTGTTTCCAATGCCCCAATTTTCCGCACCCATGACACGGAAATTTCTTCTTTGCCTCCTCTCTACTCATTCTTCCTCTTTGTTTTTCCCTGTTGTCATTCTGCTGTCTTTTCCCCTGATCATCACTTAGACTATTTAGCTTTTGTTCTTGAAGTTCCGCTAACTTTACCTGTGCCCACATCACCTTTTCTTCTAATTTTCTACGCTTATTATCTATTTTGTCTCCACAGTACTTGGCATACTTAAGGATCTTTTCTATGGGTTTTACTTGCCAGCAGAACATGTGCTGCTGAATCATCTCTCCAATTTCTGGTCTCAACCCTGATACAAAACGATATACAAAAGTCCCATTCCTTTATCTCCGATATTTTCAAATCCACTATACTGCTTGAACACCTGTAACAGCAACACTTGGGACAACTTTCTGCCCCATAACCACTGGCACTGCGAATTGCTCTTGCAGAGCATTTTCTTGTTGTCTTCATGGCTAGATCACTTTGTTTTCCATTGTGTAATCACTCCATTATTTCATCACTCTTTTACTCAGAAACTTTCCAATCCGCATGCAAGGTATTGTGGCACTTTCCCAAATTTCTAATGCTCCTGCTGGGCCATCCGCACCTCTCACCAAGAACACGACATAAGCCAGATTCATCAATAGCAGTTTGCTCAAACCCAATGCATTTCGGGCCACAAAGGGGCCCTTCGTCAGGGTCAACTGTAAATGACAATTGATCAAAATTAAAATTCCATGCCACCAATGTATATACAAACATCTAATTTTTGCAAATTATGCTCACAGACTCAACTGTTCATGACCGTTAAATGTATTATTAACATTACTACAAACACCCCTTCGGTGCCTCTGGCCAAAGCTCGGTCTCGTCACTTCACCTTTGGCATTATAAAACTTAATTTAGCACAGTGAAACATTGCTACATTTCCCCCCTGCTTATGCCTCTAATCTCATTCTTCCCCAACAGCTCTCTCACAACTGAACCTTCCCTTCCTTCTCCCCATCAAAACATCCCTCTTCATGCTTTCCTTTGTTCTCTCCACCCCACTTCCTCTCGTATCTACATCACGTACCTGCTAACAAACAAACAGCCTCCGTTCACATCACAAAAAAATCTCCTTTCCCTTTGCACCCGCCTGTTTTTAAATGCTGTTCGCTCCTCCCATATGGCAACCCGCCCCCTAATCTCCACACGATGATCACCTGTGCCGCTTTCTAAGCTCCCGAGCCTACTCAAAACTACTACTCCCATGATTCATTAATTTAAAAGAAGATTCGAATGCTAAATACATGTAACATTTTTCTGGCATTTCAAAGCAGCTGTAATCATTATTAAAACCAATGTAAGTTGTATACAAAATATATACTGATCAAAGTTCTTGATTAAACAAGTTGATATGACGATTTCCCATTCTTCTGACTCCAAAAATAAACGTGCTTCATGAAAAGCGATGTCCCGCCTTGCATGAGGATGAAAACATGGTTACCAAACTGTTTCTGTTTGCGCAATTTTCTCTGATGGGTGCTAACCCGGTAGGGCATGACTTGTGTAAACATTATATATATATATGCGGGTCGCTACACCTGTTTTTGCACAGTTCATCAACTTTATAGAGTCCTTTGTGACATGGCGTGCTCAGTGGTGACGTGCCCAGCCCAACATGCACGTGTATGACTAAACTGCAACACTTGGGACAACTTTCTGCCCCTGAACCACTGGCACTGCGAATTGCTCTTGCAGAGCATTTTCTTGTTTTCTTCATGGCTAGATCACTTTGTTTTCCATTGTGTAATCACTCCATTATTTCATCACTCTTTTACTCAGAAACTTTCCAATCTTTAAATAGTAGATTTACTGCTAACGGCTAGATGCCGCCTACGGACTGAACATGTAACTGCCTCAGACTTTCACTAATATAGAGGTGCGTTTCCTCATGGAAAATTCCGGCCTGTAACCTGCCGCCCACCAAATTCTTGTACCTCCCCGTACCAAGGACACGTTCCCAGCCGGCCGGCCTGATGTAGTGTCTTCGGCATGAAGAAAAATACAATCCTTCGATAAGGGCCGGCCTGAACCGGTTCTCTCCAAGCGAATAACACCTCATAACTAAAACATTACATTTGACCTAGAAGCATCCCAAGCTGCCGGAGCAGAAAGAAAGATGGAGTCTCTCCCGTTTGAGGCCTACCAGGCCTGAATTCAGCACAGCTCCATGAAATACCCTCACTACAGGACAGGTTATCCCTAATACTAACGAATCTATCCCCTAGGCTATGTGTACAAGCCCTGATCTATGGGGAAGAGCACAGAATCATGTCGAAGTGCCTAGTAAATAGGCTCCATTCACTACTCTAACCCTTAGACTTGAATGATAAGAGACTGAAGTCACATTCCATCATTGTTCCTCACAAGAAGGCCGGGAAAATCGAGCAGGACATTTCACCCTTGACTCCAGTCTATTATACATTCATTAAACAGAACTAATATCTGTGGAAGAATAATATGAAACAAGACTAACTGATCTATGTCTAGTACCAGGTGTGCAGAATTGAAGTAGTGAAGGAATACACTGAATAAAGCAACAGATAGAAATCAAAATGCCGATAGTAATCAGAATACCTCCTAATATCTGACGTAACATATGCAAATCAGGTAACCAATTAAAGAGCCAGTCAAACCAGCCCTGGTCAATGTGTTTTCTAACTTCTTCTGTCAAGTCATGTAGTTTATCAATGTGAGCTTGAATGGATTTTGTATGATCCGACAAGTTAAAACAACAAAGACCCTCAAAATCAGAACAATCGTGTCCATGTTTAAGCAAAAGATAATCAATGGCCGCTCGATTTTGCAAGATAGCCCTACGTTCACCCTGGGCGTCTAATAGCATGTCAGACAGGACTGTAGAAGTATGATTGATCAATCAATCATGGCCTGCTGGATGGATTTTACCATCCAGCAGGCCATTTTCCCAATAGATTTGGCATTATAAACTGCCAAAGCAGGAACACCAACAATGGAAATAGCCAGGCTAAGGTATTCAGACTTGGAATATAAATGCAAAGATGAGTCACAATCCTCCTGTAACCTCACTGTATCTCGAATCACACGAGAGTTGGCATTCGGATGTGATGAGAACATTAACAAGCTCAGTCTAGTAATGGCACAAGGGCCTCCAGAAATATTTGCGGGAATATATGGCCAGGAAGTATTACCACATGAGAAAAGCCATCCGGCAGGTAGTAACATCGTGCGATAATGACTGGGGGTAACTACCAAACTCTTGCAAGTCATGTTATTCTGAACAGAAGTACATGTTTTCGGTGTCCTTTGAAGGCACAAAGTTCGTTCATGAGCGGTGAATGAAGTGGCACCTTTCAATCTTAAACGCATACATTCAGAAATCGCACTAGGATCACAAGTAAGGAAAAAACACAAATCACCCTGTGTGATATTATAGGTAACTATTTGGGACTGGATGGGGGGTATCGGGTCTGACAGTACAGTACACAAGGGGCAATACTCATGGGCAGCAAAATCGCCCAGAAGAACATTGGGGCGAGCACTCGATATATTAAAAATATGAGTCAAAGTCTCCAATGAAGCAGGGACAGCAACTAAACAAGTCGCTAGAATGTCCGTCACCGATCTCATCGGTGTCAAGCAGAAATGAGGGGCTTTAGTCACTTGTTTGGCTAATGTAATCCAAAAGTTCGACGACGAATCCCACGCAGCGAAGGAACGCGACACTCGGGTTCTCAACTCAGCCCGGGTTGATGGGATCCCTCCTCTCTCGTCGTACCAGCCCAAAAGGAGTCCAACGCCGACACATCCTGCAGCAACAGTCCAAAGAATGATCTGAAAGAGAATCAAATACAAGCATTATTCATTCTCGTAAGTAACATTTGTCAGCCGGGACTGCTTCCCAGCTATCTTTCCCTGGTCTCATAACTAAAATGGTGTTGTCTTGACCGGTTGCAATGACTTCTGCTTGCTCAGGGGGATTCTTAGGCGACTGCACCCAAACTCTGGCCCCAGGATTATCTGTGGAGCCAAAACCTTTCTGGCCTCGTACAGTTAGCAACGTTGGGGCAGTGCCTTTTGTGATCTCACCACTGAAAACAGGCATTATTAGCAATTGAGCCACTCGGTCAGTTTGATGTATCAGTAAGTCAACCTCACTGCTATTCAGCAGGAGCACCTTAATCTCTCCCTGATAATCACTATCAATGATTCCTCCAAGCACCTGAATGCCTTTTACAGCCAGCCCCGATCTAGGGGCGATTAATCCGAAATTTCCAGTTGGTATATGAACACCAACACCAGTTTCAATGATGACTCGATCCTTACTTTTTATAACGGTGTCATCCATGGCATGCAAGTCTAAACCTGCCGACCCTGGGGTCGCTCTACATGGAGCCAAAGCTCCGGGAGTAATTTCCCAGTACATCACAGTCTCTCTGATTTCATTGGGCTTAGCATCAACATTCGGAGGAAACAAACGCATAAGTGGGGATTCAGCATTTAGAAAAGGACGGTTATTCAAAATCAATAGCGCTTGAGGCAAAAAGTCTCGCCAATTCTTATACTTGTCATCTGTTAATTTACGTAACTGATTTTTCAGCAGGCCATTCAACCTCTCCACAAGACCCGAGGCCTGTGGATAATATGGTATATGAAACACCCATTCAATATTGTTTTCCACACAGAATTCCTGTACCAATCTTCCACGAAAATGGGATGCATTATCAGATTGAATTTGGAATGGCACACCATAATACATCATAATCAATTCCACTGTTTTAATAGTATTCAATTGGGTAGCTTGCTTACAGGGAAGGGCCACCAACAGGCCACTGTATGTATCAACAATAGTGCAAACATATTGACAATTCCTACTCATAGGAAGTGGACCAATGTAATCAATCTGCCAAATTTGAGCGGGTAATTTCCCGCGATGTAAATGACCTTTAACAATTTGGGGCACTTTGCGCTGCCTGATATGCTGACAAATGGGACAATGTAGAATAACATTTTTAATTAAATCTAGGGGAATATAAATTCCTCGATCAGCAGCCCACCTGCTAGTGGCTTTCTCTCCAAAGTGTCCTGCTTTCTGGTGGGCCCATTTCGCCAATCCCGCAATATCAGAATCTTGCCTGTCCACCACTGCCTCAGCAATTTTAGATTTCTCATCTGCAATGTTATGAAAGAATTTGTCAAGAGAGTCTATCGGGGTATGAGCATCCACATGGAAGATTGTAACAGTACTCTGTGGGAGCATTTCCCAAATCTCCTGCCATAATTCTTTTCCCCACAGTTCTTTTGAATGGATTTTCCAACTATGGGAATGCCAAGTCGGTAACCAAACTGCCAGTCCATTGGCAGTAGACCAAGAATCGGTGAAAATATGACATGTGCCAGGTAACTCTTGTTTCAGAACTTGATAAACAGCATAGAGTTCAGCAAATTGACTGCTCTTACCCTCACCAGTTGTACTCAGCAATTTTTGTGTGATCGGATTATAGGACACCGCCTTCCAATGCCGTTTCGTCCCTATGAACCTTGCTGAACCATCCGTAAACCAGACATGGTTTCTGTCCTCTGCGGACAAATCATCAAAAGGTCTACCCCACTGAACAGGAGACTCCTGTACTAAAGGTACGGAACATTCACTCTCAGTCTCAGTCGATGGCGCCCGTGCCACCTGCTCATGCAAAGATGCAACTCCTTTTTGTCCCACACGTGCCCTGTCTTGTATATACCATTTCCATTTAATCACACTCGCCTCTTGAGCGTGTCCAATTCGGTGAGTTTTCGGCGAACTCATAACCCACTGCATGATAGGAATTTCAGGTCGCAAAACTATATCATGTCCCAAAGTTAATTGCTCGGTATCCACCAGAGCCCAATAACATGCAAGTAACTGTTTCTCAAAAGGTGTATAACGCTCACCAGCATCAGGTAACTTTTTGGTCCAGAAACCTAACGGTACTCTACTCTTGCCTTGTTTCTGCCACAAACTCCAATTCGCATAAAGGCCTTGTACAGACACATTCAAATCCACATCACCATCACATACAGGCCATAAATCCAGAGCATGCTGAATTGCTTCTTTTGCCAGACTGAACGCATCTTGCTGTGGTTTATCCCATTCAAATGCATTCTTTTTACGAGTGACACGGTACAAAGGGGCCAATATTTGACTCAAATGAGGAATATGCTGGTGCCAAAAACCAAACAAACCAATGAAGCTTTGGGCTTCTTTCCTGTTCCTCGGAACTGCAAAATCAAGAATTTTCTGTTTAACCTGAGGGATCACTTCTCGGTGCCCCTCATGCCAATTAATACCCAAAAATTTCACAGCCTGGGACGGACCTTGTAATTTATCCGGGTTGATTTCCCAACCTTTCTCACGCAGGCACTCAATGACTCTGTCCAATTGGGTCTGAACTTCCTCTTGTGTTTCACCTTGGATCAAAATATCATCAATATAGTGACATATCTGAATTCGCGGATGAACCGGTACCTCAGCCAAATGCTCTGCCACCAGCCGGTGACATATCGTAGGACTATGCACATAGCCCTGGGGAAGACTTCTAAACGTCATCTGACGCCCGTTCCACGTAAAACTGAATTGTTCCTGACACTCAGGGGCAATCGGAATCGAAAAGAAAGCATTAGCAATATCAATGGACGCATACCATGTACCTGGATGTTTTTGTATTCTTTCAATTAGGGTAATAACATCCGGTACTGCAACAGTCAAAGAGGGTGTGTGTCTATTCAATTCTCGATAATCAACAGTCATGCGCCAAGAATTATCACTCTTACGTACAGGCCAAACAGGATTATTCCAAGCAGAAGTAACTGGTGTTATAACTCCTGCATCCACCAACTCCTGAATAGTAGTACTAATCTCTTCATGACCACCTGGAAAACGATACTGCTTCTGACGAACCACTTTTGTCGCCTGGGGAACTTTTATGGGGGGCATTCTTAAACGACCAACCCGTACAGGCCTGGACGATATATAATGTTTAGTTCCAAATTGGTAACATCCATCATCTAAGTGCAAAGTCATTCCTTTCAAAATATCAATTCCAATTATGAATTCTAAGAGTGGTACCACTAATACAGAGTATTCTTTTCTAGGAATTCTACCTATTCTCATTTCAAGTAAAGTTTGAACTGCGGGAGTTTCCTTTCCACCTAATCCGGTAATTGTAAAAGGCTGACCTTTAAACTTCTTTGATTTTCCATGAATAAGAGTGGCCTCCGCTCCTGTATCTACCAATGCTCGGGCCCTTTGGACATTACGATGTCTCCAATAAATATCAATATCTACATAGGGTCTATTATCTCTGTGAGCCCATCTGTGTACTGGAGCTTGACCTATTTCCTAGTCATCTTTACTACGTTCTGTGTACCAGGATAAATCAGGATAAAGACTCTCACGTTTCCCAGGTATCGATACCTCCTGTTCATATCCATCTCCATTACGAAATGGATTCCTGTTCTCTGCATTGTACTGCGGGTTTCGATCGGCCAATCTGTGTCGATCCTCTCTCCTTCTCAACTCAGGGGATTGATCCCTATCATCTCTACGTCTGCTGTTAACATAATCATCTCTCCCCCTCTCTCTTTCCCCCTCTCTCTCCCTGTCTCTCTCATGACGGGGGGACAAATCACGTACATAACGTCGATCATCACGACGATCAGAGCGCCCACGGCGGTCGTCATCACCGCTACCGTCAGAAAAACCACGATCACACTCAGTTGTCCGAACACGCCGGGCACCCTCCTTTCGATCCAAGCCACGTTTGCGAAACATTTCCCACAAACGAGAAGTAGTCTCACCGTCAATGTCCTCCTTCCGCACACCATCGGCCATAAGACCAAAAAATATATCACGTCTAGTAAGTTTATTGTCACCAGGAGTACGAGTGTCAGGCCGGGATTGCCGTTCAGGTTTAAACCACTCACCCAACTCACCGAGTTGGCGTACCGATTCCAGCACCATAGACAATACGTTACCAGTCTGATTAATCAATAAAGTCATCATGACCTGCTTATAAGCAACAGGGGAAGAACGAATAATACGATTCCACACAGAAGATGTCAACAAACCATCAAGCAACCTGTCAGCAGTATTCAGAAAAATTGCCGTTTTCATCACCTCCTCTTTGAGACGTTGTGCAGCGTCGCGCAAAGTATACCACGGTTTGTCATTCACAGGCCAGTCAGACTCAGTAGGATATTTTTGATTACAACCCTCAGTCGCCAATTGAAGCAAAGAAATTTGACCACCAACATTAAAGTTACGAAAATGATCCTGGACAGTAGAATCCGAACTCAAGGAACAAAACTTCAAACAATCGCCAGCATCCAACATAATGCCAGCAGCGCCCAGTTCATAAAGGCGCACCATCCATGTGAGTAAGGACTCACCAGCTCGCTGCCGAAATCGCTGCAAAATATCACTAATTTCTTGTTGAGTAAAATCCTCCAAAGAGTCTAAAGCAATACCATTCTGAGCACCGGGAGCCTGCTGCAACTTCCGCCGAAAAACTGGATGCACCGAGACCGCGGGACGAGCAGCACAAGGAGCTCGACCAGTACACATAGAGGAACAATCAGTGTAAGAAGCATCGACCCCACTCGAAGGATGAGCGCAATCATGGGGTGCACCATCAGAGGCGCAAGAAGCAGACTTACAATCACGGCCGGAGCGAGAAGACTCGCGCTTGGCAGACTCCTCACCCGAGGAAGGAGAATCACTCGAGTTCCAGATATTACCATCCCATTCATCAGGATTCCAATCCAGTCCGGCTTTCGCCACGACCAGACGCACCTTTCGCTTCGAAACCCGACCACGCCGATTTTTGTATTTATAACGAGCAATTCGCACAGCCGCCCTCTCGGCAATAGTTTGGTATGTCTCAAGTTTGTCAGCAAGCAACTTATTTTGACACCGCAACAAAGTATGAGCATTCTGAATCTCAACAAAGTTCGCTTCCACATCCTTATGCGATTCCTGCAACTTCAACAACCTCTCATGCAGAATCCTGTACGCAGACAGAACAATCCAACCTCTGCGCCCCAAAACGGGAAGCTCATCACCCTTAGATACCGGCGCCTTCTGTAAACAAGTAATCACATTAGCCGGCTCCGCCAGCTCCAAAAAAGAATTCCAATTCTCACTCAAACCAATAGAATCAGCCCATTCACGGGCTAAGGCTTCATAAGGCGTTGAATCCCAGCCGGGAATATCAACGGGCAACTTAAAAGTAGATTTCGACTTTCTAGAAAACATCTCGGAAAAGAAAGAAAAAGAGAAAAAGAGAAAAAAAAGAAAGAAGAAAGAAGAAAGAGAAAAAAACTACACTCACAATTATATAGAAATAATATACAAACGAAACCACGCACGCGCCGAAAGCAAACACGATACAACCACAACGCACACAGGTTTCGTAAACGGTTCGTGACGCCAAATGTTCTGCTTGGGTTTTCGGATCAGATAGAACCCGCTCATCAGAGCCTCACTAACCCAGACAGAACGTTACCCCCTCCCTAGGGCCTATTTACAATAGTGCAACCACATATATCTACCACCTAAGGACAGGGAATTCCTACTATACATACCAAGACCTCTTATAATCGGCGGCCTCGCGATCCCATACGGATCCAGACCTCTCTGCCCATACGACAGTATCACAAGTGGCGGCCTCGCGATCCCATACGAATCCAGACCTCTCTGCCCATACGACAGTATCACAAGTGGCGGCCTCGCGATCCCATACGAATCCAGACCTCTCTGCCCATACGACAGTATCACAAGTGGCGGCCTCGCGATCCCATACGAATCCAGACCTCTCTACCTAGACGGCAGTCTCAGCACAATCGGCGGCCTCGCGATCCCATACGAATCCAGACCTCTCTGCCCATACGACAGTATCACAAGTGGCGGCCTCGCGATCCCATACGAATCCAGACCTCTCTGCCCATACGACAGTATCACAAGTGGCGGCCTCGCGATCCCATACGAATCCAGACCTCTCTACCTAGACGGCAGTCTCAGCACAATCGGCGGCCTCGCGATCCCATACGAATCCAGACCTCTCTGCCCATACGACAGTATCACAAGTGGCGGCCTCGCGATCCCATACGAATCCAGACCTCTCTACCCAGACGGCAGTCTCAGCACAATCGGCGGCCTCGCGATCCCATACGAATCCAGACCTCTCTGCCCATACGACAGTATCACAAGTGGCGGCCTCGCGATCCCATACGGATCCAGACCTCTCTACCCAGACGGCAGTCTCAGCACAAGTGGCGGCCTCGCGATCCCCTACGAATCCAGACCTCTCTGCCCATACGACAGTATCACAAGTGGCGGCCTCGCGATCCCATACGAATCCAGACCTCTCTGCCCATACGACAGTATCACAAGTGGCGGCCTCGCGATCCCATACGAATCCAGACCTCTCTGCCCATACGACAGTATCACAAGTGGCGGCCTCGCGATCCCATACGAATCCAGACCTCTCTGCCCATACGACAGTATCACAAGTGGCGGCCTCGCGATCCCATACGAATCCAGACCTCTCTACCTAGACGGCAGTCTCAGCACAATCGGCGGCCTCGCGATCCCATACGAATCCAGACCTCTCTGCCCATACGACAGTATCACAAGTGGCGGCCTCGCGATCCCATACGAATCCAGACCTCTCTGCCCATACGACAGTATCACAAGTGGCGGCCTCGCGATCCCATACGAATCCAGACCTCTCTGCCCATACGACAGTATCACAAGTGGCGGCCTCGCGATCCCATACGAATCCAGACCTCTCTACCTAGACGGCAGTCTCAGCACAATCGGCGGCCTCGCGATCCCATACGAATCCAGACCTCTCTGCCCATACGACAGTATCACAAGTGGCGGCCTCGCGATCCCATACGAATCCAGACCTCTCTGCCCATACGACAGTATCACAAGTGGCGGCCTCGCGATCCCATACGAATCCAGACCTCTCTGCCCATACGACAGTATCACAAGTGGCGGCCTCGCGATCCCATACGAATCCAGACCTCTCTACCTAGACGGCAGTCTCAGCACAATCGGCGGCCTCGCGATCCCATACGAATCCAGACCTCTCTGCCCATACGACAGTATCACAAGTGGCGGCCTCGCGATCCCATACGAATCCAGACCTCTCTACCCAGACGGCAGTCTCAGCACAATCGGCGGCCTCGCGATCCCATACGAATCCAGACCTCTCTGCCCATACGACAGTATCACAAGTGGCGGCCTCGCGATCCCATACGGATCCAGACCTCTCTACCCAGACGGCAGTCTCAGCACAAGTGGCGGCCTCGCGATCCCCTACGAATCCAGACCTCTCTGCCCATACGACAGTATCACAAGTGGCGGCCTCGCGATCCCATAGGAATCCAGGCCTCTCTACCCAGACGGCAGTCTCAGCACAAGTGGCGGCCTCGCGATCCCATACGAATCCAGACCTCTCTACCCAGACGGCAGTCTCAGCACAATCGGCGGCCTCGCGATCCCCTACGAATCCAGACCTCTCTGCCCATACGACAGTATCACAAGTGGCGGCCTCGCGATCCTATACGAATCCAGACCTCTCTACCTAGACGGCAGTCTCATACGACAGTTCATCCTATGATCACCATAACATACAAAAAGGGAATCAGTCTCACTATTCATCAGATCACACAAGGATTGCCAGTTCGAGCATAGCCTGTTCTCAGGTTCGAGGGGCTCCTCTTTCCCTTATTCAGTTACCACTTACCTGATCAGGGTTAACATCTGTTCATGTAGCCGCAGCTGACTAGAAGAATAGGCTATCCTCTCATACAAGAACACGCAGCACATGTTGGTTCACTACAAACTGGGTACTTTATTACTCATTACATACGCAACCACATAACATTACAATATAACACATAACCTGCAAAGAAAAGTGAAAGATTAAGTTGTACACTCTAATAAGAAAGGGTCGACATCACCTTAGTAGTGTGTAGCCTGCACTCAGTGGTCATCTAGGTTCCCTTCTCGTCTGTGCCTCGGCTCGCCTGGAAGTCACACCTCCGCAGTCACGGATACATATCTGCACCACTATGCGCTGTTCTCTTCACCCTTCTCCGAGTCACTGGGACCTCTTCCTTATCGGCTACTCTCTCTACTCTGCTAGGAGAGTATCTGTCTCTCGGTTCTTCTCCGCCTTCAAGATGGCGTCTGCCTTCCCTGGAATAAGTAGTAGATTTACTGCTAACAGCTAGATGCCGCCTACGGACTGAATATGTAACTGCCTCAGACTTTCACTAATATAGAGGTGCGTTTCCTCATGGAAAATTCCGGCCTGTAACCTGCCGCCCACCAAATTCTTGTACCTCCCCGTACCAAGGACACGTTCCCAGCCGGCCGGCCTGATGTAGTGTCTTCGGCATGAAGAAAAATACAATCCTTCGATAAGGGCCGGCCTGAACCGGTTCTCTCCAAGCGAATAACACCTCATAACTAAAACATTACATTTGACCTAGAAGCATCCCAAGCTGCCGGAGCAGAAAGAAAGATGGAGTCTCTCCCGTTTGAGGCCTACCAGGCCTGAATTCAGCACAGCTCCATGAAATACCCTCACTACAGGACAGCTTATCCCTAATACTAACGAATCTATCCCCTAGGCTATGTGTACAAGCCCTGATCTATGGGGAAGAGCACAGAATCATGTCGAAGTGCCTAGTAAATAGGCTCCATTCACTACTCTAACCCTTAGACTTGAATGATAAGAGACTGAAGTCACATTCCATCATTGTTCCTCACAAGAAGGCCGGGAAAATCGAGCAGAACAGTGATATAAAACCAAAGTTTCACCAGCTAACTCTTTGCTGACAATCTCTCTCACTTTTACACTAAGAAAATAGTCCCTAAATTAACACTGCTAGCCCTACCTAGCTTTTCAGTGTTATACTTAACAGATGAGCGACCTCATTGCAGTGTGGCTTCCATTTACCACACACTATTCACATCCCAGGAATTTCCAGACAACATAAAACGAATACGCAAACAAGTTTGTTAATACATAAATCAATAACCAATAGTCACCTAAACTATCTAATAAAATAAACATAGCTCTGCTACCAAGTAAACTGATGGAGCGCGTGGGAAAATACCAACCTCTGATACTCCATCATTCAATATATTCATTTGGGCCCATAAACTTTCATTCACACACACATTGAGGCTGGCAAATCCTGCGGCTGGTCAAGTTTAATGAATAATGCTTTGAGATGTATTTTATCTATTTTCTCAACTGAAAGTTTCACTGATCATAATTCTCTCCTGAGGTCAATAGATCATTTTAGTTAGATTTTGCTTGATGATTTAATATGCAATTCATATCTCTTATTTTGTTTGTTTAAATAATCACAGACTTGAGAAAGGTTTTATATTGTATCTATTAAGTTCAAATGAGCAAATGCAGTACGAACTCCGTTTTTCCCTGGGAGAAAAATTAATTACTAATCAAAATTCACCCAAATATAACCATTACAACAACAGTGCTCTGAGAAAGAGAGGCTAGAGAGAGCAGCACAATGACATACTACACAGAATTATATTTACCTAGGATGGTGTGGAAACCAACCCCTTGACCAAGGAGTTGGGAGGGTCTCCTAATTAAGAAACAGGAGATAAGGGCCTCAGGACAGGTCTCAGGGCAGGCTTCAGGACAGGATTCGGGACTTAATAGGTGACCTCTTCTAGATGCGGCACCAGTGTCGCACCCCTCTCTGACACTATCTTCCTCCTCGATTCTTCCGCGATCTTCTTCTAATGGCCTAATTCCCTCCTCGATTCTTCCACGATTTTCTTCTAATTACTTAGCTCAAAATTCTAAGTCAGCAAATCTTCTTCAGCATTCGATCAGCTCTCAGACAGCATCTCAGTCTCTCAGCATCTTCTTGTAAAGTGAGCTCAGCAGCAGCTTCAGCATCTCTATCAGCACCTCTGCCTGCATAACAATACCTAACTAACTAAGGGGCATATCAGCAACACCCGGCGATAATTATCGCTCAGCGCTCTTAGCATGAGGATAATTATCGCCGGGTAAGGTGGATTTTTATCGCTGAGATAGCGTGCTATCAGCAACGCTTATCTCCTCAGTGATAAAAATCCTCACGCTAACTGCCTAACGTGAGATTATCGCTGGAAACCCAGCTATAATCTCACACAATGTGGTGTTAGCTTGCTGATAGGGACTCACAAACGTAGCCATGATATCCACTTTCCATCGGATATCATGGCTAAGTCAGTCCTGAAGCAGGCGTAAGGAAAGTAGCGATAACAGGGGTTATCGCTACTTTTCCTGACGCTATGCTTCATAGCGTGGGGTTTGATGATAGGAGAAATGTCGCTTAGCGACTTTTCTCCTGTCATGTTAGGTCAGGAACGCCCACTTTGCATCTCATTAGAGATGCAAAGCTGGGCGTAAAGAATCCCCACGCTAAAGCAAGGTTTCACGCGTTAGCGTGGCCTTGCTAATTAGGCGATAAAATTATCGCCGCTTTTCGGCCGAAATCGGCCACCGAAGCGGCGATAAATTTTTAACGCCTGCTTGTAAATATGCCCCTAAACTAGCCCAATTATACCTTTCTTTTTCTCGTGTACCACCCACTAATGTTTCAATTTTATGGAATCCCTACTTCTGATTGGGCAGGCAAGGGGGGATGATCATCAAACCATGCTAGTTTTTCATAAAACTTCTATAGTTCTTTGTTTAATATTCCCACCCCTTATTACTCTTTCACAAAATCTTTATTACAACCCGTGTCCACAATTTTATCAACATAAAGAATACAATTTGTTATGTGATTTTCCTTTTTGCAGGACATCAGGTTAGTTCCCAGGGTATGTTGCCGATTCTCCTCTGGAGGACATCCAAGGATGGCAGGGTGACTTGGAGTTCATCTAGACCGTGCGTGCGTGGCAGGTCAATAGGGATACAGGCCACAGTCCCTCTCAGAGGCCCACATTTGAACTATTAGAAAAGTCGAGAAAATTGAATATTAGTTTAAAAAATAAATGTTTTCACTGTATATACCTATCTCTACTCTAATCCCATTTACTTAAAAATAGTCTTAGTGCATTAGCAATTAGTGAAAATTCGTTTTAGTTTCCAGCATAAGCAGGTGCCTAGCATGTGAGTTTTCAAGCGGCCATATTAGTTGCATTTGCGCATGTGCAAAGTTTTCCCTCCAAAGCATTAAAGCGTCATTTTATGTAGAAGCAGTTGATGCATGCGCAGAAGATTTCCTGCCTTTTTAGCAGCCATTTTACATTTTACTCGTAATACTTATTAGTATACACATAGGCAAGCTTCCCATTTCTTTATATGTAATGAAAATGCATATTAATTTTACATAATACATAATTAGTATGTTGTTATGGGTTTTATATGAGAGGATTGCTTACAAGCAAGTCTCTTCTTTACGAGTCCTTGCTCCATCACATGCATCCACGCTGTGCAATTTGCATCCGCTTATGCAATTCAGAAAGAAAGAATGAGCTCCATTTTCACAAGTAGTATCAATATTTGGCAAACTATTCATACCTTTCTTTGAACTGCACCAGCTTCTTTGTTCTAAAACGAACCCTGTTATCTTGGTACTGGGCTATTTCTTCCTTTAACACTTCCATCTTAATAATTCCTCCTCGACTGCCTCAGCGCCAAAGGCAATAGTTCCTTCCTCTGTCTCATTTTCCCTGCCAGCATCACGTCACCATTGGCATTATTATGTGGTTCTTCCTCTGCAGAGATGGGGCTCCTGTTGTTCTCTCACATGACCTAATCTTCCATTAGAGAGAGGCGAGCTCCCTGCCGGGGGTACTCATAGAAAAGAAATTCCCTTCAAGGTCACAGACCAGACCTTGAAGAACATGACTTTGGAAGGCTGAGAATCTGGTTGCACTTCGAAAACAGGCCTAGCTGTAATTTGTATTACGGTAGTGTAGCATATTTTCGATTAGATTCCAATCATTGGGGTGCTCGTAGCTGTAGTAATCCTCTCTTTGTGGTTCAATTTTTTATTGAAATTTACAAAAGAATACATATAGTATAATAACTGTTTGCATTATCATACAATAAATATATAAGAAAATTGTTATATATAAGCATATAATAAAACTTTCTGAATAATTAATCATATTATATAATTTAATAAATACATAAACAGATCCATGCAAAAACAAATATTTGACTTTATATTGAGGCCATAAAAGATGGAATTACGGGAAGGGGGGGAGGAGAGAGAAAGGGAAGGCAAAGAAGGGAACACAAAAGAAAACGATAAATGAAAATGTACACAAATATAAGACATAATGCTATATAAAGCTATATAAATATGTTCCTGAGAAAAGAAGACACTCTAAGTAATCCTCTCTTAACATGCGTTTGCCTGCCAAGCGGCGGGGGAGGAGGGGGGGGGTGTCGGGGTGTTGCTAACACAAGCCCCTGCATCCCTGTGGCGCAGAGGAGCCCTCGAGGGGGCCTCTAAATCTTCAAGGGTAGGCCCCCATTCAGCCCGAAGCGAAGGAATATCCATAAACTATGGCCGACTGGGGCCGAGTGTTTGAGTAGAAATGTCTTGCAACAAAGACAGTAACTTACAAAAGGACTGAAAGAGAATGTATTCTCACTAGCAGATGGTAAAAAGTTGAATCTTGCGATTTAAAAAAATCACAAATCATCAGTTTTCAGATGGATAGAGAGAGCTCCTATATAGCTCATTTAGAAGCCAAACTTCTCATGAGAATAACTTGCTATGTGAGCAAAAAACGATCTAGTTTCACTCAGCTCTATTAAAAACCTGTCACCTGCTGATCTGTTATTTTCTTGCTCCATCTTCTGCTTAATCTACCATATGGCTATCTAAGAATGAAAAAAGAGAAAGGTAACTAGGAAAAATTATCCAGCAAACGCAAAGAACAAGAAGCAAAGAGCAAAAACAACATTCAGAAATATATTGCAATAAAGAACTTCACAAGAGCAGAATGCTTTATGTGAGAATGTGAATTATTAGTTGAGGTAATGTAATGTAATGTAATGTTTATTATTTAGATAATTACAACCATAATAATTTAAAACAAGTAGCAAAAGAACAGAATTACAATGAGCACAGAATTACAATGAGCAATTAAAAAAAAAAAAAAATTAAAAAGTAAAATCATTTTGTATCTTAAAAGGTAAATGCAGCAGGTTAAACATCATTTACCCAACTTCAGACCCTTTTAGCAGTGCTTTTTGAAGGCTTTAAGAAATGTAATCAGTCTGCTATGTAATGGGGGGTCTGAGGGGCTTAAGCATGCCATTATGGCGGCTCTGCAGGATCTAATGCCTCTTTCGTTGAAACTTGTCTTTAAGAAGATTGCACGTTCAACCCGCAGTTTTTTGCATGTGCAAATTATATGAATGAAGTCTTCTTTCTGATGAATGCACAGTTATTAGTTGAGGTGGATGGTAGTCCATCACAAGTAATGAAGTCAAATACTTGGTAAGTCCAATCAAAGGTTTAAGTAATTTAGATCTTAGTGCGACCCCTGGTAGCTATGGCGTAAAGCAGACAGGCTTAACTTAGAGAAAATGTGTAAAGCGCCAAAACAGCTACAGAGGTCAGTAACACAGCACAATAAGAATCTCTCTCCAATTTAGAAACAAATTAGTAAAATGTAATGAGCAAAATGACACCAAAGTAACAAAAATCCAGTAAGAGAAACTGAAGACATTAATTTTTAAAGCATCAAGGAAAAATAGCACCAAAAATTAGAAAGCGCCAATGACAGTCAATGATCATGGTAGACTGGGATTTCGGGCCGACCGCGATAGATGAAGGTTGGATATACCAACAATGTTTACACGGTCAAAGGTTTTACCTTGGACATTCTTTTCTGAAAGTTAAAATCCTTCAGTGGGGCAAGGCAGCAGGCTGTATCTGAGGTAGTTCTCACGAAGTTCAATAGGTGTTGTCCGAGATCCCGCTTAAACAGTTTGTTTTGGTGCGAAAAGCTCAGAGCAAGAGACGTTAATATTTCACACCCAGGAGTGTCACCTCACTGATCTAATACTTTTGGTGCCTTTGTCTGGTGAAGAATTTTACCTTCGGACTTAGTCAATTTTTTGGAGCTCAGAATCCTTTAGTAGAGCAAGGCTCTAGCTACATCCGAAATTGAGTTCCATGAGACCACATACCTTCTCTCCAGGGTCCCACTGAAAAGGTCAGATTTGCTGCCGCAGAGAAGCTCTGAGTAGGAGGAACCTGTTTTCTGAGCCCAGTGAGGTCACACTTTGGGGGGATAGGTGAATGGACTGAGCAGTTCCCTCCTCTGTGGTCACTTCAAACCAGTTCAGGGGTACTGAGTTGGGTACCTGCGTGACTGGAAGGGCAAAACTGTGGTCTTTCCAAGAGTCACCTAAAATTTACTTGTGGCAAGTGAGACCCCTTTGAAGAAAAATGAGGTTCCTAGGTACACCCCAACTGTTCTTCCTGACAGGGTAAGAGAAAACACCTACCCCACCCAAGCAATTGCCCCTGCACTGGGAATAGTTTTTATTTTTTTTATTTTATTTTTTACTGATAACTCACAGTGATGTACATTGCATCGCGCCTACAACCCGGAGGCCGGGCGACATAACTTCGTGAGGTATATTACAGCACCACTCATCCCCCATCCCGGAAACCTGATAGCACAGTTGTCAAATATGTAATGTATTCTGAGCGGCCGATAGTTCAGCACTGTACATCATTTCTATAGCAATATTCTCTACAAGAGATCACAGTTTTCTCATTTAGCATAACTATACAAAACACCCAACTCCCTCCCCTCCCCCGCCCGAGCCTTTAGTAGTATCTAGTCAGCAACCCTCCCGCAATTCTCACTCCGATACACCATCCAGCATTGTGGTCACCTTCCAGAAGACATCTCCCCATTGCAATTCACATCACAGTCAGCAATATGTCAGTAATGACCGTAGTGAAATCCCCAATCTTTACGCCCCATCTGCGCAGAAGGTACACCTACTCCCCTACACCGATGTTACCACGCACTTATGTCATTCATCGTAAGAACTAGCTAGACAACAGCTCCCCCAGCATCCACTTCGTCATCCGCCCCCAGCTCAGTATCCGCTGCCATGCGGTCCCTCTTAAGGTAATCCGTATATAGGCCCCAGAAATTTTTTGGCCTGCTTCGCGGTGAGAGTAGTTTGTTAAAAGTTTCTGATTGCGTGCAGCAGTAAAGCACGTCCCGCTCCCACTGTGCCATTGTTAGCAGGGGCCCCCGCATCCAGCACATCGCAACCCTGCGCTTTGCCACCAGAAGTCCCATATCCACAAGCCTCCGTGCCGCCTTAGGTAGTCCCCTAGAGTAGCCCAAAAGTGCAACTGCAGGGTCAGGGGTGAGCTCCAGTATAGCTATTCTGCCTAGCTCCTGAAAAATAGCTTTCCAGAATTTGAAGATGCCCGGGCAATCCCACGCTAAGTGGTAGAAGTCTGCTACTGAGTGGCCACAACTATCGCATGACGCCTCCTCCCTCAGGCCATACCTATGCAGCCTTTCCAGCGTGTAATAGACTCTATTTATGTATTTGAAGTGGATTAACCTATGCTTGCCGTGAAGTGAGATCCGACGAGTGCCGACGCAACAGTACGACCACATGGCGTCATCTATGACAGTATGCAAGTTCCTTTGCCATGCCAATCTGGCCTTGGTGTATTGCTGGGATCGCTGTGACATCGCAATGCTGTATAGTTGAGATATCAACCTGCGAGGGCTTTTGTGTTTAATGGAGTAAGTCAGTTCCAGAACCTCAGGGGGCTCAGCCATGTCGTCCCCTAATTGCTGTCTCAATGCTCCCCTCACCCTATGGAACTGGAAGCGTTGCAATTGAGTAGGGGCCTCCGCCATCGCCGCCACCTCGTCCCAAGTCTTAGCTGTGCCATCTACGAACAGCTCCCCCACCGTGTGGACTCCAAGCTCTCGAAGGGCTCATGTCACTCCCGCATCACTGCAAGGAGGCAGCCACACCGCCCAGTCCAGCGGCATCAATGGTGAATACAATAATGCCCCCGCCGTTTGTTGTAATAGACAATGCCAAGCATGCCTAGTAGAATTGAGTGAGTCTAGAAAACCCACCCTTCGATCCAACGGCTCACATATTATCGCCGGGAAGGGCAGCGGGTCAGCGAACAATCTCTCCAGCTTAAGATATGGGACCGACTCCTCACCATGTATCCAGCTATGCGCCTGTGCACCCTGCGCCACTCTGTAGTACAGCTCCAGGTCTGGCGCACCCAGACCACCCATACTATAAGGCAACGTCAGCACACGCCAACTAACCCGCGCCTGCCCACCCGCCCATGCTAATTGCAGCAGGGACTAGCAAAAAAGGAGCACGGTAGCACAATAGGGATATTAGCAAACAAAAATAGGAATCGAGGCAATATCACCATCTTCATGATTGATATTCTACCTACCAATGACAGAGGCAGCCCGATCCAATTCTCCACGTCATCTTACAGCTTGTCAATGGCCCTACCATAGTTTTCCCGCAATACTAGTTCAGAGTCCACATGAAGCTGTATACCAAGGTACCTGACTGGGTCGTCAGACCACTGGAGCGGATAATCCATTTCAAAGATTGTGGTAGACGGAGTCAATGGGAAAGCAATGGACTTGGTCCAATTAACTCTTAGGCTAGACAACGCTCCATAGTGCACCACCTCCCGCAGGACCGATGACAGATTATTCTCTGGGTCCCGGACATACAGCAGGGTATCGTCTGCATACGTCGAGACCACAATCTTGTAGGTAGGGAAACTCACTCCCCTCAGGGCGTGATACTCCCGAAGTGCGCACGCTAAAGGCTCCGCAACCATGGCATATAGAATAGGAGATAAGGGAACACCCCTGTCGTGTCCCTCTGGTAATCGGGATCGTATCGGAGACCCGGTCGCCGAGTCGTATTCTCGTAGTAGGGCTCCTGTATAGCGCCCCAATCATCTGTTAGAAGACTGGTCCCAGCCCCATTCTGGTCAAAACCTAGCTCATAAAGGCCCATTCAACAGAATCGAACGCCTTCTCTATATCAAGGAAGACCGCGAGCGCTTTAGAGTCCGGCCGAACATGTTGGATAGTGCCAAACACCGTGCGCAAATTATAGGTAAGGTTCCTGCCCGGTACAAACCCCGCCTGCTCCGGGGCTACCAGCTCCGGAGTGAGCAGCGCCAGCCGTGTGGCCAAGACCTTTGCAAACAGCTTGGCATCCACATTAAGCAGGGAGAGCGGCCGATATGAGCTGCACTCCTCAGGGGTTTTTCCTGGTTTGGGGATAGCCACTAGGATGGCCTTACACATAGAGCGCGGCATCTGGCCCTTGACACATATATCATCGAACAGCGTCGAAATATGCGGGAGCAGCAGGTCTATAAAGGTTTTGTAGAATGTGACCGTGAGGCCATCCGCTCCCGGCACGCTATTCGCCTTCATGCCAGCCAGAGCTTCTAATATTTCATCTTTCTCTATGGGGAGGGCCAGGAATTCCCTGTGCGAGTTAGTTAGGAAGGGCAGTTTAATATGATCCAGGTAGTCTCGTATGCTGTCATCCATGTCAGTCTGTCTCGAGGCATAAAGCGTTGTGTAGTACGACTTAAAGCGCTCAACTATATCCATTTCATCAGTTAGCAATTCCCCTCCTTCCGACCTGATCCTAGTGATGTTAGCCTTACCTCTCCGAACCCTCAACATGTTGGCGAGAACGGAGCTGGGTCTCTCTCCCTCTCCATACACCCTGGCTGTAGCATACTTCCCCAAATGCTTCACCTCTGCATCTGCCGCCTCATGATAGTCTGCCAACACTTTCTTTAACTCATCTGCAGTATCACCCTCTGCCGCCATCCGCTGCCTTACCTCCAATTCCCCCAGTCTACACTCTAGGGCCACCAACCGTCGCCTGATGTCACGAAGCACCCCGGAATGCTTTGCCATGGCCACCCCTCTGATGCAAACCATAAAGGCTTCCCAGACCGTTTGGAAACTATCCACTTTGCCAGCATTGATTTCAAAATACCCTGTTATCGCTTCCACTATTTCCTCCCTAAAGAGGGGGTCAAGCAGCAAATACGGGGGGAACCGCCATGTAAAGGGCGGAATAGTCTTTATTGGCATAGAGAGGGTCAGCAATATAGGGGAGTGATCCGACAGAGTACGCGGCAGAACCTGGCAAGCATGTATCTGCGGCAGAAGAGACACTGACACCAGCCAGTAGTCAATCCGCGTGTGAAGGTCGTGATAGGCCGAATAATGTGTAAAGCCTCCCTCCATCGGGTTAAGCGTTCTCCAGACATCAGCCAATGCCATACTCGTCAGTGCCCTATCAACCACCTTAACTGCAGCAGCCGGCCCTCTGCCCTGCCCCCCAATCTGTCTAGACCCGGATGTCTGACCATGTTGAAATCTCCGCCCCACAAAATATGAGGTACTCCACAGCCCCTCATTACCTTGATTAAGGATTCATAAAATTCCGGGCAGTCATAGTTTGGTCCATAAACATTGACTAACAGTAGATCGAGGCCTCTGCCCTGATAGCGCGTAATCACGAACCTGCCCCCTCTATCCGCTGACACCAGCCCCAGCTTATAAGCCGACTTAGAGTTTGTCCAAGTCATGACACCTCTAGCATGCGTTGTGAAGCCAGCCGCAAGCGCATTCCACAGCACCCCCTTCGCGCGCAGCGTGGGACTCTGATTGGGGAGATGCGTCTCCTGCAAAAAGGCCACATCTATATTATGCCTATTAAGGTAGTGTAGCACCTTGCGCAGCTTCCGGTGATCATTAAGGCCCCTGACGTTCCATGTCACAACTCTAAAGGAGTCTAACGGACCCCCACGTGTAGTGTCACTCGTTATTACTCTCCTGTCTATACATCTTTACATCACTCAAATAGAGCTTTACATAGTGTTTAGAGTGGGTAAGGGACAGAATTGGACCCTGCATGACTACCCTTGGCTCAAAAACAAAACAATACCCCTCCCAAACGCCCAACCCACAGCAGACCTCTCACAACTCGGCCATGCCGCTCCCTTTCTAGGGACTGCCCACACCTCCCCCTACCCTCCCCCAACCAAATAACTCCTGACTACTGTGGTGTTCACTCGCGGGCGGGGGTCGCTCACTGCTAAGTCTATAAAGGGAAATCACCCTGCACCGCGTCAGAACCTGCGAGTGCTAATATCTAGTCCTCACTCCACCACCGGGGCACAAGATAACTCCACATACAGTAATGCTGGGTCCAAGCTCTGCTGCCAGGCACATCTCTAGTAAACCAGCCAGGCTCCATGCTCTGCAGACACCCACCCGAGGACCCGCAAGATAGCCCGCTCAGCCGCCTCGAACTCACGCAACCTTAGCAGGTCATCAACCGCTGCCCGTACCTCAGGCCTTCATGATAATGTGCACCCCACAGATCGCCACAAAAGTCACATAATCCCCTACTGCCATCCCCCACCTCTGGAACCCGGCAATCGGAGGGAATAACCACATATATCTCTCATTTACAAACATTAGTCCTGGTGATCAAGTGAGCTCTCCGCCTCGTCCCCCTGC
The DNA here is from genome assembly GCF_964204655.1 of Triturus cristatus. NCBI lineage: Eukaryota > Metazoa > Chordata > Amphibia > Caudata > Salamandridae > Triturus > Triturus cristatus. Next base: position 1,564,931,172 of record NC_140590.1, read on the forward strand.
AGCTGCTTCTCTGGACTTCGCCGCATCTCCTTGCGCCAGTCATTTAGCGCCTTCTGCAGTGTCCTGGGATCGAGAAAAATATGAGTTTTCCCTTGCCGATTAACTCTCAACTTGGCAGGGTAAAGCATCGCATAGTCCAGTCCCATATCCCGCATTTGCTTTTTGGCCGGGATGAACTGCCGCCTAGCCTCCTGGACACGAGCCGTAAAATCCGGGTAGAGTGCAATGGTCGACCCCTCGTAAGACAGCGTCTTTTTTTCTCTGGCCGCACGCAGGGCCGCGTCCCTGTCGCAGTAGTTCAGTAGTTTCGCTATAATCGGTCGCGGTGGTGCACCCAGAGGGGGCCTAGGCCCCAAGGACCTGTGCGCTCGTTCCACAACAAACATGGTAGAGAATATTTCCTGACCAAGCAGCTCAACTAGCAACTTCTCCACATAGCACTCCATCCGTCCAGTGGGCGTCGTCTCTGGCAGGCCCGTGATGCGCAGGTTGCAGCATCGCGAGCGGGCCTCAACATCCTCCATTTTATCCTGCAGCACCTGCATGAGTCGCCCCATCTTCACACGATCTGCCTCCGATGCAGTCTGTGCTTCCTCCACATCCACCAACCGCTGCTAAGTTTGGTCCAGTCGCTCCGCGTGCTTGTCCAAACCCTCCGCCATGCGATCCATTCGGTACGAAAGGGCATCAATCTTGGCCCCCAAGGAGTTTATGCCAGTCTGCAACCCCTTCTCCATAGAGAGATATCTTGTTCTTCCCCCGGCGCGTTTCCAGCTGCCCCATCGGTAGTAGCCTGGGTCTTGGGGCGCTTCTGCTCGAAGGTTAGTTTCGGCTGCGTCTTGTCGGTTTTGCCCATCGTGCGCTTCACCGCGACACGGCTCTTCCAACCGCAGCTGCCGCTATATACCAAAGGATTATGCGTCGCAGCAGACTGGTAGCAGTAGGCAGATTGCCACCCCTTAATGGCCAGGCCCCCTCCTCTGTGACCCAGCCCGACGCCGATGGCAGTCCGTAGAGTGACACAACACTCACTCCTGCAGGTTCACAGTCGCCATCACACTGGCGTGAGCTAGAATGGCTTCTGCGAGGCCGCCACCCCCAAGCACCTTGTCCGCGCAAACTGTGGCGTGCTCCGTACCGACCCCAGGGGCCCTGCCCGCACTGTGGATGTCGCCGTCTGAGTCCGCCACGTGTTCGTACTTGTCTGCACTGAGGTGGGGGGGGGCTCTCCACCACCCAGCTAGGTAGAGCTCCGACGAGGTCACCACGCCACCAAGGCAGCAAGCGCAGCCACTTATCTGATTGCTGCGATGTAGAAATCATATATTAAATATGTCTCTGCCTCTCCCATGAATACACGTCAGAATGAAAAAGCGACAACAACACATTGAGACACGCCGCGCTAAAGTTTTTTTCAAACCCCAGAATCCCGGAGCAACAACAACTCCGTTACCATAACAACGTCCTACGTAATCACGCCGGAAACCCCTCAAGAACCAATCAATGCGCATCAGTGTTTCAAAGCACCTTGCAAATGCCGGAAACGTGAAGGGAGGGCACGCCGAAGACGCGTAAAAAACCACAAACCTTTGAGAGAGCCGGCCCGCCATCCTACAACAAAAAAAAGGTACGGAATGCGCAAATAAGAGAAATCTACTCACAAGCATGCGGTGATTCGAAGGGGCATACGCTATTCCCAAACACCGATACTATTTAGTTAACTCACTACGATATGGGAGATGCAACCTCATCACGCCCGTAGTCACGCCCGAAGTCCGCAACAGCCCTGGGCGATCTAATCTGTACTTAAAGCTCCAACACCATATTTGCGGCATGCAAGATCACGAGGAACCAGCACTAGTAATCACAGCGAGGCATAACGCACTGGCAGGCACGTCACAAATCCACTCAAAGACAGTACGGCCACGCCCTCACAATGTAGCAATTAACAAGCTAAGAGCTCGATACTAGACAGATAAGGCTAGTCTTGATCTCAATAAACTAACCTCACCAATTAGACTTGAACACACAAATAAACTATTCTTCCCTATACTTTCTGTTTCTCAGAGAGAAACCAGCCACATCAAGCAAGACAAGTCCAAGCACGCAAGTCGGTCCCTTTCTCAAAGAATTGCAAGGTAGGCCATGTACCACCTAAGCATAAAACCACAAATAGGCAATTTCAAAATAGAGAGTGCAAATTCTCACACAATTTACCCATGTATTACAGACAAAGATGAAACAGCAACCCTTACCTGAGTGCACGTAAGTCTCCAAAACATTTTTGTTTCTACAACTTCTCACTTTAGTACACAAACTAAAACAGACATATCTTTGTCCCAACAGGAATAGATGTCCGACTCAAACCACATAACAGCCCTGAAGACGACCTTATAAACACAATATAGGTCCAATACGATACAGGTCGAAACGCGTTGGCTAACAAGCAGAGATCCAGCCAAGTTTGGGATAGAACAATCTAGACATCAGAATCCCCTAGAGAGCTCAAACAACAAACTAGTTTATTGCTCTCTTAAACCATTCCACCATAAATATCCGACTCTGCTCAGGACCATAGTAACAGCCAGAACTTGAGAAGTAAACCTGCTTGAGTTCCCAAAGATATACAAAAGCGGACACCTTATTATTGTTATGATAAAATCTATTATCTGTCTGTTTCAAGCATTTTTTCCATGTTGTACGATATGTTATGAAGTCACTGTACAAATGTAAATATTCGTCACTGTTTTATGTATAAGACATGTGCATTGTTAAATGAGGTAGTGTTCGTTCAGTTTCAAATTAACAAGAAAGTGTAATAATTGATTTACAAACCGCAGTCATTAAAAAGGCTAGCTGGAAAAGACATTTTGCGATCAATGGTGTCAGAGGTAAATGTATGTAAAAAAAAAATGCGACGTAGTCCTTAGCACCCCTCCAGCGTTGCGTTGTGATGGCGGGCCCACGCTCGGACCGGCAGCTGCCCCAGACGCCGCTCCAGCGCTCCTCCTCAGCTGCCTACGATAGCTTTGCAGCAGCCCCAACAGTGTCTCCGCCGCGTCGCGGCCGGTGGGCCACCCTCTTCAAGGCCTTTTCAGCGAGGGTGATATGGAGGGCCGGGGCTCCGCACGCAGTCCAGCCGCACGCACGGCTATGTCACCCTGCAGTTGTAGTCACCAGAGCCCGGGGAGCGGCGGCCCGCTTTTTCTCTCCGCCCTCTCAGCCGGAAAACAGCGGTCGCAGCGCCCCCCGGAGTCCTGATTTTTCGCCTCGCTGCTCGCAATGGCATCTGCTCTCGGGTCACAGCATCTACATCGAGATCCCGGCGGTAGAGGGTCAGGATAATTGCCAGATAGTTACGCTGCACAACGGAGCTCAAGGCTCAGGCAGCCATGTTCTATGCGAGCCAAGCTCCGCCCCCCTGCACTGGGAATAGTTTTCATAACTCATCAAGACTTTGCACTCACTGGGCTTCTGCTGGACAGCTAATGCAAAATATTATCTAGGAGCTTCAGGCAGGAAAAAGGCAACTTTCTAAAAATTACTTTTCATTAATATTCATAAAAAATCCGACTTTACCATTAAGTTGGGTTTTTAATAAATATTAAAAAGAGTGGTTTAATCACATTTCTAGATTGTTCTAATCCAGAGCTAGCAGATTTAGGGCCTCATTACAATGTTGGTCGGTCGGAAATGTTTCAGATTCGGTTCACAACAAGGCTTCCAACATGGATTCAGACAAACTGAATGTTGTTCGGAGCCTTTCCGACTGACATTGTAATCGGCCCCATAATATTTAATCCATGGGAGTTTTTGGCTATGGCTACAATGGAGAAAGACATGCCCGGGTGGAGCTCCGCCGGAGGCTCCCGCAAATGGGCCCTGTTCTCCGTGTAAAGATGCCCTCGAGGGCCCCTGCTGGGGGAGAACAAAGCAGGGATGCAGCCAGGATCCTAGCGACAGTTTTTGCCTGATCCGAATTCGGCCCCGCGGACACTGCCCAGATAGACCGGATGCAGCGCGACCCCTTCGGCGGGCCTGCATCAGGCGAGCCTGGGGATTGGCACCGCCCACAAGGCCAAAGCAAATGGCGCAACTGAACTGCAGCAAAGATGAAGGGCAATGGCCACTTGCCCCGCCGCCACCTGACGGAACAATTACTAATGAGGAGTGAGGAGCGACCGGACCCCCGCCTCATCCCCCACCTGGCTCTGTGGGACGTGGCTGTTGGGTCGGCTGCCGGCTGTTGAACCGGTGGTGAGTGCGCGGCCTGCACCGCTTGATAGGCCGTTGCCCTCACGGCGAAGTTGTGCTCTGCGGGCACCGGCTGCTGTGTGGTGCCGGCGGCTGTCTCCCTTGCCACGGAGGACGGGACTGCCGGCGGGGGGGGGGGTGAGAAGGATCCGGGGCCCCTGCGGGACCACTTGTACGCGTGGTAGCGCGGCGCCCCCTGTGTTGGCTGCAACCCGCCGTGGAGAGTGAGGCGGGGTGATAATTGAGGCCACAGACTCACCACAGCTGCCTTGACCCCCGATCTGCTGTGAGAGGGGCCCATGACGGCTCCCCTGGGTGGACTTCTGCCCTGTGCTGAGTGGTGTAAGGCGCCGGGACAGCCCTGACTATCGGCGCCGTGGCCGCCCCTGTAACTCACGTGCACGCAGTAAGCCCCCACTATGAAACCGCCCGTTGCAACCGGTGGATCTGATCTAGGACTAGCAGTGCCCTCAGAGACACCACGCACGACTAGATAAACTGTGGCTATGAAGTGCTGATCTGCTCCTGGAGCTGTACACTAGGAAGAGTACTGCTGGGACTACTGTGAATATAATGTGATGGGCGGTAACTCGCGCCTGCCTTGCCTCACGCCTGCAGTTGACGACGCTTGTGGGACAACTGAGTTACCAATACACTGTGGCCCTGGTAGTCTATGCACTGCAGATGCAGGAACCTCTCCACACTGGCGTGCTGCGTTCACATACCTCTAGGTGAGATACTCGGGTGAAGACCGAGGGTACAACTGGCTGGCGCTGACAATAGTGCCACAGTTGCATACTGTTAATGCCCTTCCGTGGGGCATACGTCGATGCCGCCACTAAGAGCAAGTCAAGTGGCTGTGTGGTACAGTTGGTGAGTCGGCTGTGGTGAATACACCTCAGAGAAGCGATGGTGTCACGCAACTGCGGTCTTGGGCGGTGGAGCGGTTACGGCTACCACTCACGATCTCCTGACATCGGCGTGGGCCCCACTGTGAAGCGTAAGCCCTAGGCATAACGTCTGAAATCCTGACATCCACAGAGCGTCACAGGAGTGCGACAGAGACGACCCATGTCGGGTGGCACCCGGGCGCGTACCGGGACGGGCGAAATGCAGGCCCCAGAGCCACATAAACCTAAAACTGAGAAAATGGCAAAGCACGGTAACACTGATCAAATGGCGAATAAACTGGATGCGGTGCTTGTGGCAATGGAACGACTGGAAGAAACCATCAATCAGACCCGCACCTCCTTGGAATCTAAAATTGATAAGGTGCCGATAGACCTCACTCATTTACGTGCAGATCACCGGAGTTTGGCAGACCGCACCACCGTTCTGGAAACCGCACTGACTGACATCAAACCACAGGTGGCCCAGACAGATAAACATGTCCAGGAATTGCTCAACCGAGTGGAGTGCCTGGAAGATAGAGCCGAAGATGCTGAAGGGCGAGCGCGAAGAAACAACGTGCGCATAGTGGGTGTGCCGGAACGCTGGGAGGGAACGAAGCCCGCGCTGCACATGGAACGTTGGCTCAAAGACCTACTGCCAGAAGGCACCCTATCGCCTCACTTCATCATAGAACGTGCACACCATGTCCCTGTGAGACCCCCCCCCCCCGGGGTCGAACCCGAGACCCATGCTCCTCCGCCTCCTCAACTATCGAGACCGGGACTCCATCCTGCAGGAAACTAGGAAACTGCCAGATATTCAGATATATAATCATAAAATTATGTTCTTTCCTGATTATACCATTAGAGTGCAGAGACAAAGACACTCATTTATGGCGGTGAAGAGACGTCTCCGGCAACACAGCCTGAATTATTCGCTGCTCTTCCCGGCACGTTTGCGGGTGGTGGCAAGTGACAAGACTCATTTCTTTGCCACACCGGAGGAAGCAGAAGACTGGTTAGACACTCTTGCCACTGCGGAGTCTCGCGGCGCCCCTGCGATGGCCACTTTACCAAAGTTGAGGGCACCCCCCGCTCTCGCCGCCGGAGAGAAAGGACATCGACGGGCACTCGGACGCCGCCGTCGACGGCGGTGGGACCGCACACGGATTTGATTCTTAGTGGACAACGAGATGCCTTGCAGGTGGTAGCGGAGGTTAGCGGTTCACTGGGGGCTGAGGACGCATCAAATTCCAGTCAACGTGACCTGTCCAGCGACGGTGAACGGGTGTACGGACTGCAGAACACACAGGACTCGATTGAGCAGCCGGACGTCACTCCGCAGACAGCGGACACCATCATCTGAACATTGCGAGCCTATATCCTCGATTGAACTGCAAGCTGAGGTATTGCAGTAGCCACCGCTTGGTTGCCCAGATGTGTATGGAGCGGTAAGTGACATCATACTATTGGAGGGGAGGGGAGGACCTGGTCTCACGATATGTCACAGCTGCACAAGCGCCAATATGCATCGATCGCCTAGCGGGTGCCCCTGAGCCAGGGTATGTAGATTATTTACATCATATTGTAATATGCCTGGAACACTGCGCAAGTATATTAGTAATCACCTGTACGTGGAGCGAAGCACACCCCCCTAGGTCGTATTGACTGTTGCCTCTGTGGAGGGTTTGGCGATTGCTAGTTGCACCATCGCCCTTTTGGAATTTATTCATGTTTATGTTAATGTTTTGGTTCATTATGAGAAATCATTTATTATATGCCTTTCACACACAACGAACAATGCCGCGTGTCATCATGCTTGGGAAGTTGTGCATTGCTGGGCCACTAATGCTGTGTGCGGTTGCTAGGTTGCTAGGGATGCATGGTGGCTTTATGTCTTATAGGAAGCATGTCTGCAGTTAAATTTGGTACATGGAATGTGCGTGGCATGCACACACCTTCACGTAGGTATCAGATATACTCATACCTCAAAAGGCATCAGATACAAATATCCCTCTTGCAAGAGACGCACTTGACCAAAACAGAAATTCTATGCTTGCATCGCCGTTGGCGTGGCCAATTGTATGCCACGGGGTATTCCACATATGCAAGAGGCGCGCTAATCTGGGTGCGGCCAGGGGTCCCCCTTAAAATAACACAAGCATTGACGGACACAGAGGGCAGATACGTGGTGGTGAGAGGCACATTGGATAGCAGACAGGTTGTGATTGCATCACTGTACGCCCCCAACACTGAACAGGCAGCCTTTTTTGATGATGTCGCGAGTCTTAGCGCCGTGGCATGATATACCGATGTTTTTGTGGGAGACTACAAAAGCGTGCTTGACGCCACATTAGACCGCACCTTTCCAACCCTCCCAGGCACCGCCACGCACACTGCTATGAAGGCGCTAACTAACTGGGCACAGCAATGGCACCTCAGGGACATCTGGAGACATTGTAACCCCCATGACAGGGTGTATTCCTACTACTCCGGCGCCCATAATTTACATGTACGGTTAGACCGATACATGCTTTCGGAGGAGTTGCTTCCGCATATATCAGCAGTCTATTATTTAGGTAGGACACACTCAGATCACAACCCACATATATTGGAGGTATCATGGGAACGCCCCCGGTCACCAATCCCAACTTGGCGGATGCAACCAGACATGTTATTGGATGCGCCCTTCCGAAACCAGATGGCAGTACACATAGCGCAATACTTCGAAGAGAACACTGGCACAGCCTCAACGCCCCAAGTAGAATGGAATGCGTTTCAAGTGATAATTAGAGGTGAATGTCTTAGTGTACAGGCGAATATCCGAAGACAGCTGGAGACTGACCTCACACATCTTGAAAATGATTTGCTTCAAAGGGAGGGAGAGGCACTAGAAGGAGACGATGGGTCACTGGCACGAATTAGAGGGGAGCATTCTAGGTTACTTGACCGGCTCCGCAATTTGAACTATGCAGCACACTCGGCGTGCACCCACCATATGGGTGACAAACCTGGTAAGTTATTGTCGTGGCTAATACGTCAAGATGCAGTTACCACACCCGTGACAACTATACAAACCGCAAATGGGGACACGGTACATACCCAAAGAGATATACACAATGCCTTTGTAGAGCACTACTCCATGATGCATAGATCTTGCTTGCAAACCACAGCTGAGGTCATACAGGAGTTCCTCTCTGCATTAACGTTGCCGCGATTGGCCGAGCATCAGCAGGATGAACTGAGTGCTCCTTTGTCACCGGACAAATTACGGGATAGCATCTTCTCCCTATCGAACGGCAAAACTCCAGGCCCGGACGGACTGCCGGCTGAATTTTTCAAAGCCTACTCCGATATACTAATACCGGTGTTGTTGTGGGTATACACAGTGGCCCTAGAAGACTCGTCCCTCACACTCACGCAAAATGAGGCAATGCTCATCTCCCTCCTGAAACCGGGAAGGGACCCTGAAATTCTTGGCTCATATCGCCCATTGGCTCTACTAAACACAGACTATAAAATCCTTGCCTCCACTCTGGCTAAGCGATTGGCCCCATTTGTACCGGCTCTGGTCCATAGCGATCAAAATGGTTTTGCCCCGGCCAGGAGCACCTTTCTTAACATACGTAGGTTATTTAGAGTCCAGAATATGCACAGAAGAATTGGCCACGATCTGGATGTTTAGTGCTGGACCTGGAGAAGGCCTTTGACTCGGTGGAATGGCCCTATCTTGCTGCAGTATTACGTAAATATGAGCTAGGAGATGGCTACTTACAGCTGGTGCAATTATTGTACCAGTGACCCATGGTGCGGGCCCGCACAGGCAGGATCATGTCTGGTGCAATCGGGGTCAGACGCGGAACTAGACAGGGATGCCCTCTGTCTCCATTGCTCTTCTCCCTTGCCATGGAACCCTTGGCAGCACTACTGCGAGAAAGTGGCGTAGACTGGGGTATACCCCTGGAAGATGGTCTACACGTGGTGTCCCTATATACGGATGACCTGTTGCTGTACATTAGAGGCTTGCACGCTGTACCGTTAGCCATATCCGCGATATTCCGTAAATTTGAGGAAAACTCAGGCCTCAAGGTAAACTGGGCCAAGTCGGGCGCTTACTCCTTTCGGGAGGAGGTGGATGCGACTGCAATAACAATAAATGGGGCAGCGCTTACCTGGTACCCGACCATGTTTAGATACCTGGGCATATACGTCTACAGATCCCCGGCGGACATACTGGAGGGCAGCCTGGTGCGCGCCATCTCCTCCATACGGGCGCAGATACAATTTTGGAAGACTTTGCCGCTTAATGTGATGAGTCGTATAACCCTAATTAAGATGATAGTATTGCCTAGATTATTGTATTATTCTGCAAATCTCCCAGTCTATGTTCCGGTGCGACTCTTTCGGGAGCTGGAGGGGCTGATCAGGGGGCTGGTTTGGAATGCTGGGCGGCCCAGAATAGCACTGCAGAAACTTTATGCACCACCGGAAACTGGGGGTGTAGCTGTTCCTAATTTAGAATTATATTACCTAGCTGCACAGCTACAGTGGGTTACCAAATGGCTGAGTGGGAAAAACCTGATGGATACCGCCACTGACTCGGATTCATGGACACAGACACAAATCTATAGTTTATTTCACCCACTGGCGAAAATCCCCCACCCAACACAGATACATATAGAGTTAGCCCATAGATGCTACCGGAGGAGCCTCCAGCTCACAAAAGACACAACTCCTTATGCCCCAATACTGCCGCTGGTCGGGACCCCCAGAGGCAGAGACTATATAACGGATGTAGCGCTGGCGCCATGGGTTGCGGTGGGAGTGGAGACACTGGGAGATCTATACGCAGATGGTACCTTGTTGCCTTTCGCAACCCTAACGGCGGATGCTGGCTTGCCGACGGGTCAGTTCCTCATACATGCAGCCATTGTGCGGACACTGACACTAACATGGGGCGATTTGACAATTGAGCCGCAGACACATCAGCTGTTGCAGTACATGCATGTGATGGGGAGGGGTCACATGTGATCCACTGGCTAGTGCAGGCTCTGCTCGCGCACGTTTTAAAGCCGCCACAGAGACTCCGGGAGCGATGGGCTGAGGACAGAGGCCAACCCTGGACAGATAAAGATTGGGAGTGTGTTTTAGCCGGGGCTACATATATACCACGCAATTCACGTTTCAAACTTATACAAACATATGTAATACACAGAGCGTACCTCTTGCCCGACAAGATTAATAAATATTTCAACATCACCACCTCTGCTTGCCCGAGGTGTCATCTTCTAGACTCGGATCTACTGCATATGCTGTGGTCCTGCCCCCTGCTTCAGTCCTACTGGTACAACATAACGGAAACTCTCACTAGCGCCATAAACATTGAGGTACCGAACACATGAGAGGTATGCATTCTGGGGTTATACAAATGCCCAAAAGCTAACAGAGTAAGCTCAAGATTCGGTGACTTAGGCGTAATCACTGCAAAGCGATTAATAACCAAGAGATGGAAGCACAAAGACCCTCCGGAAATACCCCACTGGCTAAAATCCCTAGAAAACTAGGCACAGGTGGAGAGCACTGTTCTTCACAGGGAGGAAACGGCTGGGTTACGTAAATTTCCCATCACATAGGCTTGCGATTTAATACTGCAGGCCATCACTAACACTAATGTGGCACCATGAGTGCCCCCCATGCAGCAAGTGGCGGATGATACTTGAGAGGCTGGCTAGATGGAACAAACAGACTGCATATGTCAGACACCTTGGCCTGGTTGTTAATTTGGGTAATGCCCCACATCCCTTCACGATTCCGCATAGACATAACCTCAGACACGGGACACCCTGACATTCACGCAACCGCACACTAACCGGGAAAAGTAACCCGAGTCCGCTAGGCACACACGACCCTAGACATGGCTTCACTCAAAAGGCCTATTATATCCTAGAAGTATGTTCCTTTATTTATTTGATATCTCATGACTTGTTTTTCATTCTTTCTCTTTTTACATTTTAGTTCTGTTTATTAATTGTGGTTGAAATGTTAAAAAAAAAAAAAAGGGTAAAAAACAAAAAAACAAAACAAAGATGTCTTGTGATAAGTGATGTTGCTTATTTCCTATTGCCTATATTTTATCATCTAATGGTATCCGAAATTGCATTGTATATAGGCCGTACGCCACAGTAACAATAGACTTATATGCAGCTGAGTAGTTACCAATTGGAGGAGTTGCACGTGATAGCGGTGTCCGGCCCCCTGTCAGAGGTGATAGTAAATGTGGATTCCATGTACCCACACAAAACTGCCAACACACGTCACAATCTGCGGCACAGATGTAAAGTAAGATATAGTTACCAAGTGGAAACAACTAAGCCAATGTACGCAATGACGTAGTGATATTGATTTGCACGAAAATGTAATATGTAATTATGTTTGATGAGCTTGTCTCCAGAATATGTTAAAAATGCAATAAAGATATTAAATTAAAAAATATATATATATTTAATCCATCTTCCCATTGTTTTCTTATCTGCCAGCCAACCTTGCTTCAGTGAAAATAGCTTTTGGGTGCTAATCACTGTAAGGACATGTTATTTTAAATTTCTACATGTATTGCTTTTAAATGCCATGCACTCACTGTTGTGGGTTATTTTGAATGGATGGACTGCAGGTTTAAAACAGCAGCAGCCAGGTTTCAGTGGTAGGCCTGAGGCCATATTTGCCTAGTCACATAAGTGAATGGCACAGTAATGCTGTAGTCCATAGGTGATATTTACCTTTCCCTGCCATGGGTGAATTCAGGGCATCATATACTATGGTTTTACAGTAAAGTTAAATATGCCTATTAGAAGTTAGCCAATTTTACCATCTTTTGGGGGTCAGTGAACATGCATTGGTGCATGGTTAGCAGTGTCTCAGTGCACAGTGTCAAAAAACAGCTTCATCAGTCTACAAAAGATGGGGATGACCAGGTAAAAAGAGGCACATTCTCACACTTGCAACTAGTGTCAACACCTTCAATCCATTCCATGGTTCCATGCAAGACCTTCATCACAATGTGGGTTAAATGAGGTTTACACAGTGAGCTACATCCAAGGTCTGACTGGCTGTACTGAGCATCGGGTGTTTCCTTTTGAGCTGGAAGGGTGGGGAGCCGTTTTTTTTGTTAGTGGGAGCTGGTAGCTGTGCAGCAGTTTTAACAACGCTGCAAAGTTCCTTGTATATCCACCAGTTTTTGGGCAACAGTAGAAGTGTCAAGATAACTCTGGTGAACAATGTCCCTGCTGGAGAGAGATGGGAGTTTTTTATAGTGGCAGTTTTGACTCCTCGAAGGTAGTGCAGCAAGATAATATGCCTGCTGCAAAGAATGTGTATCATGCATATCAAATAACAGTATTTTATGTGCATAGCTCAGTGAGTTATTGCTTTTGTCACATAGATTATTTTGTTTGTGTGCAGTTCATAAATTACAATCTTAATCTAGAACAGCAAGCAATCAAAGAACTGCATGTAAACTGCATGATACAGGTCAAAAAGTTAATTTTCCCTGGTCTTTCATTATTCTGATGTTGCTAAGAAAAAAGTTTGTTTGGGTAGAAATAAATTCATAATATTAAAGTCAATGCTAACCACTGTGTTATGTTCTGAATCCTGAGTTTGTGCTTCTCCAAACCAAGCACTCTTAAAAATATCTACCAGTACACGTGAATCCTACACCTTCTAGTCCCTTTTGCCTTATGTAACATTTTCTATACATGAACTTAGACACAAATGATTGATTGTCCCAGTACGTGTGTGTGATGTAAAGTGCTCTGACACCCTACACTGGTATGAGTGGTGCTATAAATCAGATTAAATACATGTGGGAGCTGGGCTATGTAGAGAAGTGAGACACTGTCGGAGAGTGATAGTTAGGGAATTATTGAAAGCCCGAACAAAGATTGTCATATCCTGGTGCATAGTAAGCTCATCATTTAATGTGCTTTAAAAGCTAATACAATTAAATATATAATGAAAAATGTGTGGTAGAATGCACCATTTCCTCCAAATTTTCTAGAGGGAGAAATCACCAAAGACATTCTTTGTAGTGGTCAGGCTCGCTCATTGCACTGTATGGGGGCTGGTCTGACAAACATTGCCAGTGCTGCTTTGGCTTCCCAGCCCTGGCTACACAAATTAATCATAGTGTATTTATTTACAAGCCAATATTACCCCACATGGCTTATTTTGCTTGGAGCGCCATCTTTTAAAATCAAACACCTAACAATGCTGGTCTTCTGCTGCCATACTAGATCAAACAAAGTGTCTAGGTATTGCTCTGAAAATGTAGCTTTGGGATTATCTAGTGAAGCTATGAATACTGGCAGTACTCATGGTGAAGGAAGATGATAGGTAATGCAGTAAGCACAGAAAGTGCAACCTGCACAAAAAAGAACTGTCACTAGATAGAAGGTACAAAGAAAGAAATTCCAGCAAACAATTCAAAGGTGTAGCTGTTAAACGGAAAATCAAACAAATACCATCATCATATCAACCTCACATTCCACTGAGAACATACTTGTATTCATTCACTCACCCATTCATCCATTCCTGCACTCACTTAACCATTCAGTCATACAAACAAGAAACTCATTCAACCGTAATGCACTCAATCCCTCCTACTTTCATGCTTTTACTCACCTATCCATCCATCCATCCATGCACTTACCCGTTTATCAAACCTTGCACTCCTCTAAACATATAGCCATCAAATCCAAAAACTGCATCAAACCACCAATGTTACTAATCACTCATCAATTAATGCACTTGCTCATCTATTCACTGTGTAATTCATTTATCCACCATCCATCCATTCTTATCATTCAATCAATTAATCCATCCTTGTGTTCAATCACTCATTCATCCATTCATGCATTTCCTCATTCACACAGCCATCTGCCCATGCGCTCACACATACATTCATCCATGCACTTACAATTCATCCATATATCCATCCCTTTATCAATCCACTCACGCATTTATCAGTCCACTGAATCGTGTCTCCATCAATCAACCCATTCTTCATTGAACTGAATCATGCATTCAGCTATACATTCTCTCATCCATCCATCCATCCATCCATCCATCTGTCCATACATCAGTCCTTCTATCTGACCCTCCAGCTCTGCATGAATGCACTGATTCATTCGTTTTTCACTCACTCACTCACCCATTCTTCCACCCACCTAGACAAGAAACATATACAGTCACCTTTGCACCCACTCTTCCCTCTATTCTCTGCTTAATGCATCTATACATGGTATTCCCACTACTCCATCTTTGACTCACCTGATCATCCTTCCACCATAAAGTTAATTCTGCTACGAATGCACTCAATCACCCATCCATTCATCCATCCAGACAGCCACCCACTAATTCATCCATGTGTGTCTGACCAATCTATTTATCCATTCATCAACGAGCTCATTTGCATGTTCGCACGTTCACCAATTTACACAACTACAAACCATCAAAGAGAAAATCATCTATCCGTGGAAAGGCCATTTCATTTGGATTTGTCAATGCTTATGCTTTTAGACTCTAATTTGTTTGTGATTAGACGTAAAGGGCACAGCTGCCACCAAGGTCACATATGCCTCTAATAGATTATCGACAACTGTTATATAACAAGCATTTGCATTGCAATTGGTCTCGCCTTGGGGACCTTATATGTATTTAGCTATGCAGCACATTAGCCTGGGTGCTGAAACATCTACTGTTCTTTAACATGGAGTAAAAGTAAGCACCAAACTGCGTGACACGCCAGGTATGGGAACACATGGTGAGAAATATTGTCTTTCAGCTGGAAATGGTATGGTCCAAAGCTCTGTTTTTAATATAAAATCAGGGCCTTCGCTGGTCATATCAATGAAAATACAAGATTTGAAAAAAATATTATTGTCTACATGTGCTCGTGCAAAACAATTTCTATGGACTGGAATCTAGAGAATGCCAAAGTGATTCTGGTATTTTACTGACCTCTGCATGTTGTTTCTATCAAGAAAGTTAAATAGAGGTGTTGGACTTGGCCCTTTTTACAGGGTCATCCCTAAACTTTTTGCCTTCCTCCTGTATTTTTTCTGACCTGTTGCTGGCTGTTTTATGACTCTGGGCACCTTACCACTGCTGACCAGTGCTAAGGTGCATATGCTCTCCCTATGGTAAAATGTATACATTGATTGGTGTCCATGTTTGGCTTATTTGGTTTACTATCAGCCCCTAGTAAAGTGCACCAGGAGTGCCAGGGCTTGTAAATACAAATGCTGCTGGTGGGCTTGCAGCACTGGTTGTGCCACCCACAGAAGCGGCCTTGTAAAATGTGTCTAGGGTCTGCCACTGCAGAACCTGCGTGCAGTCTGGTACTGTCATGCTGGCTGGGCAAGTGCACACACCTGCCAGCCTCCAAACCTTCCCTTTGCCTCATGTTAGTCACCCCTATGGTAGGCCCACGGGCAGGGTGCATTGTAGGTGTAAGGTAGGACAAGCCCTGAGTGTGTGGCATGTCCTAATAGTGAATTACAGCCATTTTCGTTTTTCACTATTGAAGGCTACCTGCTCTCCATAGGCCAGAATGGGCTGCTGGAGTCACTACACGCTGTGACCCCAGTGGACTCAGAGAGCATGGTAGAATGTCAAGTTTAGTATGCCTGAACTCAGAATAATAAAATACTTCTTGTAGTCAAGTTTATTTTAATATCCTGGGTTTGTAAATACTACTTTTAGAAAGTTAGTATTTACTGACCTGGCCATTTCAGTCCGCCTCTGCTGTGTGTGTGTGTTCTGCCTAGCAACAGTAAGGAGCAGGGTTGGGGAATCCCCAGAGACAGGTTGGCTGCCAGGTGGTGGATAGAGAGATGACACCAGGATGGGTGGGAGGAGTACACCTTGACTCTTGAATAGACCTGTGCTCTGCCACCACAAAGCCGGCGCCACCCCCTGTGGGGCGGCTGATGTCTCTGCCCTGCTGCTGAAAGGAAAGAGCAGAGTCACCATAACAAAGTGCTCCAGAACTGGACTGAGCCAGGCCTAGGCCCCCTGGCGCTAAAGAACAAAAGAATCATGGTATAAAAGTAGGAGCCTGGCTCCTAAGAAATCAGAATCCTGTTTACCACAAAGAACCTCTGCCCGACTAGAAGGAGAAGAAGACGCTGGAGGAGCTGGCCTGCTGCTTGCCTTGCTGAGAAAGGAGAGGAAGAGACTTACTGAGAAGACTTTGCTACTTTGTGCTTGAACATTCTCCAAGGGCTTGATCTGAGCTTGCCCCCTGAACTGAACCCCAGGAACAGTGGGTTCTCTGTGCTTCTTGCTCATCCTCCAATTCGAGCCGTGTGTGCATCCCGCTGGAAAGAGACTGCGCCCCTCATCGTCCCTCCTAGGGCCGTGACACTCAGAAGCTCGCCTGCCTCAAACCCGTGAGAGCCCCGCTCCGTCCCGAGCCGCTCTCTGTCCCCGGGCCAGGCCGCCTGCATCCCTGTCACCGCCTGCTACTGGAGCGCGCTGACCGCGCTATCACCCCTCCCGCCGGAAGCCGTCCGACGACTGTGATCTACGCCGGGTCATCCAGCTGCACTGACCGTGCCCTGCGACCCCGCTTCGCTATCCCCGGACATCTCAGGCCGCGCCGCCCCCGCTGTGGAGACCCTCCGGCACCGCCGTGCTAAAGGGTCGCTGGCCGCGCCTGCCTACGTGCCCACACCTGCTGATTGAGGACCCAAGAACACTTCCCAAGCTGAGAGTCGCACCGACCTGTGCCGACTCTCCACATCACGAAAGAAGTTCCAGTATCGGGCTCGGGGCCCGCAACGCCTTATTTCCCCCGTTCGCAGGAACCGATCTCTGTGAGTACTGGAACTACAAGTAAAGAGACTACAAAGTATCCATTTGAAACTACGAACCCAGAACATTTGCCTGCTGTATAACCTGGCGGCCTAGCGAAAACGTTATTGGTCTTGTGATAAGTCTGCTGAGATATATATACCTTATTTTTACATAAAGAATCGTATTTTGATATATATCCAAGTCTGGTGTCCGTTTCTGGGGGGATTGATGTATTTACTGTGTGTACGATTGTAAGTGCTTAACCAACAACGCCTGAGGAATCGCCTTGGCTGCTCACGCCACGCACCTAGAGGGTGAGCAAGGGTCATTCGCGAGGGGTTATCCTGCGCCCTGACGTGGAGGAGAGGGTTCCTGCTTGACACAAGGGCAACCTTGCGCCAACCAGAGATCCCCGACTCTAACATTGTTGGCAGCGGCTGGGATTTCGGATTTGCACTTGTAATTTGCATACAGTGAGTTATTAATCACCAGATAGTGAGAGCAGACCAAGTAACGCAGCCACAGGTTTTCATTTGTTGAACTTTGTCGAGACATCTGCCATTACTGCAACCATGCCTGGCTCACTCTCTGCTGGAAGAGCGCTCTCTGTGATTTCTGGAATAGATGAGGTGGATTGGGAGAGACTGGAAGGCTACACGATGGAGCAATTGAAAGGCTACAGTGTAAAATTCAGAGTCCCCCATGCTGGATGCAAGAGGAAGCCCCAGTACACCAAGGCGTTGAGAGCCTGGAAGGAGTCACGAGACCTACGGAATGCGGGGGACATCGTTCCACCCGACAACCTTGAGGAGCCCAGCAGAGTCCGGTCGCCAGAGGAGCTGGCAGACAGGGCAGCAGACAGGGCGCATGCAATGGAGATGGCAAAGTTGGCAGGACAAATGGAAATGGAAAAGCAGAAGTTGGCCCTGGAGGCACAACAACGCCAAATGGATCATGATATAAAAATGAGGGAGTTGGATCTCAAGATCAAGAGTTTAGACCGCTCTCCCTCTGGTGGCAGCAATATTGAGTTTTACAGTGCTGAGAGAGTAGTACGCACACCCAGAGATGTGGCGCCTGACTTGAAGGAGGGGGTTAACATACACCAGGAGGTTCAAGAGCATGAGGTAGCTCCCGTAGTGCGCAGTATCCCTGAAGGGAATAGGGTAACTGGCGCAGGGGTTCATAGTCCTAGTGGAGGGAGGGACACTCTACTGACTCTAGCTGAGAGGTACAGGGAGAGGGGTTCCCCCAACATTGAAGTCCTGGTGGGTGAGTGTGAAGACCGCCCAGAAGAGTGTGGGTTGTGGGACAGAGACAGTCAGATACTGTCTTGCCAGTCTCAGGAGAGTGGTGTGGAGTACGTGTGTGAGGTACTGGATGGTAAGGTGAAGGATAGTTTGGTTAACCCTGCTGGGGGGCTGTGTGATCCAATTGTGGGAGAGCATATTTTAAGTCCCTGTTTTCCAGAGCTATGTCAACACCTGTTGGAGAGTGAGTTCTCTGACCGCAGAGAACTCACATTGGAGGCAGACCTTTTGGTGGATTCCGGAGGGTCTGGAGAGGCATTGGGGAGTGACCCTGTGGGGAGTGGCTCAGGTATCTTCCAACCCAGAATGGTGGAAGTGGTGCAGAGTAGCCCAGATAGGTCCCATGGTAGTGGGAGGGGTGTAGGGGCTCACGTCCTGTCTCAGTGGAGAAGGAGTGAGTGTGGGGCTGCGTGCCCCCAGGTGCCCGAAACCCAGTCTCAGAGCCTGGATGGTTCGTTAAGGGAACACCAGGCGGGGAGCCTAGGCTGTCCTGATGGGCCGCCCGTTGAGGGGGATCTCCTAGTGTCTGGTGAGCTGGGAGTGTCTGTAAGCAGGCCTCCATCAGTTCTGGTGTCTGGCAGTACCGCTCCAGTTGGGAGGGTGCAGAGGTCCAGATTGAGGGGTGAGAGGGGGAAAGAGTCCCCAGTGGAAGAACCAGTGAGTCAGGGGCCAGCCAGAAGGGCTGCGTCCCCCGTGAGTGACCATGGTGACACCACTTCTGTCCTGGGGGATCTTCAGGCACTGTCAGATGGACAGGGGTCGGGAGACCAGCGCCAGGCAGACTGTCACACGACACATGAGTTATGTGTCACCCTCAGGGGGGGCATGCGTGCCCCCCGGGAAGTCCTGGTGCGCCAGGCGAGCGTTCAACCGCATGGGTTGGTCCCAGGGTTGGTAAGCCAGGTTCAGGTGTTGTCTGACCTGGAGGGTGGGACTACTGTAATCAGTGTCCTGACCCATGTTTCTTCTGGGGGTACCACGCCAGTTGGGAGTGGGCAGTACTCTGGAAGGGGGTGCAGAGGGAGGGAGTCCTCGCCTCTGACCCCGGCTCAACTGAAGTGTTTAGACCCTAGGTTGGAGGGCCAGGTTCAGGGTGTCCCCCCTGACCTGGCTGCCCAGTTGCAGGATAGAACACCTGAACTGGTGGGTGAATTGCGCAGGACACCTGCCCCAGGTGCCCTGGCAATTTTGGAAGGGGGTACCACTCCAGGTGGGAGGGTAAAGAGCCCCAAGGAGAAGGACCGGGTGTGGGAGAGGCCACCCCAGTCTTGGGTCCAGCCGCCGGGTACAGTCCGGGGGCTGGTGGGTCAGTGCCAGGATGTCATACCTGACCTGACAAGGGGGAGAATGGACAAAGGGTGCCAAGCACCTGGGGCTACGGCCCCCCGCTCCCTGGCGCCACAGAGGATTGAGAGCCCTGAGAGGCATACGGCCTGGGTCTCATCCCTGACTACTGTCAGTGGCCACTGTAGCATTTTGCTGTCTGTTGGGACACACCTGTGGGCCAGTTAAGGTTAGGTGCTGCACAGGTGGTGTCCACAGGTGAGGAGAAGGGTTCCCCATGGATTGGCTTGGTGGGCCCTGAGAGTATGGACAGAGGGAGTCCGATAGGTTCAGATTGGCGTAGAAATGGAGTCTGCCCTTGCAGTTGCGGGCCAGGTCCTTGTTCTATCGCCCCAAGCAGGGAAGACCATCACGGTGGTGATTGGTCTACCCTGCGTTTTGGCTGGAAGGGGGTTGTGTTGGACTTGGCCCTTTTTACAGGGTCATCCCTAAACTTTTTGCCTTCCTCCTGTATTTTTTCTGACCTGTTGCTGGCTGTTTTATGACTCTGGGCACCTTACCACTGCTGACCAGTGCTAAGGTGCATATGCTCTCCCTATGGTAAAATGTATACATTGATTGGTGTCCATGTTTGGCTTATTTGGTTTACTATCAGCCCCTAGTAAAGTGCACCAGGAGTGCCAGGGCTTGTAAATACAAATGCTGCTGGTGGGCTTGCAGCACTGGTTGTGCCACCCACAGAAGCGGCCTTGTAAAATGTGTCTAGGGTCTGCCACTGCAGAACCTGCGTGCAGTCTGGTACTGTCATGCTGGCTGGGCAAGTGCACACACTTGCCAGCCTCCAAACCTTCCCTTTGCCTCATGTTAGTCACCCCTATGGTAGGCCCACGGGCAGGGTGCATTGTAGGTGTAAGGTAGGACAAGCCCTGAGTGTGTGGCATGTCCTAATAGTGAATTACAGCCATTTTCGTTTTTCACTATTGAAGGCTACCTGCTCTCCATAGGCCAGAATGGGCTGCTGGAGTCACTACACGCTGTGACCCCAGTGGACTCAGAGAGCATGGTAGAATGTCAAGTTTAGTATGCCTGAACTCAGAATAATAAAATACTTCTTGTAGTCAAGTTTATTTTAATATCCTGGGTTTGTAAATACTACTTTTAGAAAGTTAGTATTTACTGACCTGGCCATTTCAGTCCGCCTCTGCTGTGTGTGTGTGTTCTGCCTAGCAACAGTAAGGAGCAGGGTTGGGGAATCCCCAGAGACAGGTTGGCTGCCAGGTGGTGGATAGAGAGATGACACCAGGATGGGTGGGAGGAGTACACCTTGACTCTTGAATAGACCTGTGCTCTGCCACCACAAAGCCGGCGCCACCCCCTGTGGGGCGGCTGATGTCTCTGCCCTGCTGCTGAAAGGAAAGAGCAGAGTCACCATAACAAAGTGCTCCAGAACTGGACTGAGCCAGGCCTAGGCCCCCTGGCGCTAAAGAACAAAAGAATCATGGTATAAAAGTAGGAGCCTGGCTCCTAAGAAATCAGAATCCTGTTTACCACAAAGAACCTCTGCCCGACTAGAAGGAGAAGAAGACGCTGGAGGAGCTGGCCTGCTGCTTGCCTTGCTGAGAAAGGAGAGGAAGAGACTTACTGAGAAGACTTTGCTACTTTGTGCTTGAACATTCTCCAAGGGCTTGATCTGAGCTTGCCCCCTGAACTGAACCCCAGGAACAGTGGGTTCTCTGTGCTTCTTGCTCATCCTCCAATTCGAGCCGTGTGTGCATCCCGCTGGAAAGAGACTGCGCCCCTCATCGTCCCTCCTAGGGCCGTGACACTCAGAAGCTCGCCTGCCTCAAACCCGTGAGAGCCCCGCTCCGTCCCGAGCCGCTCTCTGTCCCCGGGCCAGGCCGCCTGCATCCCTGTCACCGCCTGCTACTGGAGCGCGCTGACCGCGCTATCACCCCTCCCGCCGGAAGCCGTCCGACGACTGTGATCTACGCCGGGTCATCCAGCTGCACTGACCGTGCCCTGCGACCCCGCTTCGCTATCCCCGGACATCTCAGGCCGCGCCGCCCCCGCTGTGGAGACCCTCCGGCACCGCCGTGCTAAAGGGTCGCTGGCCGTGCCTGCCTACGTGCCCACACCTGCTGATTGAGGACCCAAGAACACTTCCCAAGCTGAGAGTCGCACCGACCTGTGCCGACTCTCCACATCACGAAAGAAGTTCCAGTATCGGGCTCGGGGCCCGCAACGCCTTATTTCCCCCGTTCGCAGGAACCGATCTCTGTGAGTACTGGAACTACAAGTAAAGAGACTACAAAGTATCCATTTGAAACTACGAACCCAGAACATTTGCCTGCTGTATAACCTGGCGGCCTAGCGAAAACGTTATTGGTCTTGTGATAAGTCTGCTGAGATATATATACCTTATTTTTACATAAAGAATCGTATTTTGATATATATCCAAGTCTGGTGTCCGTTTCTGGGGGGATTGATGTATTTACTGTGTGTACGATTGTAAGTGCTTAACCAACAACGCCTGAGGAATCGCCTTGGCTGCTCACGCCACGCACCTAGAGGGTGAGCAAGGGTCATTCGCGAGGGGTTATCCTGCGCCCTGACGTGGAGGAGAGGGTTCCTGCTTGACACAAGGGCAACCTTGCGCCAACCAGAGATCCCCGACTCTAACAAGAGGCAGTTGCCAGAATTTTTTTTTAACGAAAAAAAGAAAGTTCCTCAGCAGAAAGCAATTCTGGTATTTTACTGACCTTTACTGGTTGTTTTCTTTCAAGACAGTTAAATAGAGACAGTTGAACAGAAACAAAAGTCCCTAAGCGGAAGCGGACAAGTCCTAGGGCTGATCTCCAGAACCCACAAAGTACATACACATATAAATATATACTAAAGTATATAAAAGAGGTCTCGAATGCTCGACCTAAAATGGAAGGCATATGGTCTTGAGTCCTTCCAAAAATCTCTTTCACTGAATCAATAATTGCAGCAGTCTCTTCCCGTCGCCAAATGTTCGAACCTGAAACAAATCATTGCAGAGAACAGTCGAATTTATTCATAAATTAGTCAATTTTGATAAATTTCTACCATAGTGGCTTGATCATGATCATATCTAGGATGAAACATATGAACATCAGTAACATGAAGGCACACACCCTAGCTCTATGGCCATGTCTTGTGAGTAGGTGGAATTCAAAACAAGGCGGTAGCATGCGATAGACACCAGATAACACGTCAAATGTCAGCCGCCATGCCGCAAAAATGCAAAACGTGAACGCGAAAAATCATGCGGTACACAAATCAGTGAAAACCAGCCACAGGCCTGCAAATTCCACGCGTCTGGCGGGAAAATTCACTATAAAAGAAAGAAAAAAAAACACTAAAACCAATTCAAACTGCGTAGCAACATGGATGCACCCGCACCGATTGCAGAGGACAAGCCTGACACCACAAGCCCCACGAGGACCAGCCAGGAACCCCTCTTTCGTGGAAGGACAAGGACAAAAGGAAGACCGGATCCTCATCATGGAGGTGACCGAACACCATAAACAACTGTTCGGCACCTCCACTGCGGCACTGGCAACCCAAACCCAAAAATTGCAGGCCATCTTAACCAACACTAATGTAGTCGGAGTGTCCAGGAGGTCACTGGAGGAGGTCAAGAGGCGCTGACATGATCTGAAAAGGCAGACCAAACATAACCTTGCAGACAACAGGAAGGCAGCAAAGGCGACTGGAGGTGGGCCTCCTGCGACACAGGAGGAGCTGGATGAACTGGAGCAAATGGTGGCCACAGTCAGCAGTGAGGAAAAGGTGGCAGGATTGGGGGGCCTGGACACAGCATGATACGACCTGACCCAGTAGCAACAGGGTGAGTGACGACCAGAGATGGGGGGGCGGGAGGGAGATGGGCACAATGGCACACACGCACAAGTATGTTTAGCACGCTGCACATCCACAATGACCCTGGAACATGTCCCTGATTGCCTTGGCACACTGCAGAACCCAAATAGAAACGCCAAGTAGGCCCCCATCCACAATGTGTACAGAGGGGCCCCCCTATCACCAATATCACAACTGACCCATGCACATGTGCCAAATCCAGCAAAGCAGCGTCTCTGTGTCCCACACTGACTATGCAAGTATCACCGCATGTCCGATAGCATGGCAGCAGCCCAAAAAAATGACATGGCCCACGAATCGACATGGAGGTAGCCCAGTGCGGATCACATCCTTAAAGAGCAGGTCACACCCTGACATGTCCACGTGCACCCTCAACCCATGCCTTACAATACACGCAGCAGATGAACAATGCACCAGGCCACAAAATCTGTCCGAGAGCACACATGACTCAAGTTAAAAGCAAATCAGGCCCGTAAAGCACACAATTCAAAGGCACTCCGCCTCAAAGGGAGAAGGCCACACGAAATCAGAGCTGCAGGGGCAACTCCCCCACAATCCAGCACACACACATAGCAATCACAGGACATCAGCAACGACGGCAATGTGGTACAATTTGCAACACCAGCACCACAGGACAGAGCCCACAACAGATTCTGCTTGTGCGTAGTAACAGTCTACTCACAACTGGCATTGCCTGACACAGTGTGATGATAATGAACGGGTACCACCACACATCCGTCATGTTATGTATTGGGAAAACACACTGACTGCCATTGAATAGCCAACTCCCCCAAAATATCCATAATGTACATTGGCATGCAGTCTGAATGTAAACGTATGCAAATCAACAACATACATGTGAAACCCTGTTAACCTGCATCTCCCCTTAACATTGCAGAGGGACAATCAACACTTACTGCAGAGCAGAACACAAACCCCATCCTTGATGATGTAGAGGACAACCTGCACATATGTCAAGATACCCTCCAACAGATACTGGACAGCCTCTGCACCCCACCCCCAGGAGCAGGGCAGGCCAGATGCCTTGAGGTGACCCCACCACAGATCACACAGCAGGATACACACACCACCACAGCTGTCTCCCAGGACCCCCCTGACCAATACATGGAGCACATACAACGTGTGTGGTCTTTCCAGGTGGAGTTGGCTGAACAGCTGTGGGTGGGTTTCGAGCTCATGGCAGCCAAACTCGATGCCATACTTGGGTGTCTGAGTCCCGTCATGGACCACCTGCAGTCCCTATCGGACACCCCCTGTCCGCACCATGGTCCGCCACAGACCTTGGCTGACCTCGCTGGTGCCATGAATCGTACACAAGAACTGTGTGGGCAGACAGGCACCAGCCATGACAGCACAGAGTTGGGACAGATGCGGAGGTCAATGGAGACCATGGAGTGGATTCAGGCTGGAAGGATGTCTGACATGGATGGACACCAGCCAGTAGTAGCTGGGGACTTCAATGCCCTGCAGTACTTCATCTTGCCATTGCTGCCACTGAGCCATTCCCAGATGACTGCAACGGGAACATCGACACACACAGCTCCGACCCCTGATGTGTCCGTGGCACACAGTGATGCTGTCCCATCTCCTTTGCAGTCTGATGTGTCAGTGGCACACAGTGATGCAGCCATCACCCTGCCACACACACCAGACACACAGGACACAGAACCCATATCAGAGGAGTAAGAAGGGGATGTGAACTACTGTGTGGGGAAGGAGGCAGTAGCAGCCATCACCACCGTATGGCCTGGTCATGATCTATGCATCATGGCCTGGGAAACACCTCATAGTGAACCCCAGAACACTCTGCGACTTTCACCCGGACCCCGACACGGACTGCCATTTCTACACCGCTGGCCAATTACACAGCTATCCTGCTAGGGACTGCACTCTCCCTCTTCCCAATCACTGTGAAATCCCCAAAGGACTCTGGTTGGTACACCACTGTGCTTCCATGTGATGTTGGCTTGGATGGACATGTACAGCCCAGCTCCCGCAATCACCTGAATGTGAATAAAACATTCTAAATCACACAGATATGTCATCACTATGTTCACTCACGTATGTAGGTATGGCTGGAAGTAGGTACAATGATTGCACATGATCGTACACCCTGGTAACTGGCATCTATGCGCATGAGACACATGGCCAATTGGATGACTGTGAAGGTGAGTACTAGCTGTGTCCCCATTGCACATCAACAACAATCTCACAACCCCCAACGTAGGCACACATCCATGTAATGAATAGGGCTGTGTGGAGGACTGACCCAAACGAAAGCAGGCCAGGAGTGGTGTCCTACAGCACATGTGACACCAGAAGTTCACGTCGCATACCTACTCACACACATCTGTGTGGACACATTCTGTTGTGATATATGACATTGCTCCACATGGTCAGGGGTTGGACACCATACTCACCTTGCTGAAGTCACGTAAGTGCACATGGCATCCAGCACCTATCCAATAACAATGTCTGGCTCACAGGGGTGGAGCTTGCCTAAGGGACACCCCCCCATTGCACATGCGTCAGTCAGTTCCTCCCTGTGCAGGGACAATGCTCATTGTGGTGCAAGTGTGGACAATCCAAACAACACACCTCACAGTTAGACAAAGGTGGAGTTGCATAGACTTTATTGGCATGTACGTGTCAGTACGGATGAGGCAAGGGCCACAACAGGCAGGGACATGCTTAAGACACTTACACGCAGCATGGGTACATGTCCAAGTTCAGGAAATGTTGGGGCTCAAATGGGCAACATTCATCTCGTATGGCAAAGCTCTAAGCCCACCTTGCCTTGCTGGATGAGTCATGTGTTGTTTGGTGTCTGCCCATTTCCCCGTGTGAGGGGGCACGACTCACTGCCCATGGGATCTGCATAGTGCTCTGCCTCCGAATTGGCAGAGTTGACAATCGACGTTATGTTGCACCAGGCAGGGACCTGCATCACCTTGAACAGGTGTGTGTACACACACGTTGTTCCACGCACATGCATCCAGAGCCCGGACGAAGGCAGACGTATCCTCTTTTGTGGTGGGATGTGTGAGCTATCCCCACGATGCAACAAGTTCTTGGGACATGTGCTGTGGGTGCCGATGGGATGTAGCTGCAGGAACGTAGTTACTCGTCCATGAATACCCGTACAGCTTCATGTGCAATATGTTCCAATAGTACGTTGTTGTCGTGTTCAAGGAACCCCAGGGAGAGCCAAACCATTCAGTGGTCCGGGCAGGTGTGCTCAGCCCATGCCATTTCACCAATCCGCAACAGAGCCCAATAGGGGAGCGCCTCGATGTGGTCACTGCAGACGAGGAATTGTGCAATCTCCAATGCACAACTACCAATACTCACGCAGTATGTCAAGGCATCCCATGCACGGCTGTCTCGGTTACACTCCTGTTCGTGATCCAACAGGGGGCGCAGACACAAGTCATAGTCCAATTCATCAACAGTTGTGTTGGATAGGCAGATACTCGAATGTGCATGTTCGGCAGTGGAACCAGGGCTGGATGCATGTGGTGTAGGCAATGCGGAAGCTGAGCCGGTAACTGATCTGCAGCACTGCCAGTGGCACTGCGCCCAGTAAATGCAGCATATGTGCACACTACTGTTCCACGTGACGGGGGTTGTGCATGTGCCGGTTTGGAGTGCCATTGTGTTGGTGCGTCTTGTGGAACGGGCACTCTTCTGAACTGTGGCAGCTGTGTATAGGATATGCCACAGCTCTGAGCAATGATTCAGTTGTGTGTGCTAAATGGGGAGAGTGGGTTGCTTTTTCCGTGAGTGTCAAGGCCATGCCATGCGGGGGTACCACTGTCAGGGGCTTCTGTGTGTGGGGTGTGGATGAGTCAGATAGTTCATTAGGGGAATGTGTGGTGTGGCAGTCATCCCCATCTGCCATGGCATCTCTCTCAGGGTGTTCCAGGCGCATTCTAAACCAAGGTCAGAGGTGCAGGTGTCCTCCTGCCTCCTGCATTAGGACAATGGAGCTTTTATCCCTGATGTTTGTCTGACTACTACTTGCATTTTCGGAATGTGATGTGGCTTTGGCGCTGAGATGGGGACACGGCCTGGGCTCATGGTGTACGGATGGCGATACACACACACATGTTGGCATGTGGAGGCAGATGCCCGAGGGACCTTGCTCTGCTTGTGCAATCTCACTCCGTCACTCTCCCTCGCTCTCTCCCTGTCTTTCCTTTGTTGGGCGCATGGCACACCTTCTTCTCTTGGATTTGGTCTTCCAGGATGTGTGCTACGGATTGTCCAGTGAGGAGCCGCTAGGACTCATTCTACGGGTTGTCTGGGCATTTGTTTGAATGGTGTTTTGTGTTGGTGATTGCATTGCTGTTTGACTGAGTCTCCATTTCCTAGCCACGCATGTCTGTTGATTTTCTTGCTTGTGCGACATCAGGCGAAATGTTTGTATTAGGATTTGTGGTGTTGGTGTGCAGTTTCTTGGTCCGGTATTGGGGGTGGTCCATGGGGGGGTTCCAAGGGGGGGTGTTGCGGGCCTGGGTGTGGTGTCGGAGGGTGTTGTGGCCCTTTTGGGTGTCCGGGCCGCATGATGGGTGGCTCCATGGCTTCTGTTGCCCTTCGGGTGTGGCCCTGGGCACGTCTCCCTTTTGTGGTGCAGGCTGCCATCCGACATTACACCAGGTCAGACCAGGTGTAGATTTTCTGGTGCTAACGCGCCTTATCACCAGTTTTGTGTTTTTATCGCACATGTGGCTGGTCGTTGAGAATGTTGTGGAGTGATGTTGTCGCGGATTTTGGCACGGGAACGCTCACTCTGCATCTCATTAGCGATAGTTGCGCGGGTCCTCTGTGGCGATGTTTTTTGCAGCTGCTATCGTGGGAAAACTGGTGCTGTGGGCTGTTTACACCGGCTTGTGAATGAGGAGGTATTTTTATCACGTTGATAGTTTTTGTGAATATGCCCCTTAATCTCCCCGTGCGTAACAAAAATGAACGTGTCCGTCTGTAACGCAACTGCTGCTCATGTAAAGCACTCTGATACCTTCGGGTCGAGTTCGTGCTATATAAAACTCCCAAAGAAAAGAAAAAACCCTGACTGCCTAAAAGGCCATGTGCCTCCCTAATACTTAAATATTCAACACCACTCTTCTCATCTTGCTGTGAGCTATGATGGCGACTTTCTACCAGCAGAGAATTTTCAGCCTTCAAACCTAAATTTGGACATAAAAATGCATAAAGTGTGCTCCCATTAGTCCCAGCATGCCTACTGTTGTGGATTGAAAGCACACTACAATCTTGTAGTCATTCTCAGGAAATGGGACAACTAGGCCCGTGAGAACTTTCCATCAAGCCAGAGAAACCCCGCATAATTTCTCAAATTTTACTTACGCCTGCTATGTGAAATTCCCCAAAACATGCCATTATGCCTCAACATGCAGCAAAATCTTATCAAATAAGCAGAGGAACAGCGAAAACTACCAGAATGCAAGCATTTGTTGCTGGCACCACTTGTTCCTTTTGCTCTATTTTTTTGTGTGCAAAATGCATCCTAGTATTCATAATGGATGCAAGGACACATTTCATGCTAAAATGTAACACTAAATGCCAAGTTTCCATTTTGCGTAATTTATGCGGAATTCCGTCTAACTATAGCAAAAGCAAATTGCACAGGTTTTGGCCACGCCAAATTTTAACAGGTACCTAACATGACACAAATCGGCACTCATGATTAGTGTCCATAGAGAAGAGAAGGACTGATTTAGCACTAAGCAGCCTTACTCACATGTGTCAGTATGATTAAGAATACCTGCACTGCTTAGGAACCAGTCTTTGTAGTTCTCAATCCTGCAATTATATCCAATGATATATACAAGGACCCAGAGGTGATTTAGTTTGTAAAGTTCCCATACAGGATAACTCCCTCATGAACTCACACCTCAAGCACTCACCAATCTAACAGTACTTATGTATATGTCGTGTAGCAGTATTGTCTGGGGCTTTGTGTTTGATGCTTTGGTGTTTGCATTTATTTGTGATTTCTTCAATTCTCTTTTTGTTTTTCAATTCTGAGCGGAAGCAATCCGTTACTGGCGTATACCTCACGCCCGAAGCGGGATTGTTTAGGTTTTCATGGGGTAAAGTATACTAGACCTTTATAAGTCACCGAAAACACATACATGAACACTGAACAAAATAGTGCAAGACATCTCAGTGCATCAAGAGGCTGCAAACACCAAACCACTCTAACTCTTAACTTTTTGACTAGCTGCCAAGTGGCCCCATATTAAGAGGCATATTTACAAGCAGGCGATAAAAAATTATTGCCGCTTTTGCGGTCGTTTCCGGCCGAAAAGCAGCGACAATTTTATCGCCTAATTAGCAAGGCCACGCTAACGCGTGAAACCTTGCTTTAGCGTCAGGATTCCTAACGCCCACCTTTGCATCTCTAATGAGATGCAAAGTGGGCGTTCCTGACCTAACATGACAGGAGAAATGTCGCTAAGTGACATTTCTCCTATCATCAAGCCCCACGCTATGATGTATAGCGTCAGGAAAAGTAGCGATAACCCCTGTTATCGCTGCTTTCCTTACGCCTGCTTCAGGACTGACTTAGCCATGATATCCGATGGAAAGTGGATATCATGGCTACGTTTGTGAGTCCCTATCAGCAAGCTAACGCCCCATTGCGTGAGATATCGCTGGGTCTCCAGCGATAATCTCACGTTAGGCAGTTAGCGTGAGGATTTTTATCGCTGAGGAGATAAGCGTTGCTAATAGCACGCTATCTCAGCGATAAAAATCCACATTACCCGGCGATACTTATCCTCACGCTAAGAGCGCTGAGCGATAATTATCGCCAGGTGTTGCTGATATGCCCCTAAGTGTGTAGTAGCACATTCGGCCTGTCCTGGCTTTTAAGTCAGTAGCACGTATGTTGTGCTTTAGAACTTGATTGTTTTTAGAATTACAAGTACAGAGTCAAAAATACTTGCACGGAGAGAGCTGTTGGCTACAAATTTTGTTTTGTTTGAACATGCCACACATGGCATGTGGCCACCTGGCAGCTAGGATTATGTCAGTGTTTTGAAGCAGACAAACAATTTGCTGGATCGAAATCAAATCAGTCCAGACACTGTATAAACAAGCAAAGCTCTAACAAACTGAGCAGGGGGAAACAGATTAAAGAAAAAAAACATAAATCAGATTATGATAAATAGGATCAGGAGCGGTGTATTAAAGAACCTAAAACTGAACCAAAACATCCAAAATGGAATACAACAGCCTAATTTACAGAAGCACTCAAAGTGCTAAAAAATAAATAAAATAAGATTTCATTATAAACCAAGGCCCAGATTTACTTACATTTGGCACAATGCAGCAAGACAAGTTGCTGCGTCAAATGGAGAGAGCAGGAATGTGCCAAATTTACTAAAATATGATGAATTCCTATCCTAGCGGGATTATCAAATAAGGTGAATGATCCCATTTTTCGCGATTTAATTGCGAAATATGATATCATTTGCCTCCAGGAATGCTGGGAACAAACTGAGATCCATCTGCCAGGTTATCGGACATATTTTACCCCTGCCACTCAGTCACGGAGTGGCAGGTGTTCTGGGGGCCTTTGTACGTACATCTCTAATACAACTACTTTGTCTATTAACCAACAGACTACACGGGGGCATAACAGTTTTCAGGTTCTCAGTCTAATAGCAGGTGGGAAACGACTTCTCATTTTAGTGAATTTATATAATAACATCCCAAAAGAAGAACAGCATAAAGTCTTAGAAGATCTAAATGACTGTATATGTTCGCTTAGCCTTAATCCTGAACAAAATGACACTTGCATCATCCTGTTGGGCGACTTCAATTGTCATTTGTGCCCTATAAGTGATTCAGGTATTTGTGGTATGGTTAACCTGTCTGGCGAACCATGCACACACTTTGAGCATACTTCTTTGGGAAATTCGTTTAATGCCTTAATTTTTGACTTGAACCTGGGGTTCGCAAACGAACTTTGCAATCCCCTGGTTGCTTTTCAAACCACTTTCAATGGGCGTGGCTTACAGTCTGTAATAGACTACACATTGATTTCAACTTTTCACCACCATAATGTACTGTCCTTTATAACACTGGATACTGTGTTGAGTGACCATTATCCGATCAGTACAATCTTTGATATTGAGCTGAGTATTAGATCGGGTACCAACGTAGCCGAAAATTTGTATCGCCATGCCCTTTCATTGGCGAGACAAAACGGCTACGCCTTAAAATGGAACAAAGTCGACCCTATAAATTTTCTTCAAAATCTAATTAAGGAACACCACAATAATATCAAGATTGGTCTGGAGGAAAATCCTGACCCGGGTATGACTGTTAATGCTTTTAACCAGATTACTTTGTATATTGGTGAAAAACTGATAGGAACATCTCGAACAGGGGCGAGAGAAACAACTGAGGGATGGTTTAACTCTGACTGCACTAAAGCACATTCGCGCTTAAAGCAGATTTTAAAGAATATACCGAAAGACCTGCCAGCAGTTAGAGCTGCGAGACTAGCTTACAAAACCTGCTTGAAAAAACGGAAACAGGAGTTGAAGGAGATTGCGTGGGACACTCTAACAAAAGCCAGCCAGTTGAGAGATAGTACTGCCTTCTGGAAAGCAGTAAATGCTCCCTTTTTCGCAGATAGAAAATCAGACAAGGTAGAGCTTGCCATTGACGGACCAACTTGGGTGGAACACTTTACTGAATTTTATAAAGAAGACGTTCTTCCCACTATAGATTTGACCTCCCACAACTACCAGCTTTTAACTGAGTGTGCTCCTTCCGTTTCATTCCCTATAAGTATTTCGTTCTCTGTCCCTGAAGTAGAATTAGCACTACTAGAAAGTTCGAGAAATAAAGCTCCTGGCCCTGACGGAGTGCCTATTGATATATATAAAGATACAATATCTCTATGGTCTCCTCTGCTGACTAACGTATTAAATAGTTTTAATAGCATTGGTTTTCCATCGACCTGGCAAGAAGCCATAGTTGTGCCTATTTTTAAAAAGGGTGATCGTAATGATCCCAAATGCTATAGGCCTATCTCCCTACTTGATTCGTTGATGAAAGTGGCAGGTAGGGTTATTTTAAACAGATTAAATTCCTGGGCCGAGGAAAAGGGAATCCTTTCTAAGTTCCAATAAGGTTTTAAGACAGGTTTAGGTACAATCGAACAAGGACTTAATTTGGCCCTAATTATCGGTAAATATATGACGGCAAAAAAAGGTAATCTTTTTATGACGTTCATCGATTTAATCTCTGCTTTCGATTGTCTGAACCACGAGGTACTATGGAATACTTTGATAGGCCTGGGCATTGACATAAACATTCTCAATTTTATTAAAGAATTATACAGGGGGGCTGGGGCAAAGGTACGCTTTGGAAATAAAGGAGAGTGTTCTACTAAGTTCCCAATAAACAAAGGAGTTCGACAGGGGTGCATCCTGGCACCATTTCTTTTTAACTTATATATTAATGGTGTGGCGGAATTTTTAACCAAACAAAAGGTAGATTATCCTCAAATTGATGGCACGGCGGTTCCCATTTTACTTTATGCGGATGACGCAGTTATCATGGCTAGAACCCAATTGGGCCTCCAAAAAGCTCTAACCTGTTTTACATTGTTTATGAGCTCTAGAGGTCTAAAAATAAATATTGGAAAAACATTTTCCATGTGCTGCTCTTTGAAGAAAAAACTTTCTTATAACGTTTTTATTAAAAAGTCTAAGATAGGACTCACAAGTACTTTCTCATATTTAGGGGTTGTTTTTAATGAAAAAGGTACCTGGAAAGCAGCTATTAGGAGCAGGAATCTTGCCTTCGCTCGTGCACTAGGAGCAATAAAACAGTTTTCCAACAAGCTGGGGGGCAGGCCTGTCCGTATCCTAATGGACATTTATAATGCCAAATGCGTTTCAACTGCATTATATGGTTCTGGCATATGGGGTATCGCTGACTGTCAGGAGATCCAAGTAAAAGAAAACTCTTTCCTGCGTTACCTGTTAGCGGTCCCCAACTCGTCCCCCACATATATCTGCCACAAGGAATTAGATCTGGCCCATATTTCCGACTTGGTTAAAGTTAGCCCCCTATTGTTATGGCACAAGATATGGACCACAGAGGAAACTGTTTTTAATAGATCTATTTTGATTGACTGCCTCAAATTAGAAAGATGCATGGATATTCCCTGGATTGCCTACATAAAAGAATTTATGATTAAGATGGGACATTTAGCCTTTTTCGAAAACCCTGGTTCCTTAACCTCGATTTCCAGGAAGGATTACAAAAAAAGGTGTCTTGACTTCCTGGATAATCGACGATGGTGTGATGAAAAAAGCAAGAAATCCGTACTCCAACATAATTCACTGTTACAGGCCCCCGGCCTACAGTTGTACCTGTCTTCCAATTATTCCAGTTACGACAGGATGTTGCTAGCTCGCTTGAGAGTTGGATCCTATCATAGATTAATAACCTTTCTAGATAGAAACTGGATTGGTCTTCAAATTTAATTAATTGCCCATGTGATAATCTTGCAGTGTAATCGCAAATACATTGTGTTCTGTTTTGTAAATTCTATTCATGGGGAAGAAGGCAATATTTGATTCCCCTATTGAAGACCTGGGGACTCAGGCAGTGTAGGCCTGCTTTTCTGAAACTGCTTTTACTACAAGATGAAATAGCCATTAATGCCTTATCTAAGTTTTTGAAATTTGCTATTCGGTGCAGATTGTCGATGAACTAACTTAGAGTCTGCCCTCATGTTGATTATCCCGACCAAGACGTACGTGAGCTGTAATATCTTTCGATTTTTAATTCAGTATCTTTTAATATGTATGTATTTTTGTGTTGCTTTTTTGATTTTATATTTGAAATCGAATAAAGCTATCTTGACTTGACTACAGAAGCACTCAAAGTGCTAAAAAATAAATAAAATAAGATTTCATTATAAACCAAGGCCCAGATTTACTTACATTTGGCACAATGCAGCAAGACAAGTTGTTGCGTCAAATGGAGAGAGCAGGAATGTGCCAAATTTACTAAAATATGATGAATTCCTATCCTTTCCTAGAGCTGGCGCACTGAATGTTGCAAAACACCAACACAGACACCTTTGCACCATAGTGTAAGGGTGTGCAAGGTTGCCTGTGTTACAAGCAGGATTGTTTTTGTGCAGGAAGGGACACCTTCCTGTACAAAAGCAATCTTCAGTAACGTTTTTCTCTTCCTATGTGAGCTCTGTTGGGATGGCATAGCATTTTGACCCATTTACCAGGTTAACTATTCTAAGTAAATCAGGGAGTGCACCAAAATCTATGGGTGGAGGCGCGGAAACACCCACACTCCACCCACGGAGCGCCTTCCCAATGCAGAGTAACACAAGGCAGTGGCTTGCGGTGTCTTGCGCTACTCTACATTTACTAAGCTATTGAGAGCCACATAAGGTGGCTTTACGTGGCTGAGTAAATTTGACTTAAGGGCTTGCAATGCCTTGAGTCACCTTGCATGACGCAACGGCAATGTTGGCCCTTAGTAAATCTGGGCGCAATTATGTTCATGCTATGAAAAGGGCTGCTGGGGCCTTCGCTGCATGCAGAAGGGGTGTGTGTGTGTGTGTGTGTACTTGTGTGTGTGTGTGCGCGAGCGCGTCGGGAGTTACAACAAAGAGGAAGGGAAGAAGTATGCTGCCATTTTTTTTTGGTTTGCTGATATGTGAAATTTCTATTTTTTAAGTTTGCTTATGTGTGGCATTACCAGGTTTTGTTTTCCTATGTGTCACATTTCCATGTTGTGAGTGTGCTTATATGTGACATTTCAAAGTTTTGATTGTGTTTACTTGTGACATTTCAATGACAATTTCAGAGATACTTTATCATAAGTATGATAAAGCAGTTATGTTCATGTAATGAGGTAAATGTCTGACATTAACCCTTGATGGAGCGTAAAAGTTTAATGATGTTTGCCTCTCTCAATTCTCACCATCAAGAAAAGATTTCGATTATTATTTCCTGATGAAAACATGTAAAGTGGTTAAATCAAAAAATGTGAGATTTCATACTCCATCGTAAAAGCATGCAGAAGTGTTGATAATGTGTAAACGTCAAAAATGTAAACAAAGAGAGAAAAACAATGATCTTATAAATGCATTTAAAACATGTTTTGAGAAACAAACCTTAGTTAGCATAGAGTTTTTGGTGATGATCACTTCTAATATGTGTTGAAATGAAATAATGTCTACATAATGAAGCTCTTGAAATTATTAAAATGCTTAATTCAGTAATAATCAATAGTATGCAAAACTGCAGCTTTCTCTAATCATATGTAATAAACATGTATTTCAGAAGGCACACGAAAATATTGTTTTGAAAAATTACAAATGTCCAAATGACTATTTTAGTAGTGCCTAATATTGACATATAACTGCTCAAAAAGAATAGTAATTGAATTGATCAAGAGAACTTGAAATGCAATTCATAATGTGTGATTTATAATATTCAATAACGTGAAAATGATTCAGCAGAATTTCATGTAGGCCTCAGTGCTTTTTCTTTCTTGCTCAAAAGGCAGAATCGAGGTGAAGTAGTAACTTTAGACGCTGTGACAACTTTTCCTGAAGTTTCTTTTCTGTACTCTAAAACAATGGGTTCTCTTTTGATTTAGCAACACTTTTGACAGAAATGTATATATGATTGCAAACCCAGAGAAAGCGTTTGGGAATGGATGACCTGTGAGTAAAGGGAAGTTTTCTTATTTCCGTGGAAAGGATGGAACTATATACAAATTGGATCTTAATGGATTTGCAAAAGGATTACTTAATGTTTCCAGATTTTTTAATGAGGCATTGATCACACCATGAGCTGCCCATCCTG
The DNA here is from genome assembly GCF_964204655.1 of Triturus cristatus. Classification (NCBI taxonomy): domain Eukaryota; kingdom Metazoa; phylum Chordata; class Amphibia; order Caudata; family Salamandridae; genus Triturus; species Triturus cristatus. The sequence continues at coordinate 1,564,967,586 of NC_140590.1, forward strand.
AGCAGCGAATGGAAACCATATGAGCTGACAGAAAAGATGCTTTGTAGGTATAAACCATGAACTTTTGGAAGTATAATTGCCCCCTGGAGGAGGAGTCAGGGCTGGCTGTCATTTCTATTTTTCCTGCCTGGCATGCTGTCGGACTGACCTTTGATTTCCCTCAATGCTAAAACATTGACTGAACTTTCCTGATTGTCCTGAACCTGCACTTTGCCAGCTGGTAAAGTTGAGCAGGAAATAACCTTTCGGCAGAAGGGTTAACTGACTCCTTCTCTGGCACGCTGTGTTGCAGTTCTGACTTGATCAAAAACGGACTATATGTCGACCTTATTTTGGTTTGTGTGATCTAAACTGAATTTCAAATTTCCTATGATTTACTCTCTCTCTCTACCCACATCAGCAAATGTCTATATTGAATCAGCAATGTTCTGTGTGGCTATTTTGCACTAATATGCAATATTAAATCTGATATGAAATGGGATTTTTTGTTCTGACCATTCAAATTGAGGCTTATAGATACATATTTTCAATGAGTAATCATTATTGTATGCGTGTCATTTCTTTGGGTCAAACTTTCTTGTCTTTAGGTATGTGATTTGATATAAAAAGGTGATGATAAAGGCATGTATTTAGCAATTCTTTATTCTAGGCCCTCATAAGAGAATTGCCTCACGTTTTCAAATGTCTAAGTCCCTGTTAGCTCAACAAAAAGATCCATTGGAGGACCAAGGTTTGATAATTAGGATGTTGATGTAAAAATCTGAAAATTTATGGGCCTAGTTCTTGATAATGAATTGTAATTTTTGCAGAATAATGAAATTTGGTATGTTTTCCACTGCATCAGTTTTCAGGTAGCATTGTTTATTGAAGCAGCACCTGGTCTAGATATTTTAGTAGAACGGGCTTCGCGGCAAAACCTATGGTTGTTTGCGCTAATTCCCCCCCTTGTGTGCAAAGCAATTCAAAGCAGATTTGTGCTAAGAAAAGGGCTCCTTTCAAACACAAAATCTCTTGCAGTGGATAGTAATAACATGTATCTTTGCGTCACTCTGTACCAGGGCAAAGCTTTAGAAAATCTTGGGCAAATTTGATGCAGATTGTTTCACGATCATGTAAGAATAGGATTGAGTGTAATTCCTCTGAAAATGTTTCAGAGGCATTACAGCCAACCACTAGGAGTGCATGGCATTATGTGTAAGATGTAAGGGTATTACTGCCCACTGATGATGAACCCACCTCGCCTGAATGCATTTCAGTCAGTGGGAGATCAAAAATAAAAATGAACTTCACCTCCTGTACATTCCATGGCCAGGCCAAGGCCTAAGGGGTTTGAAACACACCACTGTTCTTTGTCCACTGTCTTGCCCTAGGGTCAGAAGGAACATCTACTTTCATGAGGCCAGCTGAGATTCACCTTAACAACAACCGACCCTTCAAACTTGCATTTCGGCTGGGAAGTTTAGTGCTGCCGCACTCAAACTTCTGTTTAAAGAAGATTGGGACTGGAGACACTTAAAACTTTTTGGGAGTGGGTATTTCATAGCCCCTCTTCTATTTGCCTTGTAAAATGGCAAGGTGGTATTTGTAGACCCAATCCCTTCTTATCTAGCCCAAGGGAAATGTTTTAGGGAAGCAAGTATGCCAGATAGGTCTCAGTTGTCCCGAAGCGTGTTCATAATTGTCCTTCTAGACCCATAAAATAATATGGGCTAAGAAGTAATCAGCTACTGACAGCTGCCCTGGCATGTTTTTGGAATAGCAACAATGCCTCCCATCTCCAGTCTTGTGCAAGTCTTGTGCAACCTTGGCCAAGGTTGCAAGGGTGGGGAATGTTGATGTAGCCAGGTGTAATATCCCCACTAGACATTAAAAAAACAATAAGGAAAAATGTTAATGTACTGTGGCGCAGTCAAACATTTCAAATGTGTTAACACAAGGCGTTGGCTTTCATTTTAAACTCCCCTAGTGAACAGTTTTTACGCCAGTTCTGCCAGAAGTGCCGAACTATACTAATATACCATCTGTTAGAAATGGGGGTCTCTATTTGGCAGATGTAGGTACCTTTGTCTAAATAGGGACCCTTGCTTCTAGTCAGGATAAGGGGGTACACACCTTATGTAACCCCTTCTCACCTACTTGGTAGCTTGGCATGAGCAGACAGACTTATTCCAAAGGCAATGTGTAAAGTATTTGTACTCAAAACACACAGTAATACAGAGATAACACCACAAATGGACACCACACCAGTTTAGAAAAATAAAGTGTCTTTATCTAAACCCAGCAAGACCAAAATGACAAAAATCCAACATATGATTTTAGAACAGTTATTGCAAAAATTAAGCTTGTAGAAAACAAACAGCTCCACCTGGGGCTGTTGTGATGTATTGACAGCAATAAATCCAAAGTACGGAGCCAACCGTGAGGAGCGTGGCGTGGGGCTCGTAGTCACATGATTCCCTAAACAAACAATACCTTGGAAATAAAGTCTATGATGATGCACAGGATCAGTGAGGCGTCGGTGCCAAGGTCTAGGCCGGGTCCCTGGCTGCCATGGGGGAGACGAGGCATCATGTCCACAAGTAGGTGACGTGTTGAATCCAGGAAAGGGGAAGTTGGCTGCATCGGCGGTGAGACACCGGTTCCAGTGACGATGCGAAGTCCACCAGTTCATAGAGTCACCCTCGGTGGTTATCGGCGCCCTGGTAACAGGACACAGGCGCTTGCAGTGAAGGAGTCGGTCTGAGCACTGGCATCGGGAAGGCTGATAACTGCAGGGTTTGGATGGCGTCAAGGGTGTCGGAGCTGCGGTGCAGGCCGAGTGGTGCGTCGTGCACCTCACCAGCTGTGCCTCCGCCTCAGTGCAAGTCGAGGCCTCACAGCGGCATTGCTGACGCATCAGAGGCAGGTTTTGTTTCTTCAAAGTTGCTTCCAGCTCCCAACATCAGGAACACCTCCAGAGACCCAAAACTGGAATAGGCACCTCCTGGTAGGTCAGAACTCTAAGCAATAGAGTGCAGGGGAGCTGGGAATTAAGTCTTTGTGTCCCTCAGACTACAAAACAGGAGGCCGGCACACCCAGGGCCTTGGAGATTCTTCTTCAAGCAGGTTTACAGCAAAGTTCCAGTCTTTGTCCTTTACTTGGCAGAAGAAGCAACTGCAGGCCAACCCTACACAGCACACATCAAAGGGGCAGTACTCCTCCTCACAGCTCTCCAGCTCTGAATGTGGCTGTTTACAATGCATGCAATTAGATCGCATGCCATTACAACGCGTTCTTTAGAACGACCGTGTTGTTCGTACGCATACCATTACATCGCAAGTCATTACAACGACTTGCTGTAGGGGGCGCACTGTACTTAGGAATAGTATTAATTATTATTCCTACTCCAGGGAAACAGCAAGGAAGGTGTTGGATTTCAAATCCAATACCAGTGCACCCCCTACAGCAAGTCGTTGTAATGACTTGCGATGTAATGGTATGCGTACTAACAACGGGGTCATTGTAACAACCGCATTGTAAGGGCATGCGTTGTGGAGACAGCTTTGTAAACACTGTTTCCCCCAGTTCTTCCCCTTGGCACAAGTTCCTCTTGAGTCCAGAAGTGATCTAAAGTTCTGGGGTTTAAGGTCCACTACTTATACCCCATTTTGTCTTTTTTCTTCTTTGTGCAAGGGTCTCTGTGCCCAGTCCAAACCAGTTCTGTCCTCACAGGTGCAGTATGACTACAGGGGGTGGAGACAGCATTGTGCAAGGGAGATAGGCTTATTCAGATGCAATAAAGACTCCCCCGCTACTCTAAATGCAGCCAAGCCCCATTCAGCTCAGCTCTGAGTCATAGAGGAAAGTCCAGGTACACCTCAAACCCACCACCCCAGTGGCTGTCTACAGTGAATGCACATCCCCAGCCCCTGTCACTCCAAAATCAGACAGTCAATCCACAAACAGACAGAGGCACAGAGAATTGTTAAACATGAAAATGTCTAATTTCTAAAAGTGAGAATATGGCCTAGTGCAGAAATTACTAGGACTGCAATGTGCACTGCTGTGAAATACTTTCAATCATTTAATACAATTTCCATATACAATTCTCAAAAATCATATCCATTCCTTCAATGTACATTTCCATATTTTATACAATAAACATCATCAATGAGTATGTATTCAGGTATACACACTTATTAAACAAAAATTAAGAACCAAAAAAGCTTTTTAAGCACCCAATGCATTTCGGGACGTCTTAGTCCCTTCGTCAGGGGTAAGCTGTGGGAAAGAAAAGGAGAATTTCAAAATCTGCATGTTGCGAGATCACTAAGTTACACTAGAGCTTATGGTGGAAAGTGCTCCCCACACCAAAGTGACTGATGTGACCAATTGTGGTATGCGATACCTTTAGAGATTTGTTCAAATTTCTGAGGTTCACTTATTCAGTCTCTAAAGAAACAGTGTAAAATGAGATGAAGAAAACTAATCCCTCGTGTTATACGTGGTTCTATTTAAAAACATTGAAACCCTACTTCGTACCTGATTTATGTATGTGCTACTGTGCATTTGTTTCACGTTGAAGATCGAAATCTGTGAAACTGATGAAAACTGAATGTTAACTACTTTGTTTTAAATGAAGAATAATAAACGTTAACTGGTCAACGCATGACCGAAGGACGTGGCTCACCTATTTTAGGTAGTACGTGTTGGAGCGAAGCCAAGTAGCGTTTTGAAGACTGGTAACAGAGTAGATTGCGACCGAAGCCCGTTAGGAGTCTGGAAATGAAATAGTACGACCAATTACCTCAATTATAGGGTAATACTGGTGCCAGTGAGTGCGAGAGTTTAGATAAAGTGCGGTAAACTTACCGAGCCGATAGTTCAAGTTGACGACGTGTGTATCCGTGAGCGCTCTCGATCGAGAGTGCACTTCCTGTTTTTTTTTAAAGGAAATTTCATACGCATCGACGTGTTTAGTAAACACTAAAAAAGGACTGGGGTGATGTCGGCTCAGAGAACCAGCGTTAGTAATCTGGGTCTATGTGTATAGATGCTATGGAAAAGTGTGGAAAGATAATCCAAAATGCGGGTTATCGTGAATGAAATACCTGGATAAGGAATAATAATGAGGAGATTTTAGGAAAGCGGAGCGTATTATATAGTTTAGGGAGATCTCCTATGTCAGTTTGTTCGTCTAAATAAAGATATATAGGTACAAAGTAATCAAGGATAACATTCATGCTCACGAAAAAAGTACTGTGACTGGATGAATGAATTGTGATGTGTAGTGCTAGTTAATAAGTTCTAAATGTTCTAACTGGATCTTCTGCGTGTGTCTATTCGATTTAATGAAGATAGTATATCCGGTAGGCTGATGTGGAAAACTTCTGAGTGAAAAGCATGATTAAATTTGAACATTCATTTAGAATAGAACATATGTTGACACATCATCAAATTACAGTGAAAAAACATCATTCTGCATAGCAAAAATTCTGTGATTAACATTCTATCGTTGAAAATAATACTCAGTGTTCATGCTATTGTCATTCAATCTATTGGTGCGTGTAAGATGTGAAGTGTGAGTATGGTACTAGTATGGATTCAATGCGTTTGAATAGCTATAGTTTAAGATGAGTTGGGATCCCTGTGTGGAGTAAGTGTATCAAATATTAATATTTATTAAAGAAAGCAAGCCATCTCAAATTTGTCGTTGAGTCCGTTTGGACTAAAAGTTTTGAGTTTTTTGATCCAGAATGCTTCTCTTTGTAATAAGTACTTTGAGTTGTCGCGATCTAGGAGCTTAGGTACTTCTTCGATGATTTGGAATTTAAGTTGGGCAATTTGGTGTCGTGCTTCCTGCCAGTGTGTCGCAATGCTTGAAGTGGTACTTTTAGTGCGTATTTTACTTTTATGTTCTGTTAGTCGGATTTTCATTTTTCTCTCAGTTTTGCCGACGTACAACAGTCCTCATGGGCATTTGATGGTGTAGATCACATTTTCAGAGTTGCATGTTGTACTGCTATGTATCTTAATTTTTTGATCCGTGGATGGATGCAATAAGGTGTCTCCTGTGATTGCGTTGTTGCAGTGGGTACAATTCCAGCATTTTTGTGTGCCTTTTTTATCACTCGATTCCAAGGTTGTGAGTGGTTTATTTCTTTTTGATAAAATTTCTTTTAAATTTTGTGCTCTTGTGTAGGCAAACAGTGGTTTGTCTTTGAAAAGACCTTTGAAATCTGTTTCTAGTTGCAGCAAGTCCGAGTGTTTCTGTATGATCTTTTTGATCCTCGTTGATGCAGTAGAATATTTAGATACAAAAACTGTACGTGTGCTGGTTTGTTTGGGAGACTTCTTGAGTAACTCGTCGCGAGGTCGAGTTTTGACTTTGTCGAGTTGCTCTATTAGTAAATTCTCTGGATACCCTCTGTCTATGTAATTCTTAATCTGTTGTTGCCATGTTAATTCGCACGCCGTGTTGGTTGAAGAAATTCGTTTCGTTCTAAAAAATTGAGAGACTGGTAAATTCCGAATCAGAGTAGGAGGATGAAAGCTGCTGAATAATAAAGCATTGTTCTTGTCAGTCGTTTTTTTGTACACACTGGTGTGTATTTCACCCTGTTCGATGTCTATCCAGACGTCTAAAAATGAGAGTGACTTGCGACTGATAGTATGGGTAAATTGTATTCTAGAGTCTATCAGATTAAGTGTCCGTATGTTATTAGTTAATGCTGGTTCTGACTGGTTCCAAATGAGGAAGATGTCGTCGATGAATCGTTTAAAGAATATAAGACCTTCTTTCCATGTAGGGTCTTTGAGGATGTAATCATTTTCAAACTTTGCCATATACGTATTAGCGTATACTGGTGCTCCTGGAAAGCCCATGGATGTGCCGTTCAATTGTATGTAAAACTGTTCATCCCAGCAGAAGTAGCTGTTTTGTAGGCAGAACTCAAGTAGTTGTAGAATGAAGTATTTGGGTATTTGTGTATTTTCTTGTTGCAATAAATCCCATTCAACTGCTTCAATTCCATTAGCGTGTGGTATCGACGTGTACAATGCTACCACATCTATGGTACATAAGATCCAGTTTTCTGTGTTTTGGTTTTTAATCATCTGTATGTTTCTGAGGAAATCAGTGGTGTCTTCAATGTAAGTTTCCCAATTTTGAACAAATGACTGCAAAAGAGTGTCAATGTACCGACCAGGTTTTTCAAATATTGAATCACATCCAGAGACGATGGGTCTGAATGGAGGGTCAGTAAGGTTTTTATGGATCTTCGGTAGTAGGTACATTTTTGGTCTCCGTGGGAAGTCAGCCTTTAGGTATTTTTTGGTGGATGAATCAATCCAATTGAGTTCTTATGCTTTTTCTAACATGATATTGAGATTTTTAGAAATTTCCATTGTGGGATCTTTGTTCAATTTTCCGTAAGTGGCTTCGTTCGTAATATGTTCTAAGACTTTCCTTTGGTAGTGTTCCGTATTCATGATTACTAGTCCTCCGCCCTTGTCTGCTTTAGAAATTGTGCTTGTTGAGTTTCTGGCTAATCTGGTTAGAGCGCTTTTTTCAGCCCTACTCAGGTTTTTAGTTTTATTCGAATATTGAATCTTTTTCATGTCTTGTTGTACATGTAATTCGAATGTGTCCAAGGTTTTATGTGATACTGGGGCAACAAAAGTGCTCTTAGATTTGAAAGTTAAAGGTGTTGGATCTTCGGTTGAATCTTCAGTTGAATCTTGGGGACAAATGTTGGTGAAAAAATTCCGTAATCTTAGTGTTCTCATAAATTTATAGAACAATACTTCTGTCTCTAATTCTGTGCTATTGTAGGTGCTCACAAATGACATTCCTTTGTTAAGCACTTTTTCTTCAAACGCTGTTAATTTAAGGGATGAAATATTGATTATGAGGTTTTCGTTTGACTTCTCAATCCTTTTTTGCTTTTTTCTTTGTCCTTTTCCTCTCCTTGTTTTTCGGTACCGCTGATCGTTTTGTTTTGGCTCTTGTCCGGTGGTCTTCCTTGTTCTCTGCCTGTATCCAAAAAAGAAGAGGAACTAGAAGTGCTAGGTATCATGGTTGATAGACTCTCTTCTGGCGGTTTAGTAGTAGCTTTCGAGCTGGTACTGATTTTAAAGGATACTCTCTGAGTGTCAATGTCTGAGTCAGACACTACACTTTCCTCCGAAGATGCTTGGGTCGTTTTTTTGGTGGTAAATCTTCGTTTTTCATATACTTCTGCCCAAGTATAAGCTTCATTAAGCTTATAATCGATTGTATCTCTTTTGAATTTTCTTAATTTGGTCTCTTGCAGCTCTTTACCATATTTGTCCAGTTTTAGATTGAGATTTTCTAGGAATTGTCCCCATGGTTCTGTTTCCATCCTGGTGGATAATTCAATTTCTAAAAGTGGCATTTTCCAACACACAATTTAAAAACTATCTTTAGTAAAAGATGTGTTAGTAAATTCATAGTTCGGAGAGCCGAAACTTTATTTCTCCATCTTTTCCCAATGGAAAGTTATACTTGTAAGATGTTACAAAGTATTTCCCATGTTATCTTATGGGGCAGTTAGCCTTTCAATAGTGAAAACGAAATACATTAGATTTCACTATCGGGACATGTCGCACACACCATTACATGTCTTATTTTTCTTAGACACTTCACCCTACCCATGGGGATACCATGGGCCTACCATAGGGGTGCCTTACATGTAAGAAAAGGGAAGGTTAGGGCCTGGCAAGTGAGTGCACTTGCCAGGTCGACATGGCAGTTTGAAACTGTGTACAGATACTGCAGGGGCAGGTCTGAGATACCTTTTCAGGGCTACTCATGTGGGTGGCACAATCAGTGCTGCAGGCCCTCTAGTAGCATTTGATTTACAGGCCCTGGCACACTCAGTGCACTTTACTAGGGGCTTACCAGTATAACAAATATGCCAGTCATGGATATTCAATCATGATAACAATTTACACAGCACACATACGCACTTTAGCACTAAAGTGGTAAAGTGCCCAGGGTCCTATAGCCAAATCCAACAGGTCAGGAAAATATAGTAGGAAGAAGCAAAAAGTTGGGGGATAACCCTGAAAAAGGGCAAAGTGCAATTCCATCTTTATGAAAATGAACTAGTTCAGCACAAGGAAGTGCGTATTGTTCATTTTGCTTAAATTTGATCTGTAATTTTCGGGACATTAGCGTTAAAAAAGGGATTTTGGGGACCTCAAATTCACAAGTCAACGGAGAAATTCCAAATCCAATTAAAAAAAGGCATGTCATTGGACAAGTGAGCTCTCACGTTGTCCACTGCAGATTTGAAAACACATTTGTACATTTACAAATCTGCTGGACTCTGATGTGGTTGGCCATCACAAAAAACCTTGTTTGCAGGCTCGTTACTCAAAATGGTGAATCTCGAACCATGTTGCTGAAATTAAAAACAAAAAAGGGCAAAAGAGTCAGAGTGAGAAAACCCTGATCCCCCAGGCCCGTGTGAGGAAGACACAAAGGGGTCAACAACATCAAATAAATACATTTTATTGGCTTATTTAAGAATTGTGAAATCACATTTTTGTTTAAAAACAAAAAAAAGAATTTAATGAACTATGGCTGTACTTGGCCAACAAACACGTGGTGGTTACACCAAACACACACAATATGATAGAGGAGTGCTTACAATAAGTGTAACCACTGGCTATCACTCGGGGTAGCATTCCAACACATCATTTTTTTGCTGACCATCCCTCCTCAGTTTAGACCCAGCAATATGCAATCAGTCCGGACTCTGCTCCAATAGGTACAGAGGAGCCCGTACTGCCAGGACAGGTCCTCTTTGAACTGAAATAGAAGCAACATAAGACATGGGGGAATTGGGTCCTACGCTTTGCCATAGGCCAGGCACTGCAGTCTATAGCCGAAGGCTGTACACAGTGGGCAGTTGGCCACCTGTGGTGCCTTAGGACCCTTTGGCCAATATTATCAAACAAGAGTATGTTGTTCCTGAACTAGGGAGAAGAGGTTTAGGAAGCTTGTATCCTGTTCCAATGGTTAAAACAGGGGGTATTCCTATTTGGGAAACAGGGCCCTCACACACCCAAGGGTGTCATGCTTCATCATAGGGCATGCTCCTCATCAGGCCGGCGCTGCAGTGCCTGACGGGCACCCTATGAAGGGCTCTTTGTCGGAGATCTTTCGTCAAAGCCGTAAGGTGCAGTATGGGTGAGGGGTCAGATGGTGTAGTTGTGCCAATGTAGTGGAAGTGTGGAAAGGATTAAAAATGGTGGCCAGTGGTACTCCGTAATAACAATTTAAATCAGGTGAACCCACCGGTCCCTTTTAAAACTGATAATGAAGGCCACTTAGGGAGCAATGTCCAGTAGTGGCTATTTCTTGCCTGTAAGTGTCAGATTGATCGTGCAGCAATTCTTCAGGACCCGGAGTTAAAAATCTATCTACACTGAGGTCAGACCACTAAGTACATTCATGTTGTTGGTTCAACAATTAAATGGTTGCCTGACAGTGAGGTACCTGAATAGGAACTAGACCAACCTGAAAGAAGAATAAAGATTCAATCAATACAATAAAATCAATGGCATAACAACTTGTTCTCGTGGAAAAATCGTCTTAATTACGTGGTGATGTGCACAAGCATAACTTAGTGCCTAAAAAGTGATGTGATGCGGCGCAGTGGCGCTCGTGGGATCGAACCAACAACATTTATGTGGGTGGCACGCAGATCACTGAGGAAACTGTATACCTCTATGACACTCACCCATTATGTGTGTGTTAAGTGCTCCCTCCATTCAATGATGACAGGATGACTCTGAAATACTGTGTCCTGAAAGAATAGTGAAAGTAAATCAGTGCGGCAAATTAGGTAAAACGTGCTGAATGCCTGGACTACTTTCAATGTTAATTAATCCTTCATGGGAGACCAGATTGCCCAGGTGACTCGTATCGAGTCACCTGGTCAAAGTACAGGAGCACTTACAGTTCTCAGCACCTACCCGTCCTTCACCGTCTCTGGAGTGACGGGATCTGAGGCACAGCTCAGTAAATATAGAACCCGTCGGTGCCAAACGCATGTGCGCTGACTGTCCAGGAAAGCTAGCATGGCGTCGTTGCTACTAGTGACGAAGTCTGTTTAAAATGGGCGCCATATTAGGAGTATGTTGTAGAACATACAGGGTTCAAAAGACGCTCAGTACCAGAATTATGTCAGTTCTAGTAAGTCTGGAGGGTACAAATGTGTTATTATTACTCAGGGTATTGACAGCTTCAAAAGGTGGTGATCATTACGCGCCACAGCTACTCGGGCCATAGTTGGTCAAAATTTGGTCAAAAAGTGGGTGCCATATTGGAGGTGTATTTAATAACACATGGAGATTGGAATTCACAAGGTACGAAAGTGTGTTGGTGCTTTTATGCGTGGAAGACACACATAATTATGTATTACTCAGGGAATGAAGACAACCTATTGCTGTAAGTGAGGTATATGCCGTGTGGAGGTAAAAACAACAATTTAGTAATAATGGCATACAGAAAGGGCATGTGGAGAGTGTTACTGGAGACCACTAGTGCCCTGAAGATGGATATGTCTTTTATTTCTTAGTGTCCATGGGGGGGCAATGGTTACATAGAACTGGTCAGTAACTGGTGTTACACCTGTGCACTCACTTGGTGGCCAGGAGTGATTAATGCACAAACATTGGCAGATACATGGTTACTGGTAACCCAAGGATGGGCAGTATCCAGAATAGTGTTAGAGGGCCCTGTCGTTGGTGGATGAGTTCAAGGGCATGTATGAACATGATGCAGTAGATCTGGAGTAGATTCACATAATCCAACTCAGGGAGGATGATGCAGCCAACATGGTATCATTAAGCATATGGTGTGGTGTACTACTGTGGAGAGGAGTGCAATGGATTCATCACCTATTAACCTCGGACCATGGTATATTTCCGTTAAGACCTCTGGTGTCCGTGGATAGTCTGAAAATCCAGCGTTGTTCCATTCTCAATAATGCTTGTTTACATAGCTGAGGCTGAGCCTACAGAATGGTCCACTTGAGGGTGTCTGGGGTGTGCCTCATTTCCTCAAAATGTAAATAAAGTCTTGTGTGGCATTTGTGGCAATGTATGTTACTACGGTATTCCATGATCCTGGTTTTAGCCATTCTCATTGTCATTCCTATGTAGTGGAGCTGACAAGGGCATGTTAGGATGTAGATGCAATTACTCGTACTGAAATTTGTGTGCCTTTTTTGTATCCACTTAAAAGTGGGGGTCAGTATTAGCTCTTTCGTGGGCTCTGTCAGGTAATATACTGTACACGAACCACAGGGGAAATGGCCCATGACTGGGGGAAGGTTCCAAAGGGAGCATTGTCCTCTTGCAATGGACGCTTTATGTCTGGTGTGGACTAGGAGAGCTTTCACGTTACTAGTCCGTTTGAAAGCAAACCTTGGTTTCAGAATAGTGAGTTTGCCTGTTTGGAGGATACCACAGTGTTTGAGGATAGTCTTTTTTATCCTGTTTGATTTCGGCGTGAAAGTAGTTACACATGTGGGAGGATCATCTAATGTAGATTTGTTGGTGTTATAATCTAATAATGCCTCTCTTTTATTGTTTCATACTCATTTGTTAGCTGTGTTGATGTGACCCATGGGGTAGTCTTGTTGCTTCAGTTTGGTTGCGAGTTTATTAGCCTTTGTCTCATAGTCTTGTATTGCAGTTGCGTCGTAGTCTGAGAAACTGTCCAACAGGGAGATTTTCTCTCAAAGCTTTGGGGGGGGTGGCTGTTAAACAGAAAGAGGCTGTTACAGTCAGTGGGCTTGGTGTAAACTGTTGTTTTCAATTGTCCATCATTGAGGGAAATCAGTAAATCAAGGAAGGTTAGACTCGTTTCTAATATGGTATTAGTGAAACAGAGAAAAGTGTTAAGGGTATTAACCCACCTGCAGAATTCCTCACATGTGGCTCTATCTTCTTTCCAGAGTATGAGTATGTCATCAATATACCGACGCCATAAAAGGATGTTGGAGGTGTATGGGTTTGATACATTGAAGATTGCCCTCTCCTCAAAGGCTGACATATAGAGGCAGGCCAAACTGGGGGTAAAAGTGCTCCCCATGGAAGTACCCTGTGTTTGATGATAGGGTTGGGTCTTAAAGAGAAAGAAGTTTTCTGTCAGGGCTAGCGTAGTGCACCCCGTGAACAAGTGTATGGGAGTAGGCGAGTCCCATGTTTCTGAGTGGAGGGCTGCCTAAATCACTTCTAATGTAGCCATCTCTGGAATATTAGTGTAAAGGGCTTCCACATCCAAAGTCACTAGTAGGTTGACTTCCATGGCAGTGTCCAAGTTGTCAATGAGTCATAGAACATCCATGGTGTCTTTTACATAGGACGTAGTTTTGTGCACTAGTGGTTGCAGGAAGTGGTCGCAGAACCGTGACAAAGGTTCTAGGAGTGAGTCAATCCCAGAGACGATGGGCCGTCCTCGGGGAGGGCTAAGCCCCTTGTGTATCTTAGGGAGGATGTAGAAGTAGGGAGTTTTGGGTTCTTTTTTAATCAAAAAGTCAACTTCTTGTTTGGTAGTCCACACCTCCAGTTCCGCCGTGGTGACCATGGACAAGATCCTGTTCTGCAATACCCCGGTAGGATCTGTATTAACGGGCCTGTAGTATTGCCAATCCTCTAGCTGTCTCAGACATTCCATGTCATATTTGGCAGTTGATAGGATAACCATGGCATCTCCCTTGTCTACTTGTTTGATTGTAATAGTGGTATCATTGGCTAAAGAATTTACAGCCATCATTTCAGCAGAGGATTGGTTCTGGTAAGTGGCAGCGCTGGTCATCTGAGCTACCTCCTTGAGGATGGCCTGTTCGAAAGTGAGTATTTCATGTGGGACCTGTCCTGCTTGAGATGTGAACTTGGAGGGGTTATGGAGGCCTGTATCCTCTGATGTGTATTCTGGTTTGCCATGGGAAAAGGCTTTAAGATGTATTTTCCTGAAGAAATTATGAAGTTCACATATTTCCCGTAAGTTATCCTGTTTTGGGGTGGGTACAAAGCCGAGCCCTTTCTGAAGAATATTGGTTTCTGTCAGAGTTATGGTTCTGTGGGATAGGTTAACAATTAATTTCTTTTCCCGGTCTGACTCCGGGTCTGTACTGGTTGGTTTGGTGGGTCTTGTCACTGCACACGTTTGTTTCCTCTTCTGCGCCCTCTTCCTCTGCCCCATCCTCTGTCTAAAAAAGGGTGTGTGGGTGCTTGAGGATAGAATTGTTGGGGACCTTGATGGAACATAGGGTACTGCCAAGTGGGAGCGCACTGGAATGGTGGGCCTCCATATCAATAGAAAGGAGTGCGTTGACCTCTCTTATTATTGTTCTGTTATTGCTGCCCCAGCTATCATTATTGGAATTGCTATTTGCTGAATTCCTTCTGCCTGGTGGTAGGCTTTCATCAGATGAGACATCACCACTCATAGGTGTGTAATCGTCTTTGGTGTATGGGTATACCCTCTCTTTTCTGAATTTAGTGATGTCTTTTTGGAGTTTCATTATTTTCTGTTTCATCAGATACTCCTTATGTTCTGAAATGTCATTGTTAATCTCAGCTGTTATCTGGATACTTGTTTTCAGGGCTCCTTCTGCGATCTGTATTTTGATCATCAGTGCGTCAGCCAGATGTTTTGCTGTGTTGCTGATCAAGACCAACCAATCCCTGGTGCACTTCCATGCTATCTGGACATTAATCCCTAACTGGCTTTCATTATCAGTTTTTAAAAGGGACCAGCGGTCTCACCTGATTAAAATTTTTATTCCGGAGTACCTCTGGCCACCATTTTTAATCCTTTCCACACTTGCACCACATTTGTATATCTACACCCTCTGACCCTTCACCCACACTGCACCTTGTGGCTTGGGACAAAAGATCTCCGACAGAGAGCCCCTCATAGGGTGCCCGTCAGGCATTGCAGTGCCGGCCTGACGAGCAGCATGCCATATGATGAAGCATGACACCCTTGGGTGTGTGAGGGCCCTATTTCCCAAAAGGAATACACCCTGTTTCCACCATTGTAACAGGATACGACCTTCCTACACCTCCTCTCCCTAGTTCAGGAACAGTATACTCCTTTTAGGTCTCGCCTACTCAGCGCGCATTCGTTGCATAGGCAAAAAGACCTTTTGCAATCGCTTCGGCTTTTCAGCCGAAAACGTACACGCGTTCCATTGCCTTCAATGGCAACGCGTGCACATGTGGCAATTGCCTTGCGGGAGCGAGCTTGAAACCATATGTTTGTAATTAACTTACAAACACATGGTGCCCCTGGCTCCCTCCCGCAAGGGAAACGCTTTGTGTGCTGTCGCACTCCCCTACCCCTCCCACTTTTAGCACTAGGTGCGCGTGCACACTCTTGTTCTGAAGGTTGTTGATGCCCTTATCTGCTTTTTATTTTTCAATTAATGGTGCTCCTGACTTTTGTGCCCTTCACCTCCCTCCTCTCCTCCCAAAATGTAAATACACGGACAATTAAACAGACCTCGTGGAAGAGGTCACTACACTTGGTTTTTCCCAGGGCTTTGCTGACATGCCTTTGTGGTGGGTGCAGAAACAGCTGTATGTCAGGTGAGTAAAGGGCGGCGGATGGTACGTCTCACAGTGCTTACATATTTCAGTGGGTACTGAGTTCATTCTAAATCTATTCCAGGTGAGGCCGGCAGCGGAACCACAGGGCCTGTCTTCGGAAGACCGCGTTGTTGTTCTAGACAGAGATTAACTCTGGCACCAGCATGGTTAAAGCCTCCCCTCCATCCCCCACCCCAGCAAGGGCCGCCTCCGCTGTGATCCTCCTCCGCCTGCCACTTAATGAAGCCTCTTTATGCTCTCTAGAAATCAGCAGCAGCTGCTCCAAAATCTGTCGAGGCCCTCCGTGCCAGAAAGTGTTTTTGACATTTGTATGATTCAAGTTATTAAACACACTGAGGGCCCTTCATGCGCCCCATTCAGCACCAGTAAGCCTACCTCACCTTAAACGAGGTGGGTATCTCTTTTTCAGCATTACTTACTTCCGTGATATACAGGTACTCGTTCCCATTGGTTGTATAACACTCAGCAGCTGTGCCTCGTGCATCGGCACAATCACCTCTTTGACCATCCAAACATTTCACTATTTTTTATCTATTGGCTTTTCCACTGCTGTCTGTGGATGCTGCAAAAGATTTTTTGGCGATGTTGTAAAGCATTAGGCAAAAAAGGGCAATGAAGGGGTGGTGCTTCTTTTCAGAGACGCGCCTCAGGGGCGTAACACAGGCCCCCGCATCCCCCACAGTGCGGTGGGGGGCCCCCAAGCTCCAGGGGGCTCCCTCCGCACTGCACTTCGGCTGGGGAGCTCCTGATAAGAGTCCGGAGGGGGCCCCTCCATGTACCTTGCAGGGGGGCCCCCTCAATTATCGTTACGCCACTGACGCGCCTGCGTGATGAAGTACATAAGCACATGTATTACCACACATGACGGTATGCCCGAAATAATGCCGGTGCCTATTTGTTTTTAATTTACCAATCCGAAGTGGAGCAGTGAATTAAAACAAAAAGGTCAGGTCACTAGAGCGAAAGCACATTTTGCGAGGCTGAGGGTCAACAGCAATTTGCTACTTGTTTCTCCAAACGAATTACATTTAAAAAAAAGGGTTGCGGAGGTGAGGAGGCAATTGAGGAGTGGATGTAGGGAATAACATCTAAATAAATCTGGGTTGGGGAGGAGGGGGAAAGCAACACATGAGGGAAAGATTTAGACGGGATGGGGGAAGCATATGAGTGAGGCATCAACTTTGAGCTCGAGGGATGGGGGAATTTGTGTGGGAGAAGTACACAAAAGACAGCGAGCAGCAAATGAAAGAGAAAACAACACAGAGATGGGTGGGCATTTGGCAAGGGCTAGGTAAGCAAACATCGGAGGGAGCTGGACATTTACTCTCAAAGAGTACTTAATCAAAAAGAACAAGCATTGGCATAGCCAATAGGTTTCGCTTTTGGGACCTTATAAGTATTTAGTTATGCAGCACAATATCCTTACTGCAACAACATTAACTGTTGCATGGCTAAACACTTGTAAGGTCCCAAAGGCAAGACCTATTGGCTATGCCAATGCTTGTTTGATAATACTGTCGAACCGGAGACATGTGTGCTGGACCTCTAATAAACGCCCCCAGTCCCTCTCTTGTTCATATAGACCCTTTGGCCAACCCTTGGTGTGTATGGCCAAAGACAATGCACAGTGGGATTTGATTGCCTGCAATACATTGGGTTAGGGAATAACTCATACAACAGCCATGCAACAACAATTTGAAGACAGGATGTAATGCTTATGGCCACACCATATTCATACCAATAAGTAACAACATTAAAAGCACAACATAAATATGTAACAATGCACACTCTAATCAATAAATAATCCTTTATTCATACATAGTTGTCTCTTTCCTAGTTGTATGGGTGATATGATAGTTTATCTTATCTGTAAGATTATTTATGAAATTTGTGATTGCATCTGTCCCTTCACAATGGACAGAAGCATTACATTTGGTGTGCGAGCTATGGTTTGCATGACTGTTTGAAAGTGGTTTTTCTATTGTAATTCTTAACCATAACTTTGCTGTAATGTGGTTTTTTTAAGTGAATTTTTAATATTTATTTAAATCATATGTTTAGGTGTTATAATGAAAGGTAGCTAGTATATATATATATATATATATATATATTCACAGAAAAAAACATAGGTTTCAGGGATGTTATAGTTAGAAATTAGCATTTAAAAAACCTTAGAAATTCACTGAAAAAAACCAGGTTTCAGAGACGTTATAGTTAGTTGGACATTTCACTCATACAAAACCAGAGAAATTCGGCCATTATAGTTAGTTGAGCTAACTATAACTCACGCCCTAACAATCCACTGCTGATGATGTACATATTACATCATTCATGACTTGGTCAATTACATCACTGATGACATCTCAAATGACATCACTGATGACATCACTGATGACATCATCCAGTGACTGTGTGTTTCTGTAAAGTTTAAACATGTTTTATATATGTATGCCAAGGTGTATTGAAGAATGAGTGGGGTATAAGTGTCTGAATGGATGATTTAGTAGGTGCATGACTGTATAAGTGAGTATTTCAACGTGTCTTACTGAATGCATGGGTTAGTGACTAATCTGTGTGAGTGTCTGTATCAGTCTGTCAGTTGGTGTAAGTGGCTGCATGGGTTGGTGAGTAGCTACATGAGTATCTATATGGGTTATTCATTGGTTGTCTGAGCATCTGTATGGGTGCCTGAGTGTCTGTGTGGGTGGGTGGGGTGTGTGTGACTCTGTGCATAGATGTGTGAGTGGGTGATTCACTGGTGTATGGGTTCACAAGTGCATCTGTGAAAGGCTGAATGGGTGGGTGAGTGTGTGTATGGGTGTGTTGGTTAGTGAAGGGATGTCTCAGTGGTACATGTGAGTAACTACATATGTAAAAGGCAGTATATGTAAGTGTTGGAGTATATGAATGACTTTATGTGAGAGTGAGTGATTGTGAGAGTGGCTGTATGGATGAGTGTGTGCTTGTATCAGTGATTGTATAGGAGAGTATGTGTTAGAATCTGTATGAATAAGTGAGGTGGTGTGGGTATAACTGTATAGGTGAGTGATTGATTCTTTGCATGACTGACTAGGTGTGTGAGTAAATCTATGGATGAGTGGTGGTGTGTGAGTGTCTGTATAGGTGTATGGGTGCATATGATAGTGCTGTATTGATGAGTGACTGCATGTATGGGTGACTGTATGGGTGAATGAGTGGATGTGTGTGTGTATACCTAGGAATCAGTGAGTGGGTATGTAGTAATTGGTATGGGTGTGTCTATGGTTTCGAAAATGGTAGTCTGTATTTTTAGAGTGGGTGTATCAAATGTTATTTTAGGGTATGAGGAGGTGAATCAGATTATCATATGGATGATGTCATCAGTTATTTCATTTGCGATGTCATCAGTGATGTCATCAGTGATGTCCCTGACCATGTCATGAATGATGTAATATGTGATGTCATCAGCAGTGCATTGCGGGGGCGCGAGTTATATTTAGCTCAACTAACTATAATGGAAGAATTTCTCTGGTTTTCTATGAGTGAAATGTCCAACTAACTATAACTTTTTTTTGAATTTCTAAGGTTTTTTAAATGCTAATTTCTAACTATAACGTCCCTGAAACCTATGGCTTTTTCAGTGAATTTCAAAGGTTTTTTAAATGCTAATTTCTAACTATAACGTCCCTGAAACCTATGTTTTTTTCAGTGAATTTCTAAGGTTTTTTAAATGCTAATTCGTAACTATAACGTCCCTGAAACCTATGGTTATTTCAGTGAATTTCAAAGATTTTTAAATGCTAATTTCTAACTTTGCCTACAGAGGAAGGACATGTGCAGAAAGAGGAAGAAAAGTGCAGAAACAAGTAAGAGAAATGCAGGAAGAGGCAACAGAAGTCCAGAAAGACGAAGAAAGGTGCAGAAAGAAGCAAGAGATATGCAGAAAGAACCAAAGGAGGTGCAGAAATAGGACTTGTTGCAAAGTCATCCTGTTCCCCCAACATTTTGCTGACTGGTACTGGTAGTAACTGACTCTGACTAACCAGGCCCGGAGCCAGTGCTTTGCTGAAAGACACTAAGAATACGGTGAAAACACCTATATACTCTAGGGTACACTATGGGTTGGGGTAACCCTGTGATTTGCTTGACCTCCCCTGTAAGGCGATAGTACATAATAGAGCAGGGGGATTAAAATGACCTCTAAGTCAGAGGTGCAGAAAGAGTCAAGAGAAGTACAGAAAGAAGCAACATAGGTACCAAAACAGGCAAGAGAAAGTGCAGAAAGAAGAAAGTAAAGTACAAAAAGAGGAAAGAGAGGTGCACAAAGAGGCAAGAGAGGTGCAAAAAGAGGCAGGAGGGGTGCAGAAAGCAGGAAGAGAAGTGCAGATACAGGCAAGAGAATTGCTGAAAGAAGCAACAGAGGTTCAGAAAGAAGCAAGAGGAGTGCAGAAAGAGGCAAGTGAGGTGCAGAAAGAAGCAAAAGCAGTACAGAAAGAACCAACTGGGGTGCGAAAAGAGGCAAGAGAGGTACAGAAACTGTCAGGAGTGATGCAGAAAGAAGGAAGAGAAGCGCAGAAAGAAGCAACAGAGGTGCTGAGAGAAGAGCAAAGGGTGCAGAAAGAGCAAGAGAAGTGCAGAAAGACCCAATAGAGGTACAGAAAGAGGAAAGAGAGGTGAAGAAACAGGCAGGTAAGGTGCAGAATGAGGGAACAGTGGTGCAGAAAGAGGCAAGAGAGGTGCAGAAAGAGAAAAGAGGGGTGCAGAAAGAGGCAAGAGGGGAGCAGAAAGAAGAAAGAGCAGTGCAGAATGAACTAACAGAGGTTCAAAAAGATGCAAGAGGAGTGCAGAAAGAGGTAGGAGAGGTGCACAAAGAGGCAAGAGAGGTACAGAAAGAGGCAGGAGGGGGGCAGAAAGAAGGACGAGAAGAGCAAAAAGAAGCAACAGAGGTGCTGAAAGAGGTGTGAAGGGTGCAGAAAGAGCAAGGAAAGTGCAGAAAGAACCAACAGAGGTACAGAAAGAGGCAAGAGAAGTACAGAAAGAGGTAAGAGAGGTACAGAAAGAAGCAAGAGCAGTGCAGAAAGAACCAACAGAGGTGCAAAAGAGGCAATAGGGGTGCAAAAAAAGGTAGGACAGGTGCACAAAGAGGCAAGAGAGGTACAGAAAGAGGCAGTAGGGATACAGAAAGAAGGACGAGAAGTGCAGAAAGAAGCAACAGAGGTGCTGAAAGAGGCGTGAAGGGTGTAGAAAGAGCAAGAGAAGTGCAGAAAGAACCATCAGAATTACAGAAAGATGCAAGAGAGATGTAGAAAGCAAGAGCAGTGCAGAATGAACCAACAGTGGTGCAAAAAGACACAAGAGGAATGAAGAAAGGGGTAGGAGATGTACAGAAAGAGGTAGGAGTGGTGCACAAAGAGGAAAGAGAGGTTTAGAAAGAGACAGGAGGGATACAGAAAGACGGAAGAGAAGTGCACAAGGAGTCAAGAGAAGTGTAGAAAGAAGCAACAGAGGTGCTGAAAGAGGCAAGAGGAGTGCAGAAAGAGGTGGGAGAGGTGCAGAAAGAATGAAGAGAGGTACAGAAAGAGGCAGGAGGGGTGCAGAAAGAAGGAAGAGAAGTGCACAAGGAGTCAAGAGATTTGCTGAAAGAAGCAACAGAGGTGTAAAAAAAGCAAGAGAAGTACAGAAAGATGTAAATGAGGTGCAGAAAGAAGCAAGAGCAGTGCAGAATGAACCAACAGAGGTGTAAAAAGAGGCAAGAAGAGTGCAGAAAGAGGCAGGAGAGGTGCACAAAGAAGCAAGAAAAGTATAGAAAGAGGCAGAAGGGGTGCCGAAAGAAGGAAGAGAAGTGCAGAAAGAAGCAACAGGGGTACTGAAAGAGGCAAAAAGTGTGCAGAAAGAGCAAGAGAAAAGCAGAAAGACCCAACAGAGGCACAGAAAGAAGCAAAAGAGGTGCAAAACAGGCAGAAAAGGCACAGAAAGAGGGAATAGGGGTGCAGAAAGATGCAAGAGAGGTGCAGAAGGAAAAAAGAGGGGTACAGAAAGAGGCAAGAGGGGTGCAGAAAGAAGCAAGTGAGGTGTAGAAACAGGCAACAGAGGTGCATAAAGACACAAGAGAGGTGCAGAAACAAGCGAAAGAAGTGCAGGAAGAGGCAAGCGAATTGCTGAAAGAAGCAACCAAGGTGTGGAAAGAAGGAAGAGAAGTGCAGAAAGAGGTGCAGAAAGAGGCAAGAAAGGGGCAGAAAACGACAAGAGAACAGCATAAAGAGGCAAGAGGGATGCAAAAAAATGGAAGAAGGGTGCAGAAAGAGGCAAGAGAAGTGCAGAAAGAAGTCAGAGGTGCAGAAAGAAGCAAGAGAGGTACAGAAAGAGGAAAGGGAAGTGAAGAAACAGGCAGGAGAAATACACATAGAGGCAAGAGAGGAGCAGAAAGAGGCAAGAGAGATGTAGAAAGAAGCAAGAGAAGTGCAGAAAGAGGCAGGAGGGGTGCAGAAAAAAACAAGTGAGGTACGGAAAGAGGCAACAGAGGTGAAGAAAGACACAAGAGAGATGCACAAACAAGCAAGAGAAGTACAGAAAGAGGCCAGAAAATTGCTGAAAGAAGCAACAGAGGTGTAGAAAGAAGCATGAGAATTGCAGAAAGAGGCAAGTGAGGTGCATAAAGAAGCAACAGAGGTGCAAAAAGAGGCAAGAGGAGTACCGAAAGAGGTAGGATGGGTGCAGAAACAAGGAAGAGAAGTGCAGAAAGAGGCAAGAGAATTGCTGAAAGAGGCGAAAGAGGTGTATAAAGAAGCATTAGAAGTACAGAAAGAGGCAATTGATGTGCAGAAAGAAGCAAGAGCAGTACAGAAAGAACCAACTGGGGTGCAAAAAGAGGCAAGAGAGGTACAGAAAGAGGCAGGAGGGGTGCAGAAAGAAGGAAGATAAGTGCAGAAAGAAGCAACAGAGGTGCTGAAAGAGGCGTGAAGGGTGCAAAAAGAGCAAGAGAAGTACAGGAAAAAGCAACAGAGGTACAGAAGAAGGCAACAGAGGTGCAGAAACAGGCAGGAAAGGTGCCGAAAGAGGGAACATGGGTGCAGAAAGAGGCAAGAGAGGTGCAGAAAGAGGGGAGAGGGGTGCAGAAAGAGGCAAGAGGGGTACAGAAAGAAGCAAGTGAGGTGCAGAAAGATGGATGAGAGGTGCAGAAACAAGCAAAAGAAGTGCAGAAAGAGGCAAGAGAATTGTTGAAATAAGCAACAGAGGTGTAGAAAGAAGCAACAGAAGTGCAGAATGAGGCAAGTGAGGTGCAGATAGAAGCAAGAGAAGTACAGAAAGAACCAACAGAGGTGCAAAAAGAAGCAAGAGCGGCACAGAAAATGGTGGAAGAGGTGCACAAAGAGGCAAGAGTGGTTCAGAAAGAGGCAGGAGGGGTGCAGAAAGAAGGAAGAGAAGTGCAGAAAGAGGCAAAAGAATTGCTGAAAGAAGCGAAAGAGGTGTATAAAGTGTGAGAAGGTGGCCTGATATATGCTGTCCACTAGCTCTACTGGGCACCTTGTATCAGTCCAAACAACCCCTTATGGTGAATGGTTTAAGACAACCTTATGTGAAAGCTATCCTAGTGGTTGCTATGGAGAGCAGTCTTCAGGCTAAGTCTTGAAGGAATGTAAAGCAGCTTGTTTTACCAGTCTATAATCTTTTTAGTGATCAAATGAAAAGACAACCACACCAGGTATATATTCAAAATACATGTATTTAAGATAACACACACCCCTCTAGTCTCTTTATGAGACTGGAGTTCGATGTACTTCAGTTGCAAGTGTTTAAGCATCAGTAAAAGCACAAATACACATTTGGGCCCTAGGGGCGTACCAAACCATATACTAAAATAGTGGTATAAGAACCACAACTGAAATAGGTAGTATGCCTATTGCCTCTAGAATCGCTGGGACCCCAAGGAACCACCCAAGGTAGTGACACAGGGGACCCACGGGAGTCATATGCAGTGTGGAAACACAACCGCTGGTTCCTATTACTTTCTATGGGGAATGTTTTGGTTGGAATTTTTAAGATTAGGGACACTTCAAATTGAACTAGGACCAAACCCTTTTGGACTTAGACAGTTCTAGGGCTAGCACCCTCAAGAATACCGGAGTACTTGAGTTACCTCACACAGGGAAGCCGGGTGCATAGGTGTCTTTTGGTGTCAGGTCGCGTCGCCGATTTCAATGGAAGCCTGCAAAGAACTGCTGCTGCCGTGAAGAGGAGAAGTGTCCGGAGAGATCCAAGCCTGGATCTAGGATGTAAGGAATCTGAAATCAGAGGGGACAGAGTCTGGGTCACTTGCCAGTGACCTAGGGAGGATGGACCAATGCCCACAGATGTTGGGTGCTTCAGGTGAGTTGATGGGTGTCTTGACTCTTCAGCCACGAGGTCCAGGAGGCGTCAATGAAGTCCACAAGCCGGATTCGACCTGTCCCACAAAGTTTGTCGAGTGCTGCAGTGTCGGCGAGCAGGAAGGACCGAACAAGCCTTGGCAACGGCAAGACTCAGAAAATCAGAGAAAGGACTGCGGTGCAGACCAGCAAGGTCTGATGGACTCACTCAGCAAGGGTAAGTAAGAGCAAGTCTAGAGAAAGCAGAAAAGCACAAGTAGAAGTGGAGTTGCCTTCGTGGGGACCTGCTAGCCAACAGGCTAGTGATCGTAAAGGAGCCTCAAGCGGTCGCACTTGGAGCTGGCCCACTGGTCACTCGTGGAGTGGAGGCCAACAATCTTCAGTGCAGGAGGTGCTCAAGACTGGGCCTACTCGGAGCCCAAAGCACAACTTCGAGGATGACCAGGAAGGTGTTGTTGCTGCAAAAGTTCACGGTATCCAGGGGTCACGGTTCCACAGTACCCACGATAGCCACGGGCCTTAGCTTTGCTGTGGTCTCAGGGTAGCCTTGGGGAAGTCTGGAAATCCACCTCTGGGGATGCAGAGACTTCGGTGTCCGGTGGGAGCTTCTGTAATGCAGACCGGTCAGTTGCTTCTTTGGTGCCTGCCAAGCAGGGGAGTTACTCCTTGAGCCCAAGGGAGATTTCTTCCATCTTCTAGTTGTGATAAAAAGTTGAAGGTCCAGGATATATGTTTCAGAGGTTCGTCCAGGGTAATCTAAAGTCCTAGGGACTGGATTCCTATACTTATACTAAGTTTAGGGGATGGACTAACTCTTAGGCTCCACCTATGGGTGGGCATGGGGTGGGGGTGATTACACCCCTTCCCCTTTGTCCAGTTTCGTGCCAGAGCAGGGGCAGAGTGCCCCTCTAACCAGTTTGAACCGGGCTATGCACAGGGACACCTTGTGTGCCCCAGGCAGTGTCTCAAAAGCATTCTCTGAATGCACCCACCCTGCCCCAATACACATCAGCCTGTCTGGGGAGGTGGTTACGCCTCTCTGTGACAGGAAACCTATTGTCCAGGCCTCCACTGCCAGAGTTTCCCCCAGCAGCAGGAGGTCAGACCTGTGTCTGTGGCAATTTGTGATGCCAGGGCTTTGAAAGGATTTAACCGGGTTAAGCCAGTGTGAACATGTCTCTCCCTCTAGAAGGGTGGAATGCTACCCCCACAGCCAGAACTGGCGGGGGGTAGTATTCCAAAGCGTTTGACACCAAACACGACATGTTTTGATGCAGCCATCCCAAAGTTAGCATTTACCACGAGGTTATAATGCACTTAGGAGTATATGGTATGGCTTTATCACAGAACAGCCATAAGAAGTATTTCCGAATGCTGCAGAGGGGCTCAGCTCATGGTTGGGCACCCTCTCACATAAAACCAAGAACTCTGCCTTCAGGATTGTCAAGGCCTGCCATAGGAGTGGCTTATAAGTTTATATGTGTCTGTATAAGGTAGTGATATAGGTAGCCTATACCACAGTAAGGGGTGGAAGCACACCCTTACTCAGGTTGCAGTAGCAAACCTGTGGTGTCATTTTGGAGTGCTTCCCAGGGGTGGCCTAATACATGCTGCAGCCCTTGGTAGGCCTCTGACGTACCAATGCCCTAGGTACATAGTATACCATATACTAGGGGCTTATAAGGTCCTCCAGAATCCAATTAGATATGCGCCTAATGTACATGGAAACCATTTTAGAGAGAAAGCAGGTAGGCTGTGGTCCTGATTAGCAGGCCACAGCCAGACTAAGGTCGAAAAACAGTAAAACACCAGCAAAAAGTGGGGGTACCCATGTGAAGCAGATCTTATTCTCCTACATAACGATGCAATAGAAGTACAGAAAGAGGCAAGTGAGGTGCAGAAAGAAGCAAGAACAGTACAGAAGGAACCAACTGCGGTGCGAAAACATGCAAGAGCGGTACAGAAAGAGGCAGGAGGGGTTCAGAAATAAGGACAAAAAGTGCAGAAAGAAGCAACAGAGGTGCTGAAAGAAGTGTATAAAGAAACAATAGAAGTACAGAAAAAGGCAAGTGAGGTGCAAAAAGAAGCAAGAGCAGTACAGAAAGAACCAACTGGGGTGCAAAAAGAGGCAAGAGAGATACAGAAAGAGGCAGGAGGGGTGCAGAAAGATAGAAGAGAAGTGCAGAAAGAAGCAACAGAGTTACTGAAAGAGGTGCGAAGGGTGCAGAAAGAGCAAGAGAAGTGCAGAACAAAGCAACAGAGGTACAGAAGGAGGCAAGAGAGGTACAGAAACAGGCAGGAAAGGTGCCGAAAGAGGGAACAGGGGTACAGAAAGAGGCAAGAGAGGAGCAGAAAGAGGGGAGAAGGGTACAGAAAGAGGCAAGAGGGGTGCAGAAAAAAGCAAGTGAGGTGCAGAAAGATGGAATAGAGGTGTAGAAATAAGCAAGAGAAGTGGCGAAAGAGGCAAGAGAATTGTTGAAATAAGCAACAGAGGTGTAGAAAGAAGCAACAGAAGTGCAGAATGAGGCAAGTGAGGTGCAGATAGAAGCAAGAGAAGTAAAGAAAGAACCAACAGAGGTGCAAAAAGAAGCAAGAGCGGCACAGAAAATGGTGAAGGAGGTGCGCAAAGAGGCAAGAGTGGTTCAGAAAGAGGCAGGAGGGGTACAGAAAGAAGGAAGAGAAGTGCAGAAAGAGGCAAAAGAATCGCTGAAAGAAGCAACCGACGTGTGGAAAGAAGGAAGAGAAGTGCAGAAAGAGGCAAGTGAGGTGCAGAAAGAGGCAAGAGAAGTGCAGAAAGAAGTAAGAGGTGCAGAAAGAGGCAAGAGAGGTACAGAGAGAGGCAAGGGAAGTGAATAAACAGGCAGGAGAAATACACATAGAGGCAAGAGAGGAGCAGAAAGAGACAAGAGAGATGTAGAAAGAAGCAAGAGAAGTGCAGAAAGAGGCAGGAGGGGTGCAGAAGAAAACAAGTGAGGTTCAGAAAGAGGCAACAGAGGTGGAGAAAGACACAAGAGAGGTGCACAAACAAGCAAGAGAAGTACAGAAAGAGGCAAGAGAATTGCTGAAAGAAGCAACAGAGGTGTAGATGAAGCATGAGAATTGAAGAATGAGGCAAGCGAGGTGCATAAAGAAGCAACAGAGGTGCAAAAAGAGGCAAGAGGAGTACCCAAAGAGGTAGGATGGGTGCAGAAACAAGGAAGAGAAGTGCAGAAAGAGGCAAGAGAATTGCTGAAAGAAGCAAAAGAGATGTATAAAGAAGCAATAGAAGTACAGAAAGAGGCAAGTGAGGTGCAGAAAGATGCAAGAGCAGTACAGAAATAACCAACTGGGGTGCGAAAAGAGGCAAGAGAGGTACAGAAAGAGGCAGGAGGGGTGCAGAAAAAAGGAAGAGAAGTGCAGAAAGAAGCAACAGAGGTGCTGAAAGAGGCGCGAAGGGAGCAGAAAGAGTAAGATAAGTACAGAAAAACCAACAGAGGTACAGAAGGACGCAAGAGAGGTGCAGAAACAGGCAGGAAAGGTGCCGAAAGAGGGAACAGGGGTGCAGAAAGAGGCAAGAGAGGTGCAGAAAGAGGGGAGAGGGGTGCAGAAAGAGGCAAGAGGGGTGCAGAAAGAAGCAAGTGAGGTGCAGAAAGACGGAAGAGAGGTGCAGAAACCAGAAAGAGAAGTGCAGAAAGAGGCAGGAGAATTGCTGAAATAAGCAACAGAGGTGTAGAAAGAAGCAACAGAAGGGCAGAACGATGCAAGTGAGGTGCAGAAAGAAGCAAGAGCAGTGCAGAAAAACCAACAGAGGTGCACAAAGAAGCAAGAGCGGTTCTGAGAAAGGTATGAGAGGTACACAAAGAGGCAAGAGTGGTTCAGAAAGATGCAGGAGGGGTGCAGAAAGAAGTAAGAGAAGTGCAGAAAGAACCAACAGGGGTTTAGAAAGACGCAACAGAGGTGCAGAAAGGCACAAGAGAGGTGCAGAAACAAGTAAGAGAAGTGCATAAAAAGCATCAGAGATGTGGTAAGGGTAAGTGGGGTGGAGAAGGAGGCAAGAGGGATACAGAAAGAAACAAGAGAGGTTCAGAAAGAGGGAAGAGGGGTGCAGAAAGAGGGAAGAGTGGTGTGAAAGAGACATGAGGGTTGCAGAAAGAAGCAACAGAAATGCAGAAAGAGGAAAGCGAGGCGCAGAAAGAAGCAAGAGTGGTTTACACACCATTAGTACCAATTTAATACCCACATTTAGCAATAAGTAACAGGTGATCATTCTAGGTTTGCACAGAGCCTTCCACCATCCTGTAACACTTGTTGCTTCATTTTTGGTAACATTTGAGCCGTTTGAGCTAGAAATAATGTTTTTTGTTTTGTTTAAATCTGCAGATTATGCAGCAGATGATGGATTATGTGGCAAATACGGAAAATGTATAATTGTGCAAAAGTCGGTGCAGCCAAACAGTCACATAATTCCAGTGACCCCGCTCATACCTCTGACTAGGTCCAGAAGTGCTCCTCAGTGGTTCCTTCTTTTTTTTGTCTCATTGAGTTCATAATTTAGTTTCTATGGAAACAAGGAAGACTAAACCTGAGGTTACAACTCCACAACACAGACTATAAAACCACACAATTACTCTCCCTAAAACATAATCCCACTCTACATAATTCCCACACACTAAATACCACATGCTTTCTATCTACATAATTTCACTGCACAACATACCACATAATTCTACTACACACAACCTACATCCACTCCACTCCAAGAAACATTATTAAAACACTTTTACATTTACAAAGGCAATAGCTCTAACTCTCACAAATGCAAAACCTATTACATTGCAAATGCTTCTTTAAATAGTAGTCGCATTTGCAAAGTGGTGGAGAAAGAGTGCTAGACCTCCGACCAGCGCTCAGGAATTACGCGCCGTAGGACTTGCAGGAGGTACCAGGAGGGCTTCTTAGCACCCAAAGTCTCTCAGGAGTTAAGTGGACTTCATCCACCACCACGTAGTCTGCCAGGAGGCTCGTTTGCAGAGTGGTGGAGAATGGGGGCGTGGCCTCCAAAGATGTCTCAGCAATCCCACTCTGTGGGACTTACTGGAGGTAACAAGAGGGGTAGTTGGCTCCCAAGGAGATCCTTGGGGTCCAACTACCCCTCTTATTACCTCCAGTAACTCCCACAAAGCAGGACTGCTAACTTCTCATAGCAGGCTATGCCCCCTTTGCCCACCACTCTACAAAAGCACTCCCTGGTGTGCTCTTGGATGGGTTTTGAAGTCCCCTTCGCTGCTGGGGGTGGTTAGGGGCCAACTAGCCTACCTGTTACCTAAAGTAAGCCCCACACAGTGGGATTGCTGAGAGGTGGACACAGGCCACTCCCCCTTTGTCCACCACTCTGCAAACGTGCCTCCTGGTGCGCTCTTGGTTGGGGAAGGAAGTCCCCTTACCTCCTGGGGGTCACTGGGGGCCAACTAGCCCTCCTATTACCTCCAGTAAGCCCCACACAGCTGGACTGCTGAGATTGGTTTGTGGCCACGCTCCCTTTTTACACCACTGTGCAAACGCTCCGCTTGGCGCACTGCTGCTTGGGGGATGAAGTCCACTTCAGTCCTGAGGTCCTCAGGACACAAGCGGACCTCATCACCCCATCAGCATTGCGCCAAGAGGCGTGTTTGCAGAGCGGTGTAAAAAGGGGCGTGGCCTCGGACCACCTCTCAGCAATCCCAGGGCCCGATTCACAGAACTAATTTAAGACAAAATCCTAAACTTACTACTTTTGGTATTCACAGAAGTTAGGATTGTGTCTTAAGTTTGTCTTAAGACAAACTTAAGACAGACTTAAGACAGTCTTAAGACAGACTTAAGACAGTCTTAAGACAGACTTAAGTTAGACTTAAGACAAACTTAAGACAGACTTAAGACAGACTTAAGACAGACTTAAGACAGACTTAAGTTAGGGTTTTGTCTTAAGTTTGTCATACGTCTGTCTTAAGTCTGTCTTAAGTCTGTCTTAAGTTTGTCTTAAGTCTGTCTTAAGACGGGGGGCGTGGCCGAGCCGAGCTGCAAGATGGCCGCCGTGTAACGGGGCTCTGCCGGCCGAACAAACAATCCGTTAGCCCATCCGTTCTCTGCCTGACTTTTCGAGCAGTGGAGCTGCGGCGGGAGGCGCCCTGTCGCCGAGGATCCCGGCGGTGCTTCTGTGACAGAAATCGGCTGTGGAAATCCGGAGTTACGGGCCCTCGTGACTCCGGCTGCTGGGGCGTTCCGCGCTGGGCGGCGCCGTCTGCTGGGCGAGGCCCTGGTCGGAGGCCGCGGCTCGTGTGGCGAGGTTGGGACCGACGTAGACGCCCGCGGAGTGCTGGATACCCGACGACTGCCGCCATAGACGCAGCTGCGGACCCCTGCTGGCCTGAATGTGGCCCTCGCGGCGGCTCCAAGGCACACGGTGTGCGGGCCTGACGATCTGGCTGACTGGCCAGCGGAGACGTGGCCTGGCGCTGCTGGCGGGGCCGGTAAAC
The DNA here is from genome assembly GCF_964204655.1 of Triturus cristatus. Classification (NCBI taxonomy): domain Eukaryota; kingdom Metazoa; phylum Chordata; class Amphibia; order Caudata; family Salamandridae; genus Triturus; species Triturus cristatus. Next base: position 1,564,998,062 of record NC_140590.1, read on the forward strand.
CTCCTGAGAGACGAGAGGCGTGAAGCCTGATCCATGCCTGCGATGTGACGACCCCAGCGTGCGGGCCTATGCTGATCCGTGCCCAGGCCTCTGACTGACATACGGCACTGCGAGTTGGTGGCAAGTGGAACGTGGCGATGGAGCGACTGGGTGCCCGTTGGGATTGCTACCTGACCGCGGTGCCCCCCCGATAGATGAGTAGCTGCTGCTGACCCGCTGCCTGGGCGAGACGAAGGCTGGCCGGGCCTAGCCTGCCCGGGGACACGTGTTGGCCCTTGCGGTCTAGTGCTGGCTGGGGCCCGGGGCCCACGAGGTGCCGACTGCCCCATTTTTCCCCGGTGCCGGGGTGTGTAGGACCCAAAGGGCGGCATGGGGAAATCCGACGCCAAGCAGCGGAAGCTCTACTTTGAGAAACAGGCTTCCCGCGGCGCTGTGGCGGCTCCGCCATCGCCACCGGTGGTCCCTGAAACGCAGCTAGACCCACCACCGGAGGACGATGTCAGAAGTATGTTTCGAGACCTTAAAGGGTGCCTCAAGGAAATCGATGGAAAGCTAGACTCCATGGCCCAGCGGCTTGATGGCATATCTCATAAAGTCGACCAGCACGAGGAGAAGATCGCTGCGGCGGAGGCGCGAATTGCCGACTGCGAGGAGAGCATTGGAGACACCCAGGAGCGGCTCCTTCGCATGGATAAGGTCCTGGAGGTGATTAGAGGGCGCAATGAGGATTTGGAGGCCCGCTCCCGAAGGAACAATGTTCGCATTATTGGAATTGCAGAATCCACCAATACTGGTAACATGGAACAATATATTGAAGGAATGTTCCGCGAACTGTTTGGTGCGGACCTGTCGGCCATGTTCCTGGTCGAGCGGGCGCACCGCACACTGGGGCCGCGGCCCGTGCCAGGGGCGCCACCGAGGCCGATCCTGGCACGTGTTCTGAACTACCGGGACAGGGACACCATCCTGCGGTTGGCGCGTGAAAAAGGTGAGCTCCGATTCCAAAATATGGTCATCTCCTTATTTCCGGATTTTACACAGGCGGTGCAGGCCGCAAGGCGAGAATTTATACCGGCTAAAAAAATATTCCAGAAGGTGGGGACTAAATATGCCATGCTATACCCGGCCAAGCTGCGGATACACCACAAAGGGAAGCCTATGTTCTTTACGACCGCGGCGGATGCCCTCAAGTTTGCCAGGCAGGCGGAGCGCTCGCACCGTGGGCGAGAGGATGACCAGGGCGCTTCTCCGCGTGGCCAGTTGAGTGACACAGAGTGAAATGGCGTGTTATCCCTCTGAGAAGTGAAGAGATGCTGGATAACGTAACTGTAAGATACGTGGCCGGTAGCCGAGTATGGTAATCCAGGGGGCCCTTGAGGGCCGCGGGATGTGTCCCGAACCTATGCACACTGGCTTGACTTGTCGAGGCCCGCACCGCTCAGGCACTATGGACCGCTGCTGGGGGAGGTCTGTCGGGCCGCCGTACGCTGTGGCTCATTGTACTGTATTTATCTAAGGCAGCACTGTTCGGCCACCCTGTCGTCTTTTCGACGGGGGTGTGAGCCGGCGACCCCACGCCCTGTGGGATGATTCCCGAGACATTGCTATATGAAAGTTCTTGTTGGGTGGGGAGGTGGGGGGGGGGTTATTTCTCAACCTGTTTGGGGGGTTGGAGTGGGTGGGGGAGGGTTTTGGTTCTTGTTGGTTGTTGCTTTTTCACTGCGATTTCTTAGTGCACCACGAAATGGCGTCGCACCCGCACAGCAGGCTGATTGTATGATATCGCTCCTCCCGGGGACTGGGTGGCGGGGGGATCCCCGAGGGCCCCTGGTCTGTGGGACGCTGATATCCTTGCCACCGTATGGGACACACACATATAAACCTCCCTGACCGAGTTAAGATGCCTTACATGGAATATCCGCGGTCTTAACGACCACCGCAAGATACGCCTGGCACAGGCGTATCTGACACGCCACCTCGTTGACATATGTTTCCTGCAGGAAACTCATTTGCCTCGGAGCGCTGGAGACAGGCTACGAGGCGCTAGATGGGGCGAGGTGCACACTTCAGGCTGCTCCAGCTATTCCCGGGGAGTGGCCATTCTTATCCGTAGAGGCCTTCCCTGGCAAACGTTTAAGGTAAATGCTGACACAGATGGGCGCTACATAATACTGAGTGGGAAACTCTTTCACACGCCGCTGACGCTAGTTAACACGTATGGGCCCAACTCGGATGACCCTGGGTTCTTCCGCCACGTCTGGCACTTGACACAATCACTGGGTGGCGGAGATTGCTTGTGGGGAGGGGATTTCAACGCCGTTCTGTCGCTAGACCTGGATAGGGAAGGGGCAGCCCGCACACATCACCCACAAGCTGCTGGCCTTATACGAGGCCTAATGGCTGATTATAATTTGCTGGATTCGTGGAGGGTATTGCATCCCGCGGTTAGGGAGGGCACCTGCTTCACCCCGCACAAAGGAGCCTGGACCCGCCTAGACTTCTGGCTCTTGACCCCACAGGCACATGCATGGGTGTCTTCAGTTGCTCACAAGGCGCGCACCCTCTCAGACCATTCCCCTGTCGAGCTGACTTTGAAAGTCCCCAAGCCATACATTACGCCCTTCACGTGGCGCTTACCGCCACAGGCCCTGTCGGACCCGGTGTTTCGGGAGGAAATTCACCAACACATACTAGACTACTTTGAACACAATGAGGGCTCCGTGACATCGCTAGGCACCCTGTGGGACGCATTTAAGGTGGTGATAAGGGGCCACTGCATTGCGGGACAGGCAGCAGTCCTAAAGACCTTAAGGGCTACGCTCGGTAAATTAGAAGAACGTCTGCACTCATTGGAGGTGCAGTACTGCTCGGACCCCTCGGCTGCTACGTTGGCAGCAACTCGCACCACGCTCACTGAATATCAAGCGGAGGCTGACAGAGAGCTCAAATTCCTGACGAAATATGCGACGGCCCGCCGATATGGGGAGGGAGATCGCCCTGGTAAGACGCTGGCCCTCCTGCTGCGCTCGCAGCGGCCCTCGACATTTGTCCCCGCTATGATGACTGGGGGAGGTGAAACCGTATATAGCCCTCCGGAAATACTAGATGCCTTCCGGACTTTCTACAAAGATCTGTACAGATCTAGGGCGGCCCACACTCAGGCGGAGCTGTCTGAATACTTCGATTCCATACAGCTTATATGGTTTAATGCACACCAGAAAGGTTATTTCGATCGCCCATTTGAGGCAGAGGATGTGCGGGAGGCCATAGGGTCATTGGCTGCTGGTAAGGCGCCGGGGCCGGACGGCCTCCCGGTGCAGTTCTACAAGGAATATGCGGATCTCCTGGCCCCCCGCCTGCTGGCGGTATATGCGGAAGCGGTTGAGAAGGGTGTGCTTCCGGACTCCATGAGGGAGGCTGTCATCATCACCCTCCTGAAACCAGATAAAGATGCCCAGCAGTGCGACTCTTATAGGCCGCTCTCATTAATCAACACAGACGCCAAGATCTTTGCGAAAATGCTTGCAACTCGCCTGCAGCCGGTGTTACCCCTGATGATCCGCCCGGACCAGTCGGGCTTTATACCGGGCCGCTAAACGTCCCATAACCTCCGCACCCTCTTCGGAGTACTGCACTATTTGGCCCGCATGTTAAGGCAGCGGCTGTGCTACTGGACGCCACCAAAGCGTTTGACTCCCTGGAATGGGGATACTTGTTCCCTCTGCTGCAGCGCATGGGGGTAAGCGAGGCCTTTATCGGTTACATACGACTACTTTATACAGACATTACTGCAAGGGTAAGGGTCAATGGGTTGATCTCTGAGCCTTTTGCCATTCGGAGAGGCACGAGACATGGCTGCCCCCTGTCACCTCTGCTGTTTGCCATTGCCACGTAACCTCTGGCTGCCCGTATTAGACAACATCATGCGGCCAGGGGCATTGGCTTCTCGTCAAGGGCGCTGACCATATCGCTATATGCTGATGATGTTACACTGTATGTTTCTGACCCTCAGGTCAACCTCTCCCCTCTGACACAAGAACTACTGGACTATGGGCGGCTGTCAGGTGTCACTATCAATTGGGAGAAATCAGTCATTCTGCCCTTGACCACCGGGACTCCCCGCTTTACCCCAGATTGCCCGCTGAAATGGGCGACTGGGCCGGTGCGATACCTGGGGATCTGGGTGAGCACAGATATGCAGCAGATCTGGACAGAAAACTATGGGCGGGTGACCGGCTGGGTGGAGGAGAGAGTTGGCCGCTGGAAGCATTTGCCCCTCTCGCTGGCTGGCCGGATTGCGGTGGCAAAAATGGTGATCCTGCCTAAACTCCTTTACTTATTTGCGAATATCCCGTTGCCCCTTACCGCACACTTTCTGCGACGACTGCGATCATTGATGGTGGAGTTGGCGTGGGGGGGAAAGCAGCCGGGGGTGTCCTGGGAGACCCTCACTCTCCCACAAAGACAGGGTGGCCTGGCTGCGCCAGACTTCTCCTTATATGCATACTGATGAATACAGGCCCCAGCTAGGCCCGCAGGACACAAGGGTTCGCTCTCCTGTAATGGAATCTATAAGGAAGTTGGCACGGAAACTGCAAAGTACAAAGACAGCATTTATTAACCCTTAAGGGTGGTCCTACAATCCACACAACACTCTTCAGTATTGCATAGAGTAGCACAAAGAACCTTCGTACATGGTCCCCTTTTATACACAGTAGAGGGGCTCATAAGTGGGTGGATACAACATGAAGACGAAGAACATTACCATTTATGGTCATTTTCGATACTGAATCAATATGTGGGCGGAGCTAACGCACTCCTTGAGCCCGCGAAAACATGGTCAAGCAAGGCTAACTGATAACAGATGTGGTCAAGTCTGGGCATGTGCCAGATGGACAAAGGAGCTATTTATAGACTGTTACTAGGCAGATTGCAAAAGCGACTAACACAGAGGTTGGACTCTTCTCGTGGGGAACACGTGGAAGCATGACAATACAAAATGGAGTCCAAGCTTCGGCCAACATAACAGAGAAAACACGATCTATAACAGAGGAATTAATGTCTTTAGTAAATGCTTAATCACATCGTTGTTTCAATTTACAACAGACGACCCTTTCAGCATTTACTGAAGACATCCGGTTTGTTAGGATAATCATCATGTATGTCAATTGTCATCATTCCTTCAACTTCTTTAGCTAAACGTTTTTGGTGGGCAACATCAGCAATAGCTTTCTTATCAGGGATACAGAATGATACACATAATGAGCAGAGCAAGGGACCACACTGGACGCAGATACAGCACGAAAACAGAACCGCTACAATAATGCAGAGACCAGTTAGAACCTTCCATCCCCAGGCGGTAATTAACGCCCAAAACCATCCAGAAAAGGACCAAGTGCCGTTTTCTGTATGGATCTCAGCTGCAATTTTATGCAGTTTATTGATGGCATTATAAACTGATGGCGTATGATCAGGGATAAACACACAACAGCTACTTCCAATAATTTTACATGCTCCTCCTCTGTCAGCTAGCATAACGTCTAATACCATACGATTCTGCAATGCAACAATTCTAGTAATCTGCAATTCCTCCGTAAGATTCCCAAGAGCAGCAGCAGTCTGATTTGTCACAGCTTCTACCACTCTTGTTAATCTTCGGATCTTCCTACTGTTCAGGGCGGCTCCAACAAAGAAAAACAGTCCTAAGTTAAAATCAATATACTGTTGCAGACTGGTGTCAGTCTGATCTACATCGTCAATTGATAAAGTACGTTTATACCTATTTACAGTCACATTATTTAATAATTTCAAATCCTTATGATAAGATGCGGGAGCTAGGAATACAGGAGGTAATAGAAATGATACATAGCATACCCCAGACCACCCAGCCGGCAGACGGTAATAACCTTTATTTCCACACACAAAGTACGTATTATGGGAGGCTAAGAAGGTACTATTGTTCAACCCATCAATATTCAAAACAGTAATACAATCACTGACACCAACAGGGATGAAACCCACACTCTGGACACACAGGTCCGCTTGAGCTTGTGCTACTTGAATCACAAATTTATCTTTTCCCACAGTGTCTCTTGTGTTCGTAAAGATGTAGGGAATGGATTCATTGTCTGGTCGGTACTCTTCCCACTCCCAAATTGTCCCATTCGCTTGTGGATACCCATTCTTGTCTTGATGGCATTCTTTATTAAGTCTAAAAAGCAATCGTCCCACTGTCGGTTTCCGAGTGGCAAAAAGCAAAGTATACCATGCTCTACAAGAGCCATTATGAGAGAAAGGAAGTGGTATAAATGGCGTTCCTCCTTTCTTCTGATGAGCTGGCATCATCCCACATATCCAACAGTTCGTAGCATTCGTAGCAACGTGGGTATGATGCAGCATCTGGATGAAAGTGTTATTCAAGTAAGATTGTCGATGCTTCAACTCTTGATACGGTAATGTATAAAAGTAGTGCTCCTCAGGCACCGGAGTTGTCAACACAAGAATCTTCCGAGCGGGAGTTACATCCTCCACGAACCATGTGGTTATCCCAACAATGGCTACTGTCAACATGAACCCTAATGCGCAAAGTATTTTCTTCTTCTCCATATCAAAGCAAAAATAAAACCCAATATCTTCCTGAAACTAAAAGTCTGCCAGAACTCTTCCCCTTGGGCAGCGGTTGATTTCTTCACCAGCGGGCCAAGACGGGTGTCGCTACACTAATGCAGGGCTGATCCCCCCCCCTTGCCTCATCGGCTCTCCGTTTCACTAACCCAAGGGCCGTTCTGACAGTATGTCCCGCTACCGGAAAACTCACTTCCTTGGTCGAAGATGATATCGCCTTCCTCCAGAAGTCGCGTGGTCCGGAAAGAGCTCCTCAGTAGCGTTTGGCTCCGCAGCACGGCCTGTCTCTGCAGCCAAAATTTCTCGTTGATCGGTCAGCACGGCAGGTTCCACCAATCCGGGCGGCACCTTCCTACAGTGCAGGGAGTGGATCCAATTCTTTCTGTTGGAGACTCGCACAGCCGTCCTCGTTGCGAGGAGGACCTGCTCAGGGCCCACCCATCTCGGCTCCAAGCTGTTCGTTCTGTCGAAGACTTTCACCATGACATGGTCACCAGGCCGGAGACCATGTCCTTCGCCGGTAGACCGATCAGGGAGTGCCTCTCGGACCTGTTGATGGATAGAAACCAAGTTATCCGTTAACTGTGCCAGATAATCGCTCATCATTACACAAGGTACATCATACACAACCTTAGGTCTTGGTGGACCCCAAATATTCATTGGGCGTCCAAAGACGATCTCATATGGCGTAAGGCCAGTTCGAGAGTGCGGTACTGATCTAATTGACAATAACGCCAGTGGCAGAGCGTCTGGCCAAGTCAAAGACGTCGAAGCTTGAATTTTGGCGATCTTAAGCTTCAGTGTACCATTATACTTCTCAACTAGGCCTGCAGACTGAGGGTGAAACACGGCGTGGAACTTCTGAGTGATGCCTAGGCCCTTCAAGACATACTTTATAACATCCGCTACAAAGTGAGGGCCGTTATCACTCCACAGAAGTCTACAGACGCCATATCGAGGGAAGAACTCTTTCAGCAGCAACTTCGCAGTAGTCATTGCAGTATTGTCTTTCGTAGGGTACACTTCAACCCATTTGCTGAAAGCGCAGACCACTACTAGAACATACTTCAGATTATTACAGCGCTCAAGCTGGATGTAATCCATCTGCAGAACCTCAAAGGGTGCAGTGGGTGTCACAAATCCTCCTGCTGGAGTTCGAGTACCTTTTCCTGGGTTATACCTCAGGCAGATCATACAGGTCTGCACCACCCTCTTTGCTGTGCTAGCAATCTCTGGATGCTCCCAGACTTGGGTAAGCAATTTCACAATTGCGGAAGCTCCAACATGTGCTAGCCCATGTGCCATCTGAACCATAGGTTGTACAAAGGCCGTGGGTAATTTCCATCTATCCATCTGCTTATTTCTCCAGCAACCCTCGTCATCCAGTTCTCCCTCGCTAGCCCATTGTTCCCGCTCTTTGTCAGAAGCGGTCCTTTGCATTTCCCGCACTTCCTCCTTCGCATCATGCCATCTCTCCACCTGTGACTTCACTACATACATGGCAGTAGTACCGGGCTGCATCGCAGTCTCCCGTGCTACTCGATCCGCTAACGCATTCCCTTCTCCAACTTTATCAACCACTTTCCTATGGGCGCTACACTTAACGATGGCAATTTTCTTTGGGTATGTCAATGCAGTTAAAAGATTATGAACTAACTCTCCATGCATTATCTGTACTCCATGTGACGTTAAAAACCCTCTCTCCTTCCAGAGTAGGCCGAAGTCATGCGCTACTCCGAAGGCATAGCGGCTATCTGTATAAACATTCACACATAATCCTGTACTGAGCTCACATGCTCGTGTTAATGCTATCAGTTCCGCTGCTTGAGCTGATTTCTGTGGTATGCGTGCTGTCTCCACTATCGTTCGTAATGTGGTAATTGCATATGCTGCTGAAGTCGTACCATCTGGTAGCTTCAGATAGGATCCATCCACCCACAGTTCCCCATCTACATCTGGAAAGGGCATATCCTGGAGATCAATACGACCCTTTGTTTGTTCCTCAGTCACGAGAATACAATCATGCGCTTTCCGCGCCTCAGGCTGGGTTTCGGGGTATGGCAACAATGTTGCCGGGTTTAACGTTACGCACCTTTTCAACGTAATATGAGGAGCCAAAAGCGTCAACTCATATCCCGTTAAACGGGCACTGGTCAAATGCTGCGTCTTTGTTTGATTAAGCAGGGCATCGACAGCATGGGGGACTAATACCAACAGCTTATGAGATAACACAATTCCCTCGCTTTGGCGTATTGACACAGCTGTCGCCGCAACCGAGCGGAAACACCCTGGTAATGCTCGGGCGACAGGATCAAGTACAGCCGAAAAATATGCACATGGGCGCTGCTTATCACCGTGCATCTGCACTAAAACTGACAATGCACATCCATCTTTCTCATGCACATACAACGAAAAGGGTTTTGCATAATCAGGGGTCCCTAACACTGGTGCTGAACAAAGGGCCTGTCGTAGTTGCTGAAAAGCAGTATCACACTCATCTGACCAAGGGATTGGGATAGGCGTGTCCTTTGTCAAGAGGGCTAACAATGGCTTAGCTATGTGCGAAAACCCCAATATCCACTGTCTACAAAAAGAAACAAGGCCCAAAAATGCACGCACATCCTTCTGTGTGGATGGTCTCGGTGTATCCAAAATTACTTGGATACGATCCGGTGTGAGTGCACGTCCCTCCTTAGACAAAAGGTGACCCAGATAAGTCACCTTTGGTCTACAGAATTGCAATTTCTTCCTAGATACCTTATGATTGCGGGACGCTAGAAAGGAAAATAAGGATAACGTACTTTTTTCACATAACTCCAGGGTGTCAGCCGCCAGTAAGATGTCATCAACATATTGAATGAGGGCGACCCCCTCGAGCAGAACAAAGGAATCCAATTGTCTTTTCAAAGCCTGACTGTAAATGCTAGGGCTTTCTGTATAGCCCTGGGGAATCCTACAGAAACGATAAGATCTATTATTCAATGTAAACCCAAAAAGATATCGGCTATCAGGGTGAATGGGAATGGAAAAGAAGGCATTTTTCAAATCAATCACTGAGAACATGGTCGCCGTAGGCGGGACCAAGGTAAGCAACGTCGTGATATCGGAAACCACTGGGTATTGAGGTATCACGATCTTGTTCACTTCTCTCAAATCAATTATAAACCGATAAACTCTGGCATCCGTATCCTTTTTCAGTATGGGAAGAATCGGACTGTTACAAATGTTGTAGGGGACTTCCTCGACTACCCCAACCGTTATCAAATCCTGCACTATCTGTATGAGAGCCTCCTCACCCTCCTGGGAAATACGGTACTGTGGGAGGCGTGGTAACACCGCCCCCTCCTGGACGCTAATGTGGACCGGCGGAATCACCATTTGTCCCACATCAGTATCCGAAGTTGCCCACAAAGCATGAGGGAGGGTAGCTAACAGCGCATCCTCTGACATCGTACACATCCGTTCAGATCGGGGGTAATTATCATTCAATATTACCCGCACACCAGCAGGGGAGCAGCGGATAGTAGCCCTAAAGTGCTTTAACATATCAAGACCCATAATATTGTCCGGTGTGTACGGGGCAAGCAGAAACGGACAGGGTGCAGAAAAAGAATCAACCTTAAACATGAGGGGCTGTGAAAGAGGGCTTCGGGAGAGTGTACCATCAAACCCTACTGATGTGACCATTAAGCCGGATGGGGGAGCCCCCGGAACCAATTGCTTAGATAGCGCACTACGTGTCGCTCCTGTATCCACTAGGAACTGATCAGTAGAGCCCAAAACCTCAGCCGATACATAAGGGCCCTTCTGATCGACCGGCACCTCAACTGATTCTAACCCCCATCCAACGCAATCCTATGCATGCTGAGAGTCATGGTACCCCGACCGGTCAATCCCTGACGCTTGACACTGATGCTGGCGATCGAAAACATTTGATCTATCTCGGTGCTGCCCAGCAGACTCAAAACGAGCCTGTTCGTTAGAATTCCCTCGAAAGTTCGAGAAACCCCCTCTACCTCGCGGGCCACCGTGGGTATGCCCCTGGCGCGATGCATGCAACACCGGGCAGTCCCTAGCCCAATGACCCGATTGCTTACAATACGCACATTGATTCCTATTCAAATCAGACCGGCCCGAGGGAGGACCATAAGATCCTCCCCTACCTCTACTACTACCCCGTCGAGGCGGGCCATAGACTTGCGCCAACATCACCTTTGTTTTCAAATCTTTCGATTTCTTTTCCTCCTGGCCCTTTGCTTCTTGCTCCTGACGCTCATAATACTGGGCGATAGTCAGGAGGGCTGTCGGTGTAGCGGAGGACCAAGAACTTTCACTCGCTTTTAGACGGGCCGCAACTGCCGGCAGCAGATTAGCTACATATTTATCCGCAAAGAGGTGGCGTCCCGTATCGTCGGTAAGCGACTGCCCACTAAAATCATGAAACGTCTCCTCAAAGCGCGTAAAGAAGTCCGCAACTGACTCATCAACTTTCTGTTTACATGCAGCTAACATATTCCAGTCAATCTTTTTAGGGGGGATAATTGTCTTCAACTTAGTCACAATAGCAGCAGGGAGATCTAAAATATTCTGGGGCGGTTTCTGCGCGGGCTTCCTCTCCCTATCCTCATCCTCCAATTCAGACCATCGAGCCTTAAAAGTGGCAACATCATCTACCTTTCGCACAGATCGCCACATATCTGGTGGTAGAATAAGCCCAAAGAACAAATCTATATCTGCTAAAGTCATAACGCAAGAATTCAAGGCCCCCTCGACTTCTTCATAGAAGGCCGCTGGATTCTTGCGGGGGTCGGGCAGCGCATTCTTCAATGCCATAACATCAGCCCTATGCCATGGAGTGTAAACCCAATTATACACAAAATATCCCTTAGCATCGGCGGAGGTAATGTCCGAGCTAGTTTCCGCTCCTTTAGGAGGAACATACAAAGGCGCCGCCTCTCGCATTGGTTTAGCATGCACTATGTCATCCTTATCTGACTGGGAGGTGGATGAGTGGCCCTCTGTTGTGCACGAATCCGACTGCTTCTCCTCCCCTGCTCGCTGGCGCGCTTTCTCTTTATAGACCAGCACCTCGTCCCGCAAGGCGAACAGCCGCCGAGCCGTATCTGGAGCCTTAGAAAAAGAGAAAACACCATTACGCAATGCTTTAGCATCCGATGATACTTCGTCGGGCTCAAAAACACCAGAACGTTTCCGGAAAGCATCAATCACTTCATCCGCGAAATGACCCAGAAAATACACTTTATCTCTCTCCTGCCACGCCTCCCAAGTATGAAATAATTCCTCTATGGATATCTTGCCGTTAAGTGCACGGAAGGAAATTTGCCGAAGCGCAGCCATTTGTTCGGCTGATAACATGGACCGCGTATCTACCTTACCCGGACCCGGGCCAGAATCTTGCGGCCTCGGAGCAGATGCGCCGACATAAGGGGGCGGAGAGCGATCTAGTAAAGAAAAATCATCATCAAGATTATTAAGGACAGGATAAAGTGGCTGTCGAACAACGTATTGACCCGAAACTTGTAGCCTACGCTCCTTCTCTTGCCTGTCCGTCTGCTCTCTGTCCTCCCGTCGCTTCGCTTCCTGTGCTCGCACATGATCATTCTTCCGTTGTTCTTTATCAAACAGCGCTTTCTCACGCTTCTCTCGCTCACGCACCTCCTTCACCCACAACCGCACACACTCAAACATATCCTGACGAGCACGCCGCTTACACATACACTGTTCCACATACTCAATCTTACGTATATCAAACGATCCATACAAAGGCCATCGCAACTCAGGATCCTTTTTTGTATATTTCCTCCATACTGTGCTGTACATTATGGAAGAAAGACCATGCTTCACATACATATCCCTATTAGGAGTCCCCTCTGGGGGAGCTGGAGCAGATTCCTCGAGGTTCAACCGGTTTCCGAAACAGCAGCACCACTTACGGAGTGCGCTGAAAGCAGGCATGCTCAGAAATAATGCAAAATATGCAATATTATAGAAAAATGGCACTTAATCGTTGCGCCGTTCAAAGTTACACAGCTCTGGAGAAATCTCTCCACATTACCTGCCTATATGTGTTGCAACGCATATATATTCACAAAGACAAATTCAAAATATGACTAGTCATCACAAATCAAACTCAAATAGCCAGATCAGGCTTCAAAAACTCGGAGCAAGTACCGTACACCGGTTCTTACCAATCAAGAGTCCAGATTCCAACTGCCAAGCTCCACAATCGCCCAAACGGCTTTCACGGCAAGACCGACAGAAGAGGTCTCAGTCGAGGACCGGCGCCACCCAGACGGTCAGCTCGGAAGGGAAAGAAGAAAAACCTTGGGATGCCAGGGCTAAGACGCCGCTGGCAGTGATCACGTCCCCGGCCCAATTCCTCACCTTCGTCGCGACCAGTCCTTCGAGCATCCGAGTCGCCGATGAGCCCCACGTGACGGGCGCCAATTGATGAATACAGGCCCCAGCTAGGCCCGCAGGACACAAGGGTTCGCTCTCCTGTAATGGAATCTATAAGGAAGTTGGCACGGAAACTGCAAAGTACAAAGACAGCATTTATTAACCCTTAAGGGTGGTCCTACAATCCACACAACACTCTTCAGTATTGCATAGAGTAGCACAAAGAACCTTCGTACATGGTCCCCTTTTATACACAGTAGAGGGGCTCATAAGTGGGTGGATACAACATGAAGACGAAGAACATTACCATTTATGGTCATTTTCGATACTGAATCAATATGTGGGCGGAGCTAACGCACTCCTTGAGCCCGCGAAAACATGGTCAAGCAAGGCTAACTGATAACAGATGTGGTCAAGTCTGGGCATGTGCCAGATGGACAAAGGAGCTATTTATAGACTGTTACTAGGCAGATTGCAAAAGCGACTAACACAGAGGTTGGACTCTTCTCGTGGGGAGCACGTGGAAGCATGACAATACAAAATGGAGTCCAAGCTTCGGCCAACATAACAGAGAAAACACGATCTATAACAGAGGAATTAATGTCTTTAGTAAATGCTTAATCACATCGTTGTTTCAATTTACAACAATACTGTGCACAGGCACAGTTCTTGCATTACTGGGCGCACCCCACACCGTTTCAACCGCACGTGGCGATCGAGACCGACAGGGCGGCACCGCTGCCGCTGGCGGTTGCCCTATACGCGCCGCACGTCCGACGGTGCACAGAAATCGACCCGGTTCACGCGCTCAGGTGGGCCTGGAATGGTTTGCGAAGCAGGGCCGGCTTAGATGTGCTTTATACCCGCTCGGTGCCCCTGCGTGGGAACCCGATGTGGCCGTCGCTGCGGGCTATGCGAACCGGGGGGCGAGCCGCGGAGCTGGGCCTCCACACTGGAGGCGATCTATTTCCGAGCGATGCCTTCCTAACGATGGAGCAGATGTGTGGATCGGAGGCACCGACGCTACTAGACACGCTTCTGTATTACCAGCTCCGCAACTCAAGTCGTAGGTTGTTCCCCACTTTCCCGGCGCCACCGCCGGATCTGCTTGCTTTGGAGAATGTGTTGTCTGTGGATTCTGGCCGCAAGCTGGTCTCCAGACTGTATGTGCGAATGCAGGCTAACCACCCCGTGATGCTTCCGGCGGCGCGGGGCGTGTGGGAGGCAGAATTGGGAGCTGAAATCTCTGATGTGCACTGGGATCTGAGCTGTCGGCAGCTTGAGCTTCTATCCCCCAACTACAGGCTGCGCCTGATCCACTTCAAGTACATACACATGCTTTACCGCACACCAAGACGGTTGCACCGCATGGGTCTAAGGGATACCGATGAGTGCTGGTGCTGTCATGCACCGGGGGCCACCTTTATGCATATGGCGTGGGGCTGTACTGCAATAGCGTTGTTCTGGACAAGGGTGCTGGAGATAATATGCACTATCACGGGCCTACTGATCCCCTGCACTCCCCAGGTTGCACTACTGGGGATTTTACACATGATTGAGCCCAAACACCGTAAACTGCCAGCAATGCTATTATTATTGGCCAAGAGACAGGTTGCTATACACTGGGGGGCGGGCACATCACCTCACATTAAGGTTTGGATTCAAAGCGTTGCTTACTGCCAAACCCAGTTAGCCCTATACTGGGAGCTTATGCCGGCGCGGTCCAGACCCAGAGACATCTGGGAGCCCTTCATACACTGGCTGGAGCAAACCCCGCTACAAATGCTGTAACACGCTGCTCTCCCCTCGGATGGGGGGGAAATGTTAATATTTGCTGCTACTCGTGGGGCGGGTTGGTGGCTGTCGAGGTGGGATACCCAGATGGGCAGATGAGGCTGATAGCCGGTTGGTTTGAAGCGTAGATTGTCATGTAAAACTGCCTGGATATCCTGTACATTCCGCACCCTGTGCCTTGTTGGGGGGGGGGTGCCTGTCGCCATTTTCTGCGATGCGTACATAGCAGTGTGAAGCACTGTTTTAAGTTTGTTATTGAAAATGTCAATAAAAAGAATTAAAAAAAAAAAAAAGTCTGTCTTAAGACTGTCTTAAGTCTGTCTTAAGACTGTCTTAAGTCCGTCTTAAGTTTGTCTTAAGACAATCTTAAGACAAAATCCTAACTTCTATGAATACAAAAAGTAGTAAGTTTAGGATTTTGTCTTAAGTTAGTTCTGTGAATCGGCCCCCCACAGTGTGAGGATTACTGGAGGTACCTGATGGTCTAGTTCACCCCTAAGGACCCTTAGGATTGGTGGGGACTTAATCCCCCAATTCAGAACGCGCCAGGAGGTGTGTTTGCACAGTGGTGCAAGGAGGGGGCAAGGCCTCCCGCAAGATGCCATCTTTTCCTTTGTTTTAATATTTTTAGAAGGGGGATATGGGTCCCCCCTTCTTTTAGTATTTTTTGGGCCCTGGGGACCCCATCCCCAAGGGCCTGATCATTTTTTATTTAAAAAACGGGAAGGGGGCCGCGTGGCCCCCCCTCCCATGGACCACTTCTAGACCCGGGGACCCCATCCCCTGGGGCCTAACCAGCCTATTTTTTGCAGGAGGGGGGCCATGTGGCCCCCCTCCTGCAGCCAATTATGGCCCCGGGGATCCCATCCCCCGAGGCCCGGCCTTATTTTTTTTTTATAATAATGAAAAGGGAGGGTCCGAGTGGCCCCCCTCCTGGGTCACATCTGGCCCCGGGGACCCCATCTCCTGGGGCAGGCCCTCAAGTTGGGGACCGTGGGGGGAGCACCAATGCCCCCACAGACCCTGCTGACTCCCCACCTACTGCGGGAGCCGGCATTGCTTTTGGGCAAGGGGAGCTGCTAACATGCAGCTTCCCTTGTCCAAAAGCAATACTGCTTTGCTTCTTGGAAGCGAGAGCAGGTTTCCTGCTCTCACTTCCAAGAAGCAAAGCGGTGTTTGCTATGGCAGGGTGGGAGCCGTGCCCCTGCCCTGCCATAGCAAATAGCAATCTCCCGGGCGTCGGCACCCTGGGACATTGCAGGAGCCGGCCCTGGGGGATGGTGTTCAGGCTCCACGAGGGGGGCCACGCGGCCCCCCTCCAACATATGTGCAAAGCCCCTGGGAGGTGGTGGTCCCCGGGGGTCCACTACAGACCCCTGAATTTAAATGACTGTATGCCCCGGGAAGGTGGTGATCCCCGGGGCAATGTGGGGGGGGGGGGGCAAGAGCCCCTGCCACACATTCAATTTAAAAATAAAAAACCCCGAGAGGTGGCGGTTCCTTGGGCTGCGTGGGGCCGTGATGCCTCCGCACTTAATGATTAAAGCCCCGGGGAGGTGGCGCCCCACGAGGCTGTGTGGGGTGGGCAAGAGCACCCATGCTCTTTAGTTAATTTTTTTAAATAAAGCCCTGGGGAGGTGGTGGTCCCCAGGGCTGTGGGGGGGGGGGCAGTGAGTCCCCCACATTTGAATAAGGATCGCCCTGGGAGGTGGCGGTTCTCTGGGCTTATTAAATATTGCCCCCATGACCTGGCCCACCCAGGGGCTTCAAGAAAACGAATTGTGGGAGACAGCACTTAGATTTTTTTAAACATTTTCTTCTGGATTTGCGCACCAGGTGCAATTCCGGCCAAATTGTCTTTTTTTTTCAAAATGCTTTTTTGGGGTGTGGGAGTCACTCTGGGACCCTCTGAGCAGGCCTAGGGGGTCAGGGTGTTTCTACCCTGCCCCCTTTTGTTCATTTTTAACCTTTAGTTTCCTTTTTCTTGTGACTCGGTTTCACCGAGCCACAAGATGGCCGCCAACACTTTGGTTTGGAGTGTTGACAGCCAATCAAAATGAAGCTCATGCTCGGGAGGGTTTGCGGCTCCTCAGATATTGATATATATTTTTTTTAATTTCTCAAGAACTACTGAACGAGTTTACACCATTTAAAAAAAGGGCGCTTTCTGAACCAAGAGCTAACTTTTTGCCAAATTTGGTGTAATTCCGTTCAGCAGTTCGGGCTGGAGCACGTTCCAAAATTCCTACGGAAATTAACATGAAGAAAACGCGTTTTGGTACCCCCCTTTTTTCTCGTCCCCGCTTGACAAATCATCCAGAAACTTTCAAGACAGGAGCTGACTTGAGTGAACCATTCGTTTGGAAAATTTCGCGAAGATTCGTCAAACTGCTCCAAAGATTTTGGCAAAAGAAAAAATGTGCAAGTTGTTAAGAATTCAAAATAGAAATAAAATTCAAAATGAAGAACAAGGCGGAAGGTGATCATTGTTGAAATCAAATATAACACTCTATCCCAATTAATGAATTTGAATCTCAATATAAAATTCAAAAATCATGTGGAAGCTCAAACGCAAACCTTTGGACTTTATGTGCATGGTCTGCACAACGCGGCGCCCCCCCGACCTGGATTTGACAGAGGTATCGGGGAGAGGGAGCAGATTGACTGCTAGTGGGCTGAGCGGCAATGATGGAGTCTTCCGGGACGGAGCTTCCCACATTTGTACTGGAGATTGGCGGCACCAAAACGTATTATCATGTACGAAAGCGGGTCACTGCACCGCGCTTTGAATTATGGACTGTCTTTTTTCTTTCAGTGTGAAGCAACTGCACGAATACAAGGATCCTTGGTTTAAAAGAAAGGGGCTAGTACCTACTAGGTGGAACTTTCCCTGTCCCCTTTCTACTGCTACAATCCTCAGCCAATGGAAATCCTCATAAAGACTGTATAACAAAGCCCCGCGAAAACCTACCTTTTGAATTTTCAGCCAGAACGCCCGGCATTGAAAAAGGCATCCGCCGAAACACGTCTGCCAGGAGCTGATGGCATGGACATCGCGTTGATTCTTTTTGTGCATCCTGGAGGCAATACATTTTTGTTGACCAGCCCAAGCATGAGTCAGACCCGGTTTTTCTGGTAAAGCGGGATTGGAGGTATATATATATATATATATATATATATATATATATATATATATATATATATATATATATGTATATATATGACAACAAAAGACCTCTGAGCCCAGAAGTCGGATTGAACACGCACTCAAACGGAATCCATTTCTTTTTTAAAGTTTGGTTTAATCCATATTCTTAAGCAACACAGAGCTATGCCCAACGCGTTTCGGTTCGCAACTCGAACCTTGATCACGGGTAACAACTGGGCATGACCAGACATCTTTTATTTCTATTATTGCAATTACTTCCTGTAACTATCATTGCAAAGCATCCTGGTCATTGTAGTACATTGATTTAACACATGTACAAGTTGTTAAGAATTCAAAATAGAAATAAAATTCAAAACGAAGAACAAGGGGGAAGGTGATCATTGTTGAAATCAAATATAACACTCTATCCCAATTAATGAATTTGAATCTCAATATAAAATTCAAAAATCATGTGGAAGCTCAAACGCATGACCGCCGAATTGCGGCAATTTCACAATAAAACAACTTTGCCACCCTCTAGTTGGTGTGATTTTCAATGCCTGGACAAGATAAAACGAGGGGAGGACAATCCATCTATTTGAACACCCTCATTTTTTATATAACACATCACGATATTTAGTGTGTCTCGTCCTATTGGCAATGATCTGAAAAGGCACTTTAACACAAAATTTAAGGCAATGAAGCAAAATAAGAAGAAGCATTAACAACCCTCTAGTGGGTGTTAGCAATGAAGCGCTTTGTTCTTGCCTATGTTGCCTTATTGACAGGCCATAACAAGTAGGGATTTGTCAATTTTAGCGAGCCTAGTGTCAACATTAAAATGAACATTAGTGACTTTTTGACAGATCATGCATCTTGATTATTTAAAGGCAAAGTTGATATACAAAAAATTATTGGTATTCTCTGTGCTGAAGTTACAAGTGTACAAAAAGTTCCTCATCCTGGTTTAAACCATAGGGGGTCAAAGTCCTGAAAGACACGATGTGCTTAGATTCCTTTTGACGAAGAAGTTTTTCTCGATTGCCTCCTCGTTCTAAGTTTGGTACTTGTTCAATTGCGTAGAATCTAAGCAGTTCCCATTTGCTTTCATGCATTTTTTCCATGTGCTTGGCGATGGCATTAGAACGATCCAAATTGACAGTTGCTCTAATGTGTTCTAAAATTCGTTTTTTGATTTCACAAATTGTACTGCCTATGTACTTTAAGTTGCACGGGCATTCCACTATATACACCACATATTTGCTTTTGCAGGAGATGTGTTGCTGGATTTTCCATTTTACACCTTTTCTGACTTCAATTTCCTTTTTTGGAATTGCAATTTTGCAGGCTTTACAGTTTTTACATGGCCAGAAACCTTCAATGTTAGTCCATAGTCTCTGTGTTTTTGACTTGAAGTGACTATGAGTTAGTTTGTCACCCAGATTAGGTGCTCTCCTGTATGTAACGTTGGGATGGTCTCCGATAAGATCTGAAATGGTGGTGTCTAATTTCAGAATACCCCAATGTTTTTTGAGTATATGGATCAGATCACTGGTTTCAGTGGAATAGGTGGTTATGAGACGAATTTTCGTGAAATCTTCTTTGTTGTCTTTTTGTTTATTCTTTAGTATTTCAGTTTGATTTCTCAATTTTGCCTTCATTAGACTTTTCTTGATTATTTTACCCGGGTACTTTCTTTTTTCAAATCTGATTTTCATTGCATTACTGTGATTTTCGAATTCATTATCTGCGGAACAGTTCCTGCGCAACCTTAGGAATTCTCCGTAGGGTATATTCCATTTTTGGTTTGTGGGATGAAAACTATTAGCATGGAGAACTGAGTTGGTGGCTGTTAGTTTCCTGAAAAGGGTGGTTTGTAATGTGTTATCTTGCACGTATATTTCAATGTCCAGAAACGAGATTTTGTTGGGACTAATCTCATAAGTGAATTGTAATTTGGTCTCATTGTTGTTCAAAATTTGGAAATACGTTGCAAATTCTTCATCTGTGCCATCCCATATTATAAAAAGATCGTCAATAAAACGCCACCATGCAATGATTTTTTGTACGTGTTTGTCGTTTTCGCAGTTCCATGCTACCTTCTGTTCAAACCATCCCATCACGAGATTTGCAAAATTTGGAGAAAAAGAAAAGCCCATGGCTGTACCTTTCATTTGTTGAAAATGTTTTTTATTGAAGGTGAAAATGTTGTTTTGTAGACACAAAGTGATCATTTGCAACAACATGGTGTTGTGTTGTTTGTATTGGATATTCCTTTTGCCCAGAAAAAAACTGCATGCTTTTAGACCTATTTGATGTTCTATGCTGGTGTATAGAGAGACTACATCCATTGAAACAAGCTTGTATCTTTGATTACAAGGAATCCCTTCAAGTTTTTGCAGAAGGTCTGTTGTGTCTCGCAAATAGGATGTGAGGTCCTTTACCATGGGAGCCAGAAAGTGGTCGATGTAATTAGACATGGGTTCCATGATTGAGCCATTCGCAGAGATAATGGGTCTGCCTGGAGGTTTGATTAAACGTTTGTGTACTTTTGGTAAAAAGTAAATCGTAGGTTCAATCGGATTTGCAACTGTTAAGTATTTTCTCTCTTCTTCATCAATCAGACCCTTGGCAAGCCAGTCATTGAGATGTTTGTTGATAGTCTTTTCAATTTCTTTGGTTGGATTAGAGCTTAATTCTTTGTAACATGACTCATCTTGTAGCTGATTGTTAGCTTCACATATATAGTCTTCTTGATTTTGGATTACCACATTACCGCCTTTGTCCGCGGGTTTGATTTCGATTGTGGAATCCTGTTGGAGATCTTTTAGAGCCTTTCTTTCAAGGGGTGAAAGATTGTCCTTGACTTTACGTTGGTTGAGATGATATAAGTCATGTATGATTGTTTCATGAAAAAGATCGATTTTGTTGCCTGGTGGTAAGGTGGGGTAGTAATAAGATTTTGGTTTTTTACCACTTATTCCTGCTCCTAAGGATGGTAATAATTCTCCAAGACTCTCACGATGATCTACTGATTCCACTTCTCCCATGGTGATAAGAGTAACCAAGGCTTGTTCGTCTTCTGCAAGTAGTTCACTATTTAAGGTGGTGGTAATTTTCTCTTGAGTCGATCTCGTCTTTTCCGCAAAGATTTTAACCAGTTTGATTTTGCGAATGTATTTGTAAAGATCGATGCGTGTTTGTGCAATGTCTAGATGTATATTCGGACAAAAGTTAAGACCTTTCTTTAATAATGTCTCCTCTGAATCTGACAATTGGCGTCTCGAGAGATTGATGATATTCAGTTCTTGGGAGTCACCCCTCTGATCAGTTTCTTCTTGGTTTCTTCTTACTTGGTCCGTTTTGTCCTGCCCCGAGTCTCCATTGAGGCATTGTTGCCTTCCTTGCCCTCTTTGGCCTCTCCTTGTTTTCCTCTTCCTCCTCTACCCTGTCCTCTTCCTCTTCCTCGTCCTCTTCCCCGGCCCAATGGTTTTGACTTTTCCCAATTTTGTTGTTGCAGGGCCAGGCGCATTTCCGTTAAAAAAGGAATTTTGTTACTAGTAGGTGGTGTTTGTTGGGGGGCATTGATGCTTTCATTTTCACTTAGATCCGTGCTTGTTAGGGATTCATAGCTAGAAAATTGGGCACTGGCAGTTTCCAGCTGTTCTTTACTTCTTTGTTGCTCAAACTTTCTGGCAAAAGTGAAGAAGTGCCCCTCCTCGAAATCAAGTTTATCCCTCTGGAATTTAAATTGCTTGCGTTGTTTTACGCGATATTCATGTTTTTCTAGATTTTTAATCATTTCTTCTTTCAGTTTTTGATGTTCTTCAGATACGGTAAGTTTCTCCAAGGATTCTTCTATTTCACTTAATTCTTTTTGTATGTCATTAAGTGCTTTTTCTGTATGTTTGATGAGGATTGTTATGAGGCCCATTGAGGACCCCAAAAGATGTTTGCCCCATTCTTGCAGTAACTCCCCACTAGTATCTTGATGACTGGGCATGAGTGTTAGGCGTAGTCTTCTTATTTTGCTTCATTGCCTTAAATTTTGTGTTAAAGTGCCTTTTCAGATCATTGCCAATAGGACCAGACAAACTAAATATCGTGATGTGTTATATAAAAAATGAGGGTGTTCAAATAGATGGATTGTCCTCCCCTCGTTTTATCTTGTCCAGGCATTGAAAATCACACCAACTAGAGGGTGGCAAAGTTGTTTTATTGTGAAATTGCCGCAATTCGGCGGTCATGCGTTTGAGCTTCCACATGATTTTTGAATTTTATATTGAGATTCAAATTCATTAATTGGGATAGAGTGTTATATTTGATTTCAACAATGATCACCTTCCCCCTTGTTCTTCATTTTGAATTTTATTTCTATTTTTAATTCTTAACAACTTGTACATGTGTTAAATCAATGTACTACAATGACCAGGATGCTTTGCAATGATAGTTGCAGGAAGTAATTGCAATAATAGAAATAAAAGATGTCTGGTCATGCCCAGTTGTTACCTGTGATCAAGGTTCGAGTTGCGAACCGAAACGCGTTGGGCATAGCTCTGTGTTGCTTAAGAATATGGATTAAAGCAAACTTTAAAAAAGAAATGGATTCCGTTTGAGTGCGTGTTCAATCCGACTTCTGGGCTCAGAGGTCTTTTGTTGTTACATTTACCGGCTGCTCTACCGGACGAACTTCGCACCGCCCCGCAAGAGGAGCGCCGACTTTCAAAAGAGGGCACCACATGAATCATATGTATATATATATATATATATTCACTGAAAAAGCCATTGGGTTCAGGGGCGTTATAGTTAGGAATTGGCATTTAAAAAACCTTAGAAATTTACTGAAAAAACCATAGGTTTCAGGGGCGTTATAGTTAGCTGGACATTTCCCTCGTACAAAACCCTAGAAATTCCCCCGTTATAGTTAGTTCAGCTAACTATAACTCGTGCCCCCGCAATGCACTGCTGATGACATCACATATTACATCACTCATGACATGGTCAGTGACATCACTGATGACATCACTGATGACATCTCAAATGACATCACTGATGACATCACTGATGACGTCATCCAGTGAGTCTGTGTTTCTGTAAAGTTTTAATATGTTTATTATATATAGGGAAAGGCCTGTTGAAGAATGAGTGGGTGTACAAGTGTGTGAATGGATGATTTTCTAGGTGCGTAACTGACTCTATAAGTGAGTCATTAAATGTATCTTATTGCAGACTAGTGAGTAAACTGTGTGAATGTCTGCATGTGTCTGTGTGTTGGTGTATAAGTGGCTGCATGGTTTTGTGGATAGCTATATGAGTGTCTATATGGGTTATTGATTGGTTGTCTGAGTATCTGTATGGGTGACTGAGTGTTTGTGTGGGTAGGGTGTGTGTGACTCTATGCATAGATGTGTGAGTGGGTGATTCTATGGGTGCATGGTTTTAAGAGGCCAACTGTGATGGACTGTATGGTTGGGTGAGTGTATGTATGGGTGTGTTAGTGATTGAATGTATATCTCAGTTGTACATGTGTCAGTAACTACATATGTGAAACGCAGTGTATATGTGTGTAAGAGTATATAACTGTCTATATGTGAGAGTGTGTGATTGCGAGAGTGGTTGTATGGATGAGTGTGTGCTTGTATCAGTAATTGTATAAGAGCGTCAGAATTTGTTAGTATTTTTATGAGTAAGTGAACTTGAGTGTGTTTAACTGTATAGGTGAGTAAATTGGACTGTGATTAATTATTTGCATGACTGACTAGGTGTGTCAGTACCTCAATGGACGATTGGAGGTGTGTGAGTGTCTATATAGGTGTATAAATGCATATGATAGTCCTGTACTGCGTGACTGTAAGTATGAGTGACTGTACAGGTGAGTGAGTGGAGGTATATGTAGACCTAAGAGTCAATGAGTGGGTATGTAGTTACTGGTATTGGAGTATCGATGGTTTTCAAAATGGCCGTCTGAAATTTTGAGTAGGTGTATCAAAGGTTATATTAGGGTGTGAGAAGATGCACTAATTTATCACATGGATGACGTCATCAGTGATTTCAACAGTGATGTCATTTGAGATGTCATCAGTGATGTCATCAGTGATGTCACTGACCATGTCATGAGTGATGTAATATGTGACGTCATCAGCAGTGCATTGCGGGGGCGCGAGTTATAGTTAGCTGAGCTAACTATAACGGGGGAATTTCTAGGGTTTTGTACAAGGGAAATGTCCAGCTAACTATAACGCCCCTGAAACCTATGGTTTTTTCAGTGAATTTCTAAGGTTTTTTAAATGACAATTCCTAACTATAACGCCCCTGAAACCTATGTTTTTTTCAGTGAATTTCAAAGGTTTCTTAAATGCCAATTCCTAACTATAACGTGCATGAAACTTATAGTTTTTTCAGTAAATTTCAAAGGTTTTGTAAATGCTAATTCCTATCTATAACTGACCCCCTAAAGATATCACGTTTAATGATTTTCGTTGGATTTCTATATTTTTCAATTTCAGTGTGTCAATTTCATTAATTATCTTTTTTTAAAATACTTTTTATCACCATTTTTTAAACTTATTTTTTAATTAATTATTGTAAAAATTAAAAAATATTATTTGTTTTTATTGGGTTTTTTAATTTTTTTAAAATTTTTAAAAAAATAATATTTAAACTATATTTTCAAAAGTTTATTATTTATTTCATTTTTTTTCAATTTTTTGGGAATCCGCACACGCTATGCGCACAGTTCTCGATCCCTACGCGAAAGCATCCGCGCACGGTATTCATTGGGTACGTGTTTGATGCGCGATTCCAATGCGACCGGTACGCGACTCCAAGCCTATACGCGACACGTACGATTATGTTACGCGACGCTTCCGCAATGCGTCACATGCGTGTATGACGTGGTGGGTGCGCGGATCCCGCGAAATATTGAACACTTGAAAAACATATATATATATATTTCATGTGAATATTAATTGAAGAGAAACTCCAAACTAGTCTTAAAAGTAATATATTTATACATCTAACCTATATTCCTTTTAAATTAAATTTCGCGGATGCGCGCTGGTGCGTGCTGCGTAAGCGCAGGGTGCGCGGATCCCATGTGACCTGCAAAAAAAGAGATTTGATTGGTTCATTACACTTCCTATTCTGACTATTGAAA
Source organism: Triturus cristatus (assembly GCF_964204655.1). Taxonomy (NCBI): domain Eukaryota; kingdom Metazoa; phylum Chordata; class Amphibia; order Caudata; family Salamandridae; genus Triturus; species Triturus cristatus. Next base: position 1,565,023,204 of record NC_140590.1, read on the forward strand.
GACCCCACCCATTTCAATCATTCTTCTTTGACCTTCTTTGGAAGAGCATCTCCTTGCAGAGAAGAAGCTCTTTTGACTAAGTTTTTACTTAGCTCAAACTTTTTTTCAGAACAGAGAATGGCTTCAGGGAAGCAGGCATCTCCTGCATCTCCTCATACATCTGAGGATGATTTTGTGAAAGAGCCACCACCCACACCACGTTTTTCATCTGTGGTGTGGAAATTTTTTACCTATCCAGAGGGGCAAACTAAAACCAATGCCACCTTGGTAACGTGCAAGATCTGCAAAAGAGTGCTGTCTCGAGGGGATCCTAACAAGAAATACTCATGCGGGACGGCAAAGTATGATGAAGCACCTGAGGATCCTTCATCCAGTAAATCTTTCTCGGGAAGAATGCCGAAGGATGAGAGGTGCTCCTGCTCCTTCTGACACATCGCAGCCGAGCACATCAAGAGTGCATCCATCAGCACAAAATTTGGACATTCGTCCACAATTCCAATTTTTGAAAGTGTTCTGCACTAAATGCAACGCGACATTATGCTACGGAGAACAGTCTATCGATCTGATCTGCCGAAAGGCAAGAAAGTCACCGCTGTTAATTTTCTTTGGGTTTTTTTTCCCCAGAAGTTCATTGTTTTTTTCCTCCTGTTCTGTTTTTTCCTTTTTTTTTCGCAGAACAACCAAAAAAAAGTAAAAATTGTTCAGAAACCCCCCAAAAAAATATAAAAGAAGAAAGAAGAAAAAAAAAGTTCTTGTAAGAACTAACTTTCCTGGTTTAAAAAAAGAGCTATATATGTTTGTTTGTGTGTGAAAGTTTAGATGAATGCATGTGTAGTACGTAATTGACTGAATGAACGCATTAGTAGCGTATGGTGAATGTATAAGTGCAGAACTATGAGGAAGTGCTGCAGCATCACACAGTAACCTCGTTAACTGCAGTGTGCTGTAGTACTTCCGAAGCACAGGGATGCAACATATGTACATAAATATGTTGCAAATCTATGCTTCTCTATGCATGGCTGCTTAACTGCAGCCATGTGGTGACACAGGCACCCTTGCACAATAGTGCAAGGATATCTGTGTCATGTGCTGTTTGTTTTTGTGCAGGAAGACACACCTTCCTGCACAAAAATAATCAGTAAAGGCATTGTAGCATGCATTTAAGATATAAAAATGTGGAGAAATGAAAACAATTCTCCTTGTTGTGCTTTCCTACACCAATTTTAGAATGGTGCAGCATTCACACACATATCGAGATTTATGATTTATGATAAATCTAGAGATGTGTCTTGTTCTATGAGTATTCAGTGCAATCATGCACAACAACACTTATAGAACACCCAACGCGTTTCGTTCCCACGGAACTTCGTCAGGGCTGAAAAGAATATATATACACATAAAAACCTTTACAGTAGGTAGGACATACAAACATTAACGCTATTAAATATGTATATTTAAACATATATATAAACACTTATATAAAACGTCAGACAATTCCTAACAACAGGATGGTTAAAAAACATGTAACCTAACAAACATACATATCTTCACATATCAGAAAAACATAATTTAAAGCAAAAGAAGAATTTTGATAAAAGACTAAATACACAACAAACACATATCACAACACATTATTTTTGGCAAAACCAATATTTTTACCTAAAAAATTAACAAAAGGGCACAAACATATATAGCCTCAAGGAACATATAAAAATACATTAAAAAACATATACAAAAATTATAAGCATTTTTTCAAGGATATGAAGACCAAAGACATTGAAGGTAGGTGTATATAAAGTAAGCATCTCAACAATATACCATAAGAACCTATCTACATACATATAGAACACCTGCCAAGAATTTTTTAACCATCCTGTTGTTAGGAATTGTCTGACGTTTTATATAAGTGTTTATATATATGTTTAAATATACATATTTAATAGTGTTAATGTTTGTATGTCCTACCTACTGTAAAGGTTTTTATGTGTATATATATTCTTTTCAGCCCTGACGAAGTTCCGTGGGAACGAAACGCGTTGGCTGTGCCGTATTGTAAAAAGAAAATAAAGATCGTGTCACAAGACCGAAACTACTTAATTTGTGCTATATTGTGCACCGTCCTTATCTCTCAACATTTTGTATCTGCGTTTGCAGTGGAGCATAAGTATAGCACGCTCCGGACGTCGTTTGCATAAATCAAGACTTCACCAAGTAACTTAGAAACGGGGTGTGCTTAGCCATGGTCAGCTACACTGTCTTTTTCTATTAATATACTTATAGAACACCCTTTCAATGCAAAGTGGTGTGTATGATGAGGTTGTATTTACATGGAGTAGAAAAAGTGCACAGAGTGCCTTCTCCTCTCTTTGTAAATATGAAAGAGTGTCTTGCGCAATAACTATGTTACAAAAAGTGACATATTTCTGTTTTTAAAATTGCTTGCGAATGATAGAAGGTAAGCACAGAGTTTTGTCTGCAAAGATGTTTAAAGAAGAATGATTGAAATGATTGCGGTCCTTCAATAGGTACAATGGGAAATATTATGAACCCCTCAAATCTCTTTTTTTGCAGGTCACATGATATCCGATTACGGTCAGATTTCAAAACTACATAGGTATAAACAGAGTGTTTTTAAAAAAGGGTTTAAACTGTGTAGCTTCTTGCAGATCTCTCCAGTCTGCATATTGATACTTAGTTAAACTTACCTTCACAGTAATAGAAATAAAAAATGGTATACATTTTTTTCAGATTTTCTTTGCAATCTAAATTGATGTAAATTGCTTATTTTAAAATTAGGATCTGTGAAAGAAAAGAAAAAAATAGTTATAACATGTAAAAATAATTTTTTTACAACACAGCATAATTTCCACAAAGTAATTTGTTTGCCTTTTTTGCTGTTCTCAGAATATATTGAATTTCACTAGAAATAGTGATTTCAATCGTACTCATCACTTAACAGCGGGCAAAAAAAAACAATCAGAAAGATTGTTTAAAAAACAACAACATGCTATTCTCAGTAAAATACCAGAAAATACAAATCACACATATATGAAATGCTTACGGCTAACAAAATTATATAAGTTTAACTTATAAAAACTGTAAATGTTGCGTGTTAGACCTGTCAGCCCTTTGGGTGGTCCCTCCTCATCATTATTTATTTTGTCCCACTTTTGCCTCAAACCCTGTTTGAATTTTTCCTTTTTGGGAACCACCAGATTTTTTTTAGTGTTGCTGCAGATTCAGGGAGCCATTTTAGCTACCCCTGAAACTTCTGTCTGAGGGCCTGGAGCACAAGATGGTGGCCACCTGTGACATCACCAGCATCCACTGGAACCTACCAGCACCTTCCAGAACATTCCAGGAGATTCCAGAACTCTGTGACAGTTGGAGACCGTTTAGAATGTTGGGAGGATAAGAGAGGCAGTTGGCAGTTGGAGCTGGCAGTTGGCACCTGACTGGTGAAGAGAGAGGAGCACAACAGTGAAGGAGGAAGGAGTGAAGCAGCAGGGGTGGAAACTTGTGCCTGGAGTGGGGTCCATAAACCCACCCTTGATACTTGTCCCTACTGATGGATCCCAGCCTATAGCCCTGTGTGGGAAGAAGACAGAAGAAACTTATCCTAAGGACCTGGACAGCAGGAACAGGCCTTAGAACCAAGAAAACAGCAAGATTCTGACCTGAGAACTGGTTTCCCTGGAGTCCGGCGTCGAGTAGCCTGAAGACCTGGAGCCCGAGGTGGAGAAGCGGCGCTGACTGAAGTAGCAGACGTCGTACCCGGAGCCGCCTGAGGTCGTGAGAGGGCGCCGACGGAGGTCGTGAGGAATACCAGAGGTCGAGGAGGAAGTGAACCGAGGTCGAGCGAGCGGCGTCATCGGAGGAGTGAAGTCCGCCCTCCGGAGTCGTCGGAGACCGAGGTAGAGGAGCACCGGAGGTCGGGAGTGAGGATCGCACTCCGGAGTCGCCCGGAGCCTGTGAGGAGGAGCACCGGAGGTCGGGGGTGAGGATCGCACCCCGGAGTCGCCGGAAGTCGACATCGAGGCCAGGCCGGCCGACGTCATCGGAGCCGAGAGCGCCATCGGACCGGAGCCGCCCGAAGTCGACATCGTGAAGAGACTGCCCGACGCCGTCGAATCGGAGGTCGAGATCGAACCGAGGCCACCGACATCGGACCGGAACCGCCTGCCGGCGTCGTCAAAGAACTGACATTGTGCCGAGGCCGCCGAGACCGAACCGGAACCGCCTCACGGCGTCGACACGACTCCAGCGGCGTCGGAACATCAGAAAAAGGGCAGTAAGTGGAGTAGAGGGCGCCTAAGGCCCTGTGGAGACCTGAGAGACTGCTCTAAGGGGCTAGGGAGGTGCTGAAACCAACCTGACTGTGCAAGGGGTGAACTGGGACTAACCTAGAGAGGTTGTGTGGAGAGAGAAAGCCAGGGCACTGGTATTCCCCCCTTTGATCTACCTCAGCTTAGGCCTCAGCCTTGTCCCAGCCAGGGAGTAGCCCCCCTCAAGCCTTCCACAACCCTACAAGCTGTGCCTGGGCCATATCAGCCCTTAAGAATTGAAGTGTCATCTGATTATATGAGGGTTGCTGTATACTTTTAATTATTTATTGGGGGTACTGTATTTATTGGATTTTTATCTATTTATTGCTGCACTATATTTATAGGTCCACAGGACTGGTTGGTGTACAATATTTATTGGTACAGTATTTATTGCCTCAAAGTATTTAATTGTCTGTATATATTGCACTTGTATTTATGCCCTGTTATTTATGATCACCCCTATTTATTTCATCAAACAGCCAGTATTTATTTGACCTGCACTATTTAAACTTGTATATTGGGATTGACCTATTTATTTTTCCAATCAGCAACTAAGAGAAAAAGATAAAGAAAGAATATTTTCATAATTTTTACGGTGTAGAGTCGTTTTTGGAACGGATGCACGCATGGTTCTTGTATGGGTATATTGTATGCTTAGCACTGCGCCTGTTTCCTGACCACTCGAGCCAAGCTACCACAGTGTGTTCGGGGAGTCCACCACCACCCTGCGGAGTGGGAGTGGGCGTTTCCAACATAAATTGGTGTTCAGTGGTGGGATAGAGCTGTGCCTACATATACTCAACAATAACTGTGGGTAGTCCATAGGCCTACACCGGGAGTTTTCTCACAGCGGCCTTCCTAATTGTGGGTTTTTGTTTTTTCCAAATTTACTCTGGTGGTGGGAGGAGGTATTACTAAAGGTACCACCCTGCATTGTTACTGCACAAAACCTGTCCTCTAACCTGAGTGGGCAAGATGGAGTTTGTACTAGAGAATCTAGAAACGTACACTGTGGCCCAACTCAGGGAGTTTTGCCAGCGGGAGGGGGTGTACTGTCCCCCAGGAGCAAAGAAGGGTGCACTCCAAACCAGCTTAAGGGCTTGGGGGGAGGCACGCCGAGAAAGCAAGGCTGAGGAGGAAGACAGGGATGGAGAGCCTGACCCCGAGGGGGCTGAGACGTACCAACCTGAGGTGGGGAACCTGTCAGCAGGGCCCAGGACACTTTCTAGGAAGGGCAGCACTGTCTCTAGCGGGGGCTTATCCAGCGTGGAGTTAGCAGATCGGAGAGAGAAAAGACAGCTCACATGGGATTTAGCAAAGCTGGAGAAGGAGAAGGAGGAACAGAGGTTGGCTCATGAGACGGAGAAAGAGAGGATGGCTCATGAGATAAGACTGAAAGAGATAGAGCTTCAGATCTTAAGAATTGGGGCACCAACTGTTCCTAATGGTGGCAGCAAAGACCAAGAGATCACCAGGGAATCCAAACCCTACCTGCCAAAGGACATAGTAGCTAGCTATGGGTTGGGTGATGATATCGCCAAGTGGCTAGCAGCCTATGAGGTCTCGTTGAGGGCCCATGGGGTTCCAGTGAAGTATTGGGGAGGAGGATTGTATAGGTACATGCCTCCAGCTGGTAGGGATGCTTTATTGGCCCTCGAAGAGGATGAGCAGACCCACTACCCCACCATGAAACTGGCGCTCATCAGAAAGTTTGGACTAACACCTGAAAAGTACAGACAGAAGTTCAGGGGTAGTCACAAACTGGGCACACAGAATTGGGTGGACTTCCTGGACTATGCAAAGAAGGCACTGGAAGGTTGGATTCAGGGCAGTGAAGTAAGGAACTACGAGGAGCTGTTTGACCTAGTACTGAAGGAACACCTACTCGAGAAATGTTTCCCTGAACTGCGGCAACACCTGGTGGATAGCAAGCTGACCAGCCCCCGGAAGCTTGCTGAGGAGGCGGACATTTGGGCTAGTACCCGGGTGTCCACAAGGGGGACTGGAGGGGATACTCAAAAGGCCGGACAGGGCGCCCCCCAGAAGAAAGAGGGAGGGGAAAAGAAAAAGGAGTTCTCCAAAGGCCCCCAAAATAACTTCCAAGGGAAGGGAACAGGATTCACCTCTAAGGCTAACCCCCCCAGAAACCCTAATCCTGGCCAGAGCCAGCAGCCAAGGGTTGTCCATTGCTACGAGTGCGGTGGCGTTGGACACTATAAAGGAGATCCGAAGTGTCAGAAACGATCACCCCCTCCCACTGGAGGAAAGCCCCCCGGAGTAGCTAGTGTAGTGCTCGGGGAGGAGATGCCCTTAACTAAGGGAAGGGAGTGGGCGGGTGTCACTCTAGTGTCCCTGGGAGAACGGGAGATGGTTCCTAAGATCCAGGTGCCCGCAAATACCGCAAAGTATGGGCAGTGGATCACCATCAACGGCCAAAGAGGGGAGGCTCTGAGAGACACAGGAGCCAGTATGACTATGGTGCGTAGCCAACTGGTGTCTCCAGAGCAGGTAATTCCCGATGTACTCCACTCAGCCGCGATGGCTGACGGCAGAACAGGTCACTATCCAGTGGCCGAGGTTCCCTTTGAATGGGGGGGGGTTGCAGGTTCACTTCGAGTTGCCGTAAGCCCTGCCGTGCCAGTCGATTGTCTGCTGGGCAATGACATGGAGCACAACGCTTGGAAGGAGGTGGAATACCGGACTCACACCGAGATGCTGGGTACACCTGACTGGGCCTGTGTTAGCACAAGGTCCGAGACTACCCGAAGAGGGAGTTCATTCCGGCTGGAGCCTGGAACAAAGGCCCAGCCAGCTGCCAGTCAAGGGAAGAACCGAGGACAGGAGGAGCCTGCCTCGGCGTCTCCACCCCGTAGGACGGATAGGCCACCGGAGGTGGTGGGCCAGGAGTCTGCGGAGGGGGACGTTACCAACCTGGAGGACTTACCCATCCCGGCCGAGTGGCACGTGGAGGGAGGGCCGTCCAGGGAGGAATTCTGCCAGGGCCAGAGGGAGTGCCCTACCCTTGAGGGGCTGAGGCGACAGGCCGAAGCCCAGGCGGCAGGGAACGTTGAAGGGAACTACAGTGTTTACTGGGAGGATGGCCTCCTCTACAGTGAACCCAAGGCACCCCTACATGGATCGTCACGAGCCTTGGTAGTCCCTCAACGTTATCGAGCCTTCCTTTTAGAGTTGGCTCACGAGATACCATTGGCAGGACACCTGGGGCAAGACAAGACCTTCGCCCGTCTTGTCCCACACTTTTATTGGCCTCAGATGAAAGTGTCGTCCGATACCTACTGCCGGACATGTGTGTCTTGCCAAGCCAGTGGGAAAACAGGGGTGAAGCTGAAAGCTCCCCTGGAACCACTTCCTGTCGTTAGCACCCCCTTTGAAAGGGTGGGCATCGACATTGTGGGTCCATTAGATCCACCAACTACAGCTGGTCACAGGTTTATCCTGGTTCTGGTGGATCATGCCACACGGTACCCAGAGGCAATACCTCTGAGGACCATAACAGCACCTGTTGTGGCTAGGGCCCTGATGGGAATCTTTACCCGAGTGGGTTTTCCCAAGGAAGTTGTGTCCGACAGGGGGACCAACTTCATGTCAGCATATATGCGGGCAATGTGGAAGGAGTGTGGAGTGACCTACCGGTTCACGACTCCTTACCACCCCCAGACCAATGGTCTGGTGGAAAGGTTTAACAAAACCTTAAAAGGCATGATCCGAAGTCTGCCTGAAAGCCTGCGGAGGAAATGGGACGTCCTCCTACCCTGTTTACTCTTTTCATACAGGGAAGTGCCACAGAAGGGAGTGGGCTTCAGCCCCTTCGAGCTTCTGTATGGGCACCCTGTACGTGGACCTCTTAACCTGGTGAGAGACGGATGGGAAAGAACTCCCAGAAAGCTCCCCCAGGATGTGGTGAGCTACATGCTGGCCTTCCGGAGCCAAATGGCTAAGTTGTGGAGGCAAGCTTCTGACAACTTGGAAGCCAGCCAAGCAGTAATGAAGGCGTGGTATGACCACAACGCTCACCCGGTGGAGTTGGAGCCTGGCCAGAAGGTGTGGGTGATCGAACCAGGAGAGCTTAGTGCCCTCCAGGATCGCTGGTCAGGACCCTTTGAGGTGTTGGAGAAGAAGGGTAAGGCTACCTACTTGGTGGACCTGAAGACCCCTCGTCAGCCCCTGCGGGTGCTGCATGCCAACCGCCTCAAACCCCACCACGAGAGGCCCGAAGTCATCTTGATGATGGTGACTGACGGAGGAGAGGACGTGGAAAGCGAGCCTCTCCCTGATCTGTTTGCGTCTCAGGAAAAGGATGGGTCGGTGGAGGGAGTGATTCTCTCCCCATCTCTAACTCCTGAACAGCAGGAGGACTGTCGCCAGGCCCTGGGGCAGTACTCTGCGTTGTTCTCCCTTGTCCCGGGTAGGACTCACCTGTGCGTCCATGACGTGGACACAGGAGACAGCCCACCTGTGAAGTCCAAGATCTACCGGATGTCAGACAAGGTGAAGGCCAGCATTCATAGTGAGGTCACTAAGATGCTGGAGCTAGGAGTGATTGAACCTTCTAGCAGCCCCTGGTCCAGTCCGGTGGTGTTAGTACCAAAAGCTGCACCACCGGGTGCCCAACCAGAACTGAGGTTCTGTGTGGACTACCGGGGACTGAATTCAGTGACAAAGACTGATGCACATCCGATCCCTAGGGCGGATGAATTAATTGACCGGCTGGGAGCTGCCCAATATCTAAGTACCTTTGACCTTACTTCGGGGTACTGGCAGATCTCTTTGACTGATGGAGCATGGGAAAGGTCAGCCTTCTCCACGCCCAATGGCCACTACCAGTTCTGTGTGATGCCCTTTGGGCTCAAGAACGCACCTGCCACGTTTCAGCGCCTGGTAAACCAGATCCTCACCGGGATGGAGAGTTTCTCTGCTGCTTATCTGGATGACATAGCCGTCTTCAGTAACAGCTGGGAGGATCACTTGCGTCACCTGCAAGCTGTTCTCCAGGCCCTGAGACAAGCTGGATTGACGATCAAGGCCAGCAAGTGCCAGATCGGGCAGGGGTCGGTAGTGTACCTTGGACACTTGGTGGGTAGGGGAACGGTGCAACCCCTCCAGGCGAAGATCGAGGCCATCATGGCCTGGGAACCCCCCAAGACACAGACTGAGGTCCGAGCATTTTTGGGCCTCACGGGATACTATCGCCGCTTCGTGAAGGGGTACGGTACCATCGTAGCCCCTCTCACGGAGCTCACGTCCAAGAAACAACCTCGACGGGTAGTCTGGACGGAGGCTTGTCAGCAAGCCTTTGAGAAATTGAAGAAAGCCATGTGCGAGGCCCCGGTCTTAAGGGCCCCAGACTTTTCCAAGAAGTTCATTGTCCAGACAGATGCATCAGAACATGGCATTGGGGCAGTGTTATCGCAACTCAACGAAGAGGGTCTGGATCAACCCGTGGTCTTCCTATCCAGGAGACTACTTCCCAGGGAACAGAAGTGGAGTGCAATAGAGCGTGAAGCCTTTGCAGTGGTATGGGCTCTGAAGAAGTTGCGGCCATACCTGTTTGGCTCGCACTTCCTAGTTCAGACCGACCACAGACCCCTTCGTTGGCTGATGCAAATGAAGGGGGAGAATCCCAAGTTGTTGAGGTGGTCTATTTCCCTACAGGGGATGGACTTTCAGGTGGAACATCGGCCTGGAGTGGACCACGCCAATGCAGACGGTCTCTCAAGGTATTTCCGCCTTAGTGATGAGAACTCCCAAGGGGTTGGGTAGCTCTCCCCACTTTCAGCTGGGGGGGACGCGTGTTAGACCTGTCAGCCCTTTGGGTGGTCCCTCCTCATCATTATTTATTTTGTCCCACTTTTGCCTCAAACCCTGTTTGAATTTTTCCTTTTTGGGAACCACCAGATTTTTTTTAGTGTTGCTGCAGATTCAGGGAGCCATTTTAGCTACCCCTGAAACTTCTGTCTGAGGGCCTGGAGCACAAGATGGTGGCCACCTGTGACATCACCAGCATCCACTGGAACCTACCAGCACCTTCCAGAACATTCCAGGAGATTCCAGAACTCTGTGACAGTTGGAGACCGTTTAGAATGTTGGGAGGATAAGAGAGGCAGTTGGCAGTTGGAGCTGGCAGTTGGCACCTGACTGGTGAAGAGAGAGGAGCACAACAGTGAAGGAGGAAGGAGTGAAGCAGCAGGGGTGGAAACTTGTGCCTGGAGTGGGGTCCATAAACCCACCCTTGATACTTGTCCCTACTGATGGATCCCAGCCTATAGCCCTGTGTGGGAAGAAGACAGAAGAAACTTATCCTAAGGACCTGGACAGCAGGAACAGGCCTTAGAACCAAGAAAACAGCAAGATTCTGACCTGAGAACTGGTTTCCCTGGAGTCCGGCGTCGAGTAGCCTGAAGACCTGGAGCCCGAGGTGGAGAAGCGGCGCTGACTGAAGTAGCAGACGTCGTACCCGGAGCCGCCTGAGGTCGTGAGAGGGCGCCGACGGAGGTCGTGAGGAATACCAGAGGTCGAGGAGGAAGTGAACCGAGGTCGAGCGAGCGGCGTCATCGGAGGAGTGAAGTCCGCCCTCCGGAGTCGTCGGAGACCGAGGTAGAGGAGCACCGGAGGTCGGGAGTGAGGATCGCACTCCGGAGTCGCCCGGAGCCTGTGAGGAGGAGCACCGGAGGTCGGGGGTGAGGATCGCACCCCGGAGTCGCCGGAAGTCGACATCGAGGCCAGGCCGGCCGACGTCATCGGAGCCGAGAGCGCCATCGGACCGGAGCCGCCCGAAGTCGACATCGTGAAGAGACTGCCCGACGCCGTCGAATCGGAGGTCGAGATCGAACCGAGGCCACCGACATCGGACCGGAACCGCCTGCCGGCGTCGTCAAAGAACTGACATTGTGCCGAGGCCGCCGAGACCGAACCGGAACCGCCTCACGGCGTCGACACGACTCCAGCGGCGTCGAAACATCAGAAAAAGGGCAGTAAGTGGAGTAGAGGGCGCCTAAGGCCCTGTGGAGACCTGAGAGACTGCTCTAAGGGGCTAGGGAGGTGCTGAAACCAACCTGACTGTGCAAGGGGTGAACTGGGACTAACCTAGAGAGGTTGTGTGGAGAGAGAAAGCCAGGGCACTGGTATTCCCCCCTTTGATCTACCTCAGCTTAGGCCTCAGCCTTGTCCCAGCCAGGGAGTAGCCCCCCTCAAGCCTTCCACAACCCTACAAGCTGTGCCTGGGCCATATCAGCCCTTAAGAATTGAAGTGTCATCTGATTATATGAGGGTTGCTGTATACTTTTAATTATTTATTGGGGGTACTGTATTTATTGGATTTTTATCTATTTATTGCTGCACTATATTTATAGGTCCACAGGACTGGTTGGTGTACAATATTTATTGGTACAGTATTTATTGCCTCAAAGTATTTAATTGTCTGTATATATTGCACTTGTATTTATGCCCTGTTATTTATGATCACCCCTATTTATTTCATCAAACAGCCAGTATTTATTTGACCTGCACTATTTAAACTTGTATATTGGGATTGACCTATTTATTTTTCCAATCAGCAACTAAGAGAAAAAGATAAAGAAAGAATATTTTCATAATTTTTACGGTGTAGAGTCGTTTTTGGAACGGATGCACGCATGGTTCTTGTATGGGTATATTGTATGCTTAGCACTGCGCCTGTTTCCTGACCACTCGAGCCAAGCTACCACAGTGTGTTCGGGGAGTCCACCACCACCCTGCGGAGTGGGAGTGGGCGTTTCCAACATTGCCGCTTTAAAATATTCACCGAATCAATGACCACCAAAAAGTCCATAACTCAAACATATACCTTTCCTTGAGGCCAAATAGTATTTTTGCACTCCTTTTTTATGTAAAATGTCCAATGGTAGTCCTATTAAATTATAATAATACATTTCTCAGAGAGTGGATTATCTTCCTAAAACTTTGGCTTTAAAAATTTGAGGTAGGAATTTGGTAATTCACTAGGCAAACATTGTTTGAAAACCAACTGGGCATCATTACAAAGTGTTCAGCCTTTGTCACATTTTAGATAGGCAGTGTAATGTCCAGATGTGGTGGAAGGACCATCATGGAAAATTATAGCAATTGCTACAAAACTCCTTCCTGATATTCATAGTTGTGCTGCTACAAATTGCTTTATTAAAGTATCCAATTGTATTCCGTCAGCTGTACAACGTTGCATCATTAAAATTATGTATTTGCCATATTTTGTTAAAAATAATGTGGATAACATTTCTGATTTACATTGGCTACACTCCATGTTTTGATTTGCACCTTTAACTAATTTATTAAAATACACTGATTTACAGTCTGGTAATGTTAAATACAGAAATCTCTAAGTGACTACATTGGAGCTACATGTATACAAGCAATTTTCACAATAATGTTCCCATTTGTAAGAAAGGCCAAAAATATTTTCTTTTTCTACACCTTCATTTTCAAAAATGGTAAGCATATATATAAAAAATTCCTGAGCATCTTGTTGGATATTTTGTGAAAATTGTGTAGAACCAGAACAACATCCAAAAGAATACGAACATCTGAAACAGATTGTATTTTACTTCTGTCTGTTGTAAATTTTTCAAAAACAGAATGCAACAGAGAACAAAATCTTTGTTGCCGATTCTGCATAATTTGTTCTTGCAAACCTTCAAGATAAAAAACAACATTGACCACTACATTAGCATAGCAGTTGACACCTGAACTATTTTCAAACTGATATCCAACAACCTCTTCAACAGTGTCCAATTTCTTTTTACTTGCAATCACAACATTATCTTGTGCTATTCCCTTCTCAACACCTTCAGAACAGATACTGTCAAACCTTCTTTTTCGACCAACCACACGCTTTTCAAATACAGGATATTGACCTAAATTTGGAGCATACACCATTCTTAACCTAATATACTCTTTTACACAGTTTGCATCTGCAGTAACCTTTGTCTCATTCAAATCAATCAAAAACAAACCAGAGAATGTTCTGACTCGCGACAAAGCAACCTATGCCATACCCTCTTTAAATACAGTAGATCCAATGTTCACCAATGCACTGTCTACACTTAATCCTTGAGATTTATGAATGGTCACTGCATATGCCAGAGAAAATAGAAATTGTTTCCTACGGATATATAAATCTTTAACAAGTAAAAAACGAACTGAAAAACGACCAATTTCTTTAACTTCTTCAATCTGATCAAATTTAATTTTTAAAAATTCAATTCCTTCTTTTTTCTGATAATTAACAAAATCTACCACTCTACCCATTGCGCCATTAACTAACCCTTTTTCTACATCCAAATTTCGCCCTAAACCCGACAGTTTACACACGCATACAGTGTCTTTTCTAAACCAGCTGTTTTAGATATTTCTTTTTCTAAAGAATACAGTTTTGTTTTCAACTTTCCCATCAAAATATCAGTAATTCCTTCATGCTCTATTTTTTTAATAATATCTTCCTTTTCCAGTTTCAATAGTTCTTCGTTGAATATGGAACACTCTCGCAGTGTTGGCATTAAACAGATCACTGATTTATTTTCAGCAATTTTCATGTACACTTTTGCAGGAAGTACATTTTTATTTGGAAAGACATTGCAAAGAAATCGACTTTCCAAAGCTTGTTTGCCATGTTTTGAAAGAATTCCAATTCTTATATCTTGAAGAAGACTTTCATATTCAGCATCATTTGCCTGTCGCATATTTGTTGTCAGTTCTTTGTATTCAAAATTAGTCCAAATGTTCACATTACCAACACTACCAAGAGACTTTCTGGTATCTTCATGTGCAAGTGTTTTAAATACCGGTTGTCCTTTTACCGGAGTAAGTTGCAATAGATATCCAAAAACTATGACGTGTTTTCCTCCAAATAACACGTCATACTCTGTTTTAAGAATTTGTTGCATTCTTAAATGCAAGCATCTAGTTAGAGACCATGCTCACCTCATCAATAATGAGAAGTTTCATTTTCTTCAAGACTCTTGAAACTTCACAACAAGCTTCTCCAGATAGCTTGTGGTATTCCAATTTGTTCTCATGCTCTACTGGTAGCATTAGTAAACGATGTAAAGTAATTCCTTTAATGTTATGTGCTGCCAACCCAGTTGGAGCAGTGACAACACAAGACAAATGCGACTCAGTTGTTTTTTGCAGATAACTTGTAATTACTTTAATTAAGAAACTTTTTACTGTTTTAGCTTGACCACTCACATACATTCGGATAGGTTGAAATGATGTACATGAGCACCCTTTCTTTTCATGAAGTAATCCATGGTCAATCTGCTCTTTCACTTGTTCATATATTTGTTTCTGTTCAACATTTGGGTGCCGATTCCGATCCTGTAAAACCCGTGTATGAATCGTCGTACGGAGCGTATTCTCCGTACGAATCGTACCCGGGCAATCCACCTTACAATCCAGCAAGTACGATTCGTACAGAAATACCATTTCCGTACGAATCGTACAAAACTACGTTCGGCTAAAAAATACCTTAGATTCTGATCCGGGACAGTGCGTACGTGACGTCCGTATGGAGTCAGACAGCGTTTTACGGACCAGCAAGTACGATTCGTGCCTACGTCACTCCGCACGGCTTAATTTTTTACGACAGCCAAAAACTCCTGGGAAATTGAGTACGACGCGAAAACGGAGCCCCGGTACGCGACGGACAGCCATGGACCCTATCCTACGTGTCATCCCGGCCCTCCTAGCCTGCGACCTGGTGCACCGAAACCGCCACGCATGCTGCAGAAGGTCAGAACTACACCCAGGGGCAAAGGGGGGGCGAGGGGCAGAAAACATAACCCCTACCCAATTTAAAAATTACTATATTCTGTGCATACATTACCTCCAGGGTCTGGTCACTTCGGGGGGGCGTGTCCAACAATCCCTGCGTCCCGCAACAATGGAAGTGGACGTGGACGCGTACCCCTATGGAAACACTAGATTATTGATCCACACCGTACCCACACATCCATAGCGTGGGTACGGTCCGTATCACTATTGTAGTGGTGACATAAGAGTACGCGTGGTACGGGCCGTACACACGCTCTCATTGCGGGTGTACGGTCCGTATCACGCTTACCCCTACGGCACCACTACAATAGTGATTCGCACCATACCCACACATCCATAGCGTGGGTACGGTCCGTATCACTATTGTAGTGGTGACGTAGGAGTACGCGTGGTACGGGCCGTACACACGCTCTCAGAGCGGGTGTACGGCCCGTACCACTATTGGATTGGGGCCTTAGGGGTACGCGTGGTACTGTCCGTACACACCCTCTGAATGCGGGGGTACGGTCCGTATCACACGTACCCCTACGGCACCAGTACACTTGGGATACAAGGCGTACACACGCCGTGAATGGTGTTGTATGGCCTGGTGCAGCATATCACCATAATATTGGTATGTGTGGGGGTCAAGGAGAGCAGTGTACAGCACCAAGGGGGTGGGTGGGTGTGTGTGTGTGTGGCTGCATAAGATTCCCAGCAGTGGACAGAGACATGTGGGTAGGTGTACATCACTACCAGCAGTGAACAGACATATATGGGTGGATGCACCTCACTCCCAGCAGTGGACAGGCATATATGGGTGGGTGCAGAGGACTCCCAGCAGTGGACAGATACATGGGGGTGTGTACATCATTAGCATATGCCCACGACTCCATGGGTGTATGTACGCATCCCTGAGTTTTGACTGTGATGATAGTGCCATTATAACACATCACTGACAGCAGTGTCCCACTCCCAGGAGGATGGCTGTCTTTCCCCCACTGCATGACACACCACATGTGGGTGTGAGGACAAATGACACATGCATACCCACCCCTGGCAGATGCAGCACAATACACACACTGAGATCATGCCACAAGACTGTATAGTCATGTCACTGCCTACTAAAGTAAGAGAGCCAAAGGGAACACACATTATGACGCACATCCCAGGTATGATAGGAATGTACAGGTGCTGGGCCAGCCACCAAGATGTCGTCTCTCATGGAAGGAATAGGGTGGAGTTTCCACAGATACAATGCCCACAATTGTGAGTCACGTGCCGAAATACCCTGCAGAACAAGTACCAGATGTGTGCTAGGCCTGGATTACACACATGCATAGTGCTGAAAAGGGAGGATTTCTCCATGAAGGCATGTCAACATACTCAATACACAAGTACATTGACTAGCAAGGATGGCACAGATGATGCAGCCGGAGACATTGTGAGCAGGCATGGCCATAGTTGAAGGGATCCGTCACCAACAAAGGAAATGTAGACACAGGTCAGCACAATTGGGCAACTCTTTGCAGGGAAGATGTCAGGTGCCACAGAGGAAGGAACACTCCTTGGGACAATTTCTCAAAACCATAATAACACACACTACAAATGATACTTGGCAGAGACCTTGTGATGGCACGCAGATACCATGGTCAACCTCATCACCATCAGACTCGAACATTTCTCAGAACAATAACACATTACCCCAACTCCTGGAGCCTCAGCACCAACATCACTACCTGAAATGCAATAGTGTTCAAAGGAAAAATAAAATGCTTTATTCAGCATTAAACAAAAGGAAGTAATAAGACTATATACAAAGGCCAATGGCCATTCCATCATATAAGTCCTTGGGGGGACACTGGGGCACATGTCTCCCCTAGCTTGCCTGCACACTGGAACCTTCAGGTTCGTCGACCGGGGGGGGGCATCATGTGGGGAAGGACCAGGCACTGCAGGGACAGGAGGGGGAAGGGTAGGTGGGGTGGGTGCAGGGGTGGACATGTCCACCACAGGGGGTGGGGCAGCGCCAAAGGTGGTGGTGAGCTCGGCGCTGCACACTTCTGAAAGGGCGGACAGAGTAACCCCTGCCCCGGAAGAAACCCCATGGATAACGGAGGGGGGGCACAGGGATGGGTTTCAGCGCTCCTGGGGGAGGGGGTAGACTCAACTCCCCTTCCCGGGGACTTCCTTGACTGCTTGCGGGGTGGTGACACAGAGGGGGCAGGGGAGCCAAGGGAAGTGCTGGTGGAGGGACTGGGTTGTGAGGCATGCGTACTCAGACTGTGGCTGCGTGTATGGCTTTGGGCCCCAGACCCAGTGGGTGTGCCTATCTCCCCCTGAGTGTGCGTGTCAGGATGTGTGTGCTTGCCCTTTCTTGGTGGTGTGCTGGATGTGTCTGGTGTAGTGCGTGCATGGAAAGGTCTGTGTGTGCATGGGACAGGTATGGGAGAGGGAAGTGTGGATGGGGCTGGGGTAGGGGGGACGGAGAGCTGCAGGAGAGACACTGCTACCGTCAGTGAAGAGTCCATGGACTGCAGAAACCGGCGTTGCTCAGTCATCGCTGATGACATGCCCACCATGAACGACACCATCTGTGTCAGCAGTTTGGTGTGGCCATGGAGGACATTCAGCATCGATGCCTGGCCAACTGCAACTGCTGCTGTATGTCCACAGACTCAGCACTGAGGGCAGCAGGGGTGACAGGGGCAGGGGGTGCGATGCCTGGACTGAAGGAGACATGGTGGTGGTCAGCACGGACTGAAGGGATCGGAGCAACTGGGAGGGCGGTGATGGGAATGGAGGAGGCGGGACCAGATGTTGGGCTGCTGCAAGGTGCAGTGGCAGCCTCCGCCCCCTCGATGAGGTCAGCCTCAGACCCGTCTGCGTCGTAGTTGGTGTCACCACCAGACAGGTCCTCTGACTGACTTCCCTCGCCCTCCGTGCCACTGGCTCCCGATGACTCACCAGCACTGGTGCCACTGGTGCTGGGTCCCTCCTCAAGGCCCGTGCGGGTGTCTCCCTCGGTTACCGTTGATGATGCTGTGGGCAAGGTGAACATTCAGAAAAACATCAGTCACCTGTATACATCTGACACATGAGTACCAAAACAATAGGTCACAGTGCATATCAGGCAATGCTTAATGAGTAACAGCTAGATTACTCCACACATATGTAAGCCCTGTACTCCCCAGTTGGTAGACCCACCATGCCACTTGGACACAAGGAAAAATAGGACACACCATCCCAAAACTAGACTGAGAAATATACTGAGAAGCTAGTGATTGGGAACAGGTGAGCACAGCAATGCAATGAAGTCATGCCACCTCTTGTTTACCCTGAAAGAAACACGAGTGGTGCACCCAAGGCAAACTAACACACCTCAATACTAAAGGTGTCCCCACACTCAGAGCCTTGTAAGTAATTTCGAACAGTAACCCCAAAAACGTTAGTTCCTTGGGAATAACAATACTTCACACAATCGACATGTCAATAATGTGGGAATGTTCCATTTTGTGAACAGAACACACATGTGCCTGTATAAAAGATGTCTCCAAAGGAGGTGCACACCAAACTACATTTACCCAGTCATTGAAGAAGCTGGCAGCCTTATCCACAGGACCCACTGTCCAAAAGAAATGGTGTTGCAGAAAGTACATATACATGGGCCCACAGAGGTCCTGATGACTTGACACTCGTAAGTTGGTATCACCAACAACCAAGCACTTAGCCAAATTCCACAACATTCTGGGAACAAGTATATGTATAATCTGCTAAACAGTCTGATGAGAACAGTGGCTTCTTGTAAAAAGTGCCAGCGTGTTCCATGAAAGTGTGAAGGTGGTTTGTTGTGCACTTCCTTAGGAGACATCTGTCATGCATGCACATTATTGTTCTTCACACAAAAAACATCAAACTAAAGCATTTAGAACTGGAAGACATTTTGACAAGTGTAGTGAGTGCCAAGGTACAAGACTCTTTTGACTAACAACTTTAATTATGCCAGTTGTCACATGGCCATCTGTTCCCTGATGACACAGTTGGCAACACATCTGACCCACTGCCTGTCATGTGGAGCGGCACACATGTCCAAACACAGGACAATGCAAAATCTGCGGGGCCTGCAATTGGGTCGTAAAAAGGCACACCTGCACTGAAGAGACACCCTCATGGCAAGCCAGAATGTCCACACAGATGTCAGCACACAAAGACAAAACTACATAGCATCTGGACCACACACTGGTGCCAAAAATGTATGACCAGGAATCATGTATTTAAACTATTGACACATGCTGCAATGCACAAACATTAAACCATGCACAACATGACTAGGTCACTGCACGTTGAGTCTCTGTCAAGACAATTATTGCACACAGGTCAGACCTGGCAAGGAGACATAAGGTTTGGCCATGTAGGCCTCGCCCACACAAACCCCCATACCTGAGACAATGTGATTGAGACAGATCAAGAACTGACACATTCTTAATCAGTGTTTTCTAAACTTTGCTCAAATATTTTCCCAAATTTACTCCACATCACCTCGTGAGGCTGCCAACACATATATGTGACAAACAACCATCAACAGATAGTTGTGAATAGCTGCACAGGCACTGCCCAGTGTGAGTATGCACAAGCCAAATGGGGTCTCCCTGTCCAGTGGACACATGTAGCACACTTCGGATAAATAATAATAAGGCCAGGGAACAATGCCACAGAGGCAAACCAATGCTGAACACACAGAGAATGGGCTCAGTGTTGGATGACACATCTGATTTCGAGGCAATGGTGTCTCAGGGGACTGTAGTGGGCACACTGCTCCTTGTTCCTGGAATGATCTTACTGTAACACGAGCAACTGTCCTGGCACCGTGCATATCTCCCACTCATGCACATCATGTCTGAGGCCACAACATCGGTCATGCATGCTGCAAGTGTGTTCACTGGAAACCTCACACTCCTATGGTGAGACTCATCATCAGTGCAAACCAAAATGGACCACCAACTGAGTGAAGAGGACAGGGCACAGGCAAGATACCAACACATGTCACAGACCTCCCTCACACATGATGCATAAAGCAATGTGCACTTGGATTAACTGCCAGCCCAGATGACCATGTGCAATAGTGATTACACACAGACCAGGGGACACATGTCAAGGAGGGGAAGGGAGGAATAAGAGCACCGTTTGACTTTGGGGAACAGAATATGCACTGCACATATAAGCCCTGGCAGTGTATCCAGTCGACAGAGCACTTCAAAAGGCTGGTGACACACAACACAACAGACACACATGTACCTACCCCCTCCTTGCTGCTGTATCTCCTGGAACTGCCTATCCAGGTCAGGGAAGACCACCGCCAGGACACGCTGCATGTGGGGGGTCATGCATCGGCGCCCGCCGTGTTTGCGTGGAGGTGATATTTTCAGCTGGACCCAGGCGATCCGTCGGGTCCAGCACCGGATGTCCTGCCAGCGTTTCCGGACTTGGGCCAGGCGCCGCCTGTGATCCCCTGCCGTCCTCACGGCCCTGACGATCCTCTTCCAGATGACCCCCTTCTTGTAGGCAGTTACCTGTGAGGATGACAAAGTGAGACAACATCACTACACATGCTCCATGTCACAGAGACAGACATTTGAACATCTTTGACATGTTGGACAGGGCATCGGATCCTGTTAATGAATTAATTCTTTCTCATATGTCCATTGGCCTCTGTGGAATCCCAAATGCACTACATACCATTGAAAGTACACAGGTGGCAGGAGGGGTGCGACACACTCCCTGATTATGGCACACACTGTGCATCACATGCAACACCAGGCTGATGGACAGCACCTCTAACCTGTTACGTGCCCTAGGCCACTGACGCAACGTCAGCAGAGTACACAGACACACACAGGCACAGAACAATCACCTGCCATTGGCAACAGCGGATACAAACTTGCCTGTGGGGTGTCACAGGTGTCGGGCTACCTCATCATGTCAGACACACAGCACGGCTTACTTCTCACATCAGATGGTTAGAGCTGTTGCCTCCTCCATTCAGCTGTGGTGCAACTCTTCACATACACACTCACCCACATGACAAGGAACATTCACACACATCAATGTCCATGGGGTGTACACATCACTTGGACACTCTCACCACAGCTCCACTCAACTCACACACATCTGTGGGTACAGTCACCTGTCACACCGGGGGGACCACTGAATCACCTCAGGGACAATAGACAAAATAGGGAACAAAGGATTTGCCAGGCTGAATGTGTCATGCACTATGCAGTGAATGTCACAGTAAGCACAATGCAAGTGAGGAGTGCACACCTGAACGACATCATGCTCAGCATGAGAGACATAAGCCTTCCCCCCCTGGGACCCACTGTATACAACATTGCATGTCTGTCACACCTGGACACAATGGCAGAAGTGACAGTCACAAAAAAGGTGCACAGTCAAAGGTAGTGGAGTCAGCACTCACCTGTTGCCCTGGTCTCCCATACAAGCTGGGGTACTGTGGGAGGAGCACATCCAGCAGGGCCTCATTCTCCTCCTCCTCTGAGAGCGTGTGTATGGTCCGTATCGCTATAGGAGTGGTGCCGTAGGAGTACGCGTGTGTGTACGGAATGTACACACATGCGTACTCCTACGGCACTACTCCTATAGTGATACCGACCGTACCCACGACGTGTGTACGGTCCGTACCACACGTACTCCTACGGCACTACTCCTATAGTGATACGGACCGTACACAAGCTCTCAGAGCGTGTGTACAGTGCGTTTCACACGCTTACACTGGTGATAGGATGCGCACACGAAAGGAATGGAGGTATCAGACTCGCACAAGGCTGTACATCAAGTCATTGTCATTGCAGACTTTCGTGTGCAGGGCCTAGGTGTGTCAGGCAGTGAAATTGCACATGTCTCCTCATGTAGTTGCACAATTGATGTGTAATGACCTGTGTACACATGTCATGTGTGATGGGGCACTATGTGGCACACTTCCCTTTCACACTTTGCACATGTGTGCCTGTAGTCCAAACCTGTCAAGCACAGCATCACTGGCATGGCACAGTCACCGCCACCCGCAAATGTCCCCTGATGCCATGGACAGGGACACTACCAACTGACATTTCACAATCCGCGTGCCCCGATGTGACTATGTTATGTGTGTGTCATGTGTTCCCATGAGCTTGCTGTTAGTGTTCCGTCAACTACATCTGCGGTTGCTGCATACAACATGTGTCTGTGTGGAGATGGGCATGGCAAACATCTGCGCACACCATGCCACATGTGGATTCCCACGTAAGCATGGTCTGTATGCATTGGACATGACATTTTCACATGAGGACATATCTGCGTCGTATCAATGTCTGTGGTTTCTGTTTTCATGTGTACCCCTTCATTGCAATGTGTTGGATCTGTACATTTGACATTCCATGTGACCTGTGCGTCGAGCTTGCCGTCAGCTGTCTGTATGAGATGACATCCTTGAAATGCAGCTATGTCACTCCTGTGATGTCTCTGGCTGTTCACTCAGACTGGCCCCCAGCTCGTTTCAGGGCATGTCATGTCGACTTGCCAATCAAGGGATGTATCTTGGTTTTTGTAGGAGTCTCACCAAGCTGGCATATGTGTCCTGGATGTATTGCACAGACCAGACTCTGTTTTCATCTGATCTGTAGTAGCAGTTTAGCATGTGCTCTGTTCATTGACATTGATGATTTCGTGCTCAAAATCTTTGGTATTCAATTCCATTTTCTGCAGGGCACCGCCTGTCCCCCGACCAATGCCAGACTTTGGTGCCATGAGGGAACGTGACTGCATCCGACGGTACAGATTCACTCCACAGTTGATTGAGGACTTGACCGCCAAGCTGGAACCACACCTCCAACTGCGACACAGGTATCCTACTGCGCTGACCCCCAAGATGAAGGTGATGGCAGCCCTACATTTTTTTGCCACCGGTACGTTTCAATTCACCATAGCTGATGTTGGTGGCATGTCCCAGACAATGTTCAGCCGTGTCCTGCGTGATGTTTTGGCAGCCATGTTGGTGCACCTTGATGAATTCATCCATTTCCCTACTCCTGAGGAGTTGACAGGTGTCAAGGGTGATTTCTATGCCCTGGGAGGGATGTCCCATGTCATTGGGTCCATTGATGGGCCACATGTAGCTTTGGTACCACCACAGGCACAGGAGGTAGCCTATCGCAACCATAAACATTACCACTCTATTAATGCCCTTGTGGTGTGTCTTGCTAACATGCTGATTTCCCATGTCTGTGCACGGTTTCCAGGGTCAGCACACAATGCCTACATCATGAGGCGTAGCAGGGTGCCACAAATGATGCTGCGGCTGCACAACGAACGAGCATGTCTTGTTGGTGGGTATACTCTGTTTGGCCTGTGTGTTGCGGTATCTTTGGCGCTTACGGCATCTCCTGACCCACTTTTTTACATGATGTTTCCATGTAGGTGACTCTGGATATCCCAACATGCCTTGGCTCATGACACCTCTCCACAACTCAAGATCAGCTGCAGATCACCGCTACAACAATGCACACGGGCAGACCAGGCGAGTGATTGAGAGAACTTTTGGCCTCCTGAAGAGCCGATTCCGGTGCCTTCACAAGACAGGCGGGTCCCTCCCATATGCACCGGTGAAGGTCTGCAATATCTTCCTCGTGTGCTGCATGCTGCACAACATGGCAGTGGAGAAGGCAGTGCCACTCATCCTGGATCCGGATGAGCAGGAACATCCACCCATGTAGGATGAAGGGCTTGATCACGAGGCAAGTGACGAGGAGGAGGAGGAGGATATCCGGAGTCAGCTCATACGCAACTTCTTCTCATAATGGTGAGTCACTGGTTCTGAGGGTGCACGCTTGTATCCTTGGGTGGCATGTGTTGCAATGTGTGTGTCCAGCTTGTGGTAAATATTTAATTACCTGTACTATTTTTCATGCGGTAAAGTCTAGTAAGAATAACTCAGTAAAAATAAGAGGCAGAATCCGTGGTATTAGAGGTTCTGAAAGGCTTTATTCCTCTATAAAGGAATTATGGTTCGAACCATAGGCATCAAATTCCATCACCACGAGGGTTCAGGAAGGGAAGGCAATACATTATTGACAAGTAAAGATATTTATATGAAAAGCATTGCATTAAGACAGATGCAGGAGGCGTAACAGCTGATAATACAGATAATACTACACATACGTAATGAAAATAGGCGTAAACATAGGCGTAACTAGAAACGTCATTAAACATGATGTCACAAGTGGGTGGATCCATAAGAGAATCCTGCAATGTCAGCAGAAATACTTGGCAGAGATGCGTGCGCAGCCGCATGACGTGTGATTGACGTGCAACTAGAGGGTGAAGGGGACTTGACATTTAGCTCTACATGTGGAGACAGAAGTCTGAGGGGTCATGTCAACCTAATCCCAAATCATATCTAATATCTTATGTTTAAAGAACTGTATTATCCAAAAGGAAAGGTCTCTCGGACGAAATCTATTCTATACTGACTGTTAGTGCGTGTAAAAGCGTCTAAGTGTCTACATGAGATGCGAGGGGGCAGGAATCTTCCATAGTAACAGGGGCTATGAATTACTTGCATGAGGACAGTGAGGCCTGGCCCTTTGCTTGGTAGCTGGAAGAATGTTTACCTAAACTACTAGACAGGAATGCATTGGATGAGGAGCGGAGCAGATAATCTTGAAGGTGAAATACAGTTTTTGGCAGGCAACGGGCTGGATCAGGCACCGTTAGCCGCGCAGGGAGTAGGACAAAGTTCATGGATACAGATGCGGGCTCGGACTGGAGCTTTCAGAGGCAGAAAGCAGGAAAAGGCTTGATGGCAGAATTCAGGGCCTACTCGCCTGAACTGTAAAACGTGGAAAGTGAACCACATAAAGTCGGTGGCCTTTCATACTTAGGAACGGAATATCCGACTCATTCATGGCGGATCTGAAAGAGGACATGTTGACGGTGGACGCACATGTATTTGCGTCTTCATAACTGGAACTTGAGGGAACATACATGTACTTGTAGCATACACATGGAGCCGTTGGGGTCTAAGATAGGGGACATAACTGATCATAAAATTCATATTTCCTCATTCCCTCCTTGTCCCCTACGGACCCTCAGGAGATATCGATCTTCATCAATCCATCAATCTGTTCGTATAGCATCATTTGTTCTTCTTTCTTCTTCCGGGATCTTGAACAAAAATTTGAATGCGGGATACACGATGTGGCACACAGACCACAAATCGCTGGCCCACATTGTACACATAAGCAGCAACTGAATAGTATGAGAAAGCCAATACCTAGGAAGGATAGAATCCTCCATCCCCAGGCTGACAACACGCTCCAGAACCAACCGGACCAAGTCCAGGTGCCTGGACTCTGGTGTATCTGGCTTATAATCTTATGAAGGCGAGTTATGGCTTTATATACTGACGGCGAGTTTTCTGGTATGAAAACACAGCAACTTGATCCTATGACCCTACAAGCTCCGCCCCTATCGGCCAGGATGACGTCAAGGACAAGACGATTTTGAAGCACAACAATCCGCATCGCAGACTGCTCCTCTGTTAAATTGCCTAGGGCGGAAGTAGTCTCATTCACTACTGCTTCAAGGGTTCTAGTTAATCTACGTATCAGTTTACTATTAGTGACTGTACCTATATAGGGAAAGAAACCTTTATTGAAATCTGTGTATTGCTCCCATGCCGTTTCAGTGTAATCGACAATCGGGAGATCTCTCTGCTGTCTATTGTGTACTAAATGGGTATTTCTGTGATAGTCAGGAGGGGCTAGGAAAACAGGTGGCAGAAGGAATGCTATGTAACAGGTACCATCCCAATCTAGAGGTAAACGTATATATGCAGTCTGGCCACATATGAAGTAGGAATGACGAGATGCTCTGAATGTAGACTTGCCTTGATCACTGAATTTTATCACCGTGGTACATTTACTATGGCCCAGGTGTATGGAACCATTCTTTCTTACACATAATTCACCTTTAACTGGAAATACTGACATAGCAGGCAAGATTGGTGTAGCTTCGGATTCAACATTCAGAATCATGAGGTTAAGTGTAAAGTTACCTAATCCATATACTTCATTTTCTAGATCAGTTCCTGTTCTTTTGGGAAGTCCCTCCTTGTTAGGGTAGCAGACTTTAAGCAAAACTAGGTTCAGGTTTCCCCATACCCAGTTGTCTTGATAAATTACGGAATTTGAATCTAGGGAATTAATCAAACTAAACCATGCTCCACAGGAGCCATTGTGTGTGAACGGATACGGAAAGAGAGGCAAAACTCCCTTATAGTTCTGATAGGGAGGGAGTCGGCCACATATCCAACAATTGGTAGCATTGCTGGTCTGATGGGAATGATGTAACATACTAATAAAAGTGTTGTTGCGCAGCGCAAATCTATAAGACAACTCATGCGGAGGTAGTTCGCTAAAAGAATGTTCAGCAGTAGCATTGTAAGCACGCTTAGAAATAGGGTAATACATATGTAGCAATACACTAGAAATGATGATCAAAAGACTTAGAAAAAACAAAATTAATAATGTCATTATGCAGTGACTACGAAGCGATTTACAGTACGCATGTTTTTTAAGCTGTATCTGTCTATTTTTCTCTCTATTTCGGTCTAGAGGATACATGTCAGAGACAAATTCAACCGATTCACCTTGGAGAGGACTTAAACAATCAAATTGTCTGACTTGCTAGACCTGAGTTTCAGTTTATAGAGTTCGTTCTTCGACCTTTCAACCAAGGGGAGCTTTGAGTCTGTCTGTGAGGGAATACAGGGCTGAGTGTTCACATCGGACGGTAGTCCATAAAATTTCTTGATATGGCTCGAGTGCAACCACCCTTTACGTCCCTCAATCTTCACGGCTGTCCTTGTAGTCAGCAGTACGAGTTTGGGCGACTTCCACCTGGGCTCCAGCTGGGTCTTCCGGTCGAAATTCCTCACAAGAACCAGGTCACCTGGAACCACATCATGGGGCTTCACCTCAGTGTTATCGGGGAAAGCTGCAGCTACCTGTGAACGACAAGATTGTAGTGCAGACATCAAGGAAGCCAGGTAATCTGTCAGCATATTACAGTCAACATCAGTGATTTTACGAGGTATAGGCGTCCCCCACATATTTGGTGGTCTACCGAAGATCACCTCATAAGGGGATAGCCCTGTTCGAGAATGTGCTACCATTCTCATGTAAAAGAGCGCAACTGGTAAGGCTACTATCCAATCGACACCTTTTTCTCTACATATTTTGGACAATCTAATTTTCAGAGTTTGATTATGACGTTCCACGAGACCTGCTGCCTCGGGATGTCGGACACAGTGAAATTTCCATTGGTAACCTAACAGAAGTGAAACGTGTTTCATCAGTTCGGATGAGAATGGCTGGCCGTTATCTGAGTATACAACACGTGGTAAACCGTACCGTGGGAAGAATTCTCGAACTAACTGTTTGGCAGTAGTCGGGGCAGTGTAATCTGAAACCGGGTAGGCTTCTGTCCAACGGGAAAGAGCACAGACAACTACGAGAACATATTTGAATCCTCGACATCGTTCCATCTGGATATAATCCATCTGGAGGACTTCAAAAGCGTGCTCGGGAGGTTGAAATCCGCCCTGCTCTACGGGAATGCTTTTACCTGGGTTGAACTGACAACATATCATACAGGTACGAACTTTCTGTTTGGCTGCTGCTCGCAAGTGTTTGTTGAACCAAATGTGTTGAATGCTGTCTAGCATAGCTTTTTCTCCTAGGTGCGCTGGACTATGTATTGTGTTAATAATGACTTGAACCATGGAGTCCGGAAGAAACCATATAGATTTTCCCTTCGTCATCCATCCTTGATCCGTTTGGATCCCTCCTAATTCAGTCCATTTCTTTATTTCTTCTGGTGTAGCATGTGTCTGTATGTCAATTACATCAAGGGCGGGATCCTTAACTGTCATGCAATGTGTTGGTGTCGGGACTATTGTCTTTGTCGTGTCAGTTGTATGAGTCTGATTCTGAGCAGTCTGTTTAGCTGTTCTGTCAGCTAGGTCGTTTCCCTGAGAAATGATGTCGGTAACTTTTGTATGAGCTTTGCATTTCATAATCGATATTGCAGTAGGTAGATGAATTGCGTCTAATAGAGCTTGAATGAGGGGTCCGTGTTGGATGTGGGCACCGTGGGAAGTTAAATAACCTCTCTCTCGCCACAGTACGCCGAAGTCATGGACGACTCCGAATGCATAACGTGAATCTGTGTATATGTTGACTTTCTTATTTTTGGCTTGAATACAGGCTTGTGTCAGAGCGATGAGCTCGGCTGCTTGAGCTGACAAAGTGTTAATACAATTCGTTTCAACGACTTCAGTGTCTGTTGTGACTGCGTAAGCGGCCACTAACTCTCCTGTACTTGTTCTCATACATGAACCATCTACATACAATGTTAGGTCCGGATCTGATAAAGGGATGTCTGTCAAGTCTTGTCTGGGTTTCGTCGTGATAGTAATGACTTCAATACAATCATGTGCTAATGGATCTGTTCCGTTTACTGGCAAAAGTGTGGCAGGATTTAATGTATTACAACGTCTGATTTCTATGTGTGGCTGAAACAATGTTAATTCATAACCGGTGAGTCTTGCTATAGTCAAGTGTTGTGTTTGTGTGCGGTTCAAGAGAACCTCTACTGCGTGTGGTACTTGTACTGTCAATTGATGTCCTAACACTATGGCATCGCTTTGTCTGATTGCTAAAGCTGTTGCTGCCACTGATTTCAGGCACGCAGGAAGAGCCTGAGCTACGGGATCTAATGTACTAGAAAAATAAGCACATGGTTTGTGTGATCCTGCTTGTTCCTGAGTGAGTACTGACAAGGCAGTACCTTCGCGTTCTGTAACAAAGAGTGTAAAAGGCTTACTGTAACATGGTGTTGCCAAAACAGGTGCTTGGCATAAAGCTTTCTTTAAGCTTTCAAAGGTTTGCGTATGTTCTTGAGTCCAAGGGAGGACAGTCGATGTGGCTGCCTCCTGTGTTGTCAACTGAATGAGTGGTTTTGCTAGAAATGCATATTGAGGGATCCACTGCCTACAGTATGAAGTGAGACCTATGAAAGCCCGCACCTCCTTTTGTGTCTTGGGTGGTGGCATGTTAGCAATTAACTGGATGCGGTCGGGTGTAAGCTGTCTTCCCTCCTTGGACAGCAAGTGCCCAAGATAAACAACTTGCTGGACACAGAATTGCAGCTTAGAAGGGGACACCTTGTGCCCCTTTTCGGCTAGAAATTGTAAAACCGTCAGTGACGCTTTTTCACATTCAGGTTCGCTTCGGGCGGTGATCAGCAGATCATCGACATATTGAAGCAAGGCAGTGTTAACTGGCATGTGGATACTGTCAAGTTCTCGTTTCAGTGCTTGGCTATAGATGCTGGGGCTTTCTGTGAATCCTTGAGGTGCGCGTGTGAATTTAAAACTTCGTCCATTTAAACTGAATCCGAACAAATATTGACTTTCCGGATCTATTGGGACGCTAAAGAAAGCATTTTTGAGATCAATTACAGTAAAGAACGTTGCTTCTGAATCAATAGCTGTTAGTAATGAAGAGATATCTGGGACCACAGGGTATTGTGGTACAATACATTTATTTAATTCGCGCAGATCAATAACTAATCGATATACTGGTGATGCCTTTGGATCCGTTCTTTTAAGAATCGGAATTATCGGTGAATTACATACATTGGAGTCGGTTTCCACAACCACTCCTTGTGCAATGAGCTCGTCAATGATTTGCAGTAAAGCCACAACAGCATCGGGTGGTAACTTGTATTGTCGCATTCGTGGTAATACCACTCCTGTTTTTAGTGTGACTCGATATGGTGTAATGTTCATGCAACCAACATCAGTGGGGCCTTGTGCCCATAAATGTGTAGGTAAATTCTGCAGCCGGTGATCCATGTCTCTGGACACGTAGTGACCTTTGAAGTCACGTAAAAATAATCGTACTCCGTCCGGAGAACAACATATTATAGCTCCTAGAGCTTTCAATGTTTTTATACCTAACAAGTTTTCTGGACATGATTTAGTAAGCAATAAATCTGTAGTTCGTGTCAATGGACCAATCGTAAGTGGTAGGGGTTGCGATACTTCATTAATGATAGGCTTTCCTGAGAATCCAAGGGAAATATTCTGTGAGCCTGAGAGGGGTGCCCCTGGAACCTCACTGCGTCGTATAGTTGTTCTGCTTGCCCCTGTATCAAGTAAAAACTTTCTGTCTTCCCCTAATAGTTCACTATGTACATAAGGTCCCTCTTGATCTACTGGAACCTCAATAAGGGGTAAGCCAACTTCCCTCTCTAGGCTATTTCATGTGTATCGCTGATAATCGGGATAATCAGTTTGTGCATACTGGTACATCTGTTGTGTTGTTGCCTGTGTTGCAGCAATAGGCTGCTGCTGTGGTGTGGCTACGGTCTGTTGTGGAGCTGCCTGTTGCGGAACTGGCCTAGATTGTGCATGCTGAGGGATTTGTTGTTGGTTCTGATCCTGTCTAGGTGGACGTGGTCTTTCCTGGGTTTTACCCGTGGCGATATTATGTTTCAGAACTGCACAATCGTGTATATAATGGCCTTGTTGTTTACAATAGTTGCATGTCCCTTTCGCCGGACCTGCGGAATCACCCTTTTTATGACCATCAGCTGGAACTGACTGAGCCACAAGCATTTTCATTTTCGTGTCTTTCATACGTCTTTGTTCATGTTCTTGTTCTTCTCTAATTCTATTGTGGTGATATTGTAACATCTGTAACATCTGTGATGGGGTGTTACCTTGCCAGGTACTCTCAAATTTCAATACTCTATTCTTAACTTGAGGTAGGGAATTTTCAACTAATTTTGTCACAAACAGATGTGGATATGACTCGCTACTTGCTTTTATGCCACTATTTATACCAAAACATTTTTCAAATCGGGAATAGAAATCACTAGTGTCCTCATCTTGCTTTTGTTTACAGGCTGAGATTGCACCCCAGTCCTCCTTTTTCGTAGTTAATAAACGTGGCAATACCTGCACTAGTAATCCTGGTAGTGCTGTAGTCCTTTCCCCAAGCCCTGATCCTGCAGCTCGGGCCTTTTCTTTGTTTTCTAATGCTGTCCACTCTATCTTTTGGTCTCCTACCTCCCATTCCTTTTCTTTGAGTTTCTCGTAAATACCGGCAGGCATTAATACTTTTAATATTTTCATAATGTCGGGGTAGGTATACTCTCCCATGAGTAACATGTCTTTTATCTCACGGTGGAAACCTGCTGGATCCTTGTCATGGCTGGGTACTACTTTCTTCATTTCTAATAATTCAATTTTAGTTATAGGCGCATACACAAATACACGTTTAAAGGTATTATCTTCACCTCTGATTGGGTGTACTTCGCGTAAGGGATTCTGTCTATCTATGTGATACATTTTTCTTCCCATAGTGGGAACTGGAACATGTTCTGGGCATACGAAAACTATATACTGGTTTCGAAATTCTAGAATTTCTTTAATTAAATCAGTACCTGACCCTCTCCATTTATTCGTGAGTAATTCGCTCAATATGTCGGGTAAGGGTCCAGGATCGGAGTGTTGGCTTTTATATAATATGAGGAGGTGTTGAATCATGTATATACCAGCTAAACGCTGTTCGTATGGGGTAAGGTTCAGAAACGTGTGTGCTAGTGCATCTTCACTGTATTTGCCGGGACTGTCAGCCCATTGTACTGCTGACCTGGCTAATTCTTGTTCATCCATGGAATCGAGCATATGGTACCCCCTTCGGTCTCGGAGTAATTTATCAGCAGCTTGGAATAGGTGTTCAGGAGACCTTATATTTAACATAGGTGTTTGAAAATTTCTGTTACATTCTGGACGTATCGGATGTATTGGATCATTAAAACATCTGGGATTATTAAAAGATCTTCCTTTACCTACATAAGCCATTGTCTCTAAGTGTCCTGTGGGCATTTCTGATTCGTCGTCCTCCTCTCCCTCTGATTCATGTTGGTCTGTCTCTAATCTTTCTTTATGTATTCGTTCTACTTCTTTGCGGATCTTTCGGCACATAACTACTATACATGTCTGTTTATCGTGTTTCCCTTCTGATATATTCTGACCCCATTTGGTAAGTACTTGTATTTCCTTCTGCTCTACCTCAGGCCTGTCTTGGTTTCTGATCACACAGTTTATGAAGAAGCGTAACAGTTGTCTCTGTACATCCACTTTCTGGTATTCCATGGCTTCGTCAATACTTTCAGGGCCTCGCCCTGATTGGACAAAGTGATATATTTTGTCTAAATGTGCCACCATTCCTGGTAGCGTCGCTAAATACCTTGAAGCTCGTCGTATACGTAGTGATGACAGCAGCATACCGTCCCGTCTACCGGGCACAGGATCATATCTACAATCCACTAGATGCTCTTTAAACATGTCGGAAGTTGCTAGTTGGGGTGTACGTTCGTACGCTAAATCTCTAAGGGATAATTTATTTCCTCGAGGTGGCGTGGCAAAAATTTCTGTCGTACCTCCTGTCGCACCGTCTGAGGTGCTAGGCACGAAAGGATTTGTTGGATGTAAGATAGAAACTGTAGATGTAGGAAAAGCGGTAGAAACAGATGGACCTGCGGGAATGTGCGTAGGAGTTTGTTGTTGCGGAGGTACAGACGGATGATCTTGGCGTTGAGCACCATCGGTGGGCGGCGTGTGTGGCGGAGCATTAGCATATTCAGGAGCTACATCATCTAAATAGGAAGAAAGGAAAACGTCTTTTGCTGTTTTGGGATGTGCTTTTATCGGGAGTAATGGAGGTGTCAAGTTTTTCGGTATTTCCGGGGTGTCCTGAGGTAACCCTTCGGCCAAAAGAGGATACATACCATTCATAAGAGTGTTTCGTTGTCTATCTACTTGTTCTGCTTTTACTCGGGTACCTTCCTCAATTAATAAATTTTCTCGGGTTTTATTCGAATTCTCCCTACCTTTCTCTTCCTGTCTGAGCGCTTTTTCTGTACGTCTATATGACTCTTTACGCCATAATTCAATGGCATCTTTCTGTGACTGTCTGGCTTTATTTTTCCATAATACTTCTTCTACTCTCATGATGCAATCTGCATCCCAGGTCCCAGCTGCGGGCCATCTCTGACTTTCTGGTAAATCTTTGGTGTAGTCCACCCATAAATCGAGAAATAATACGGCATCTAGGCCATGCTTATGATACATAAAGTACCCTGGAGTGTCCCTAGGTGGAATGGGAACAGCTTCTTCGAGTACCCCTTTTCTGGTTTTGATCTGTCTTAATTTTGAAAAGAGCGGCATTTTTAGACCTTATTACTTGAACACACTTAATACAATAAACGCAATAATGAACAATCATTCACACCACAATATATAGAACGTATTAAAACATTTAACATTTAACAGTTTAACGAACGATGATAACTAATAGGAAACTAGTTACTGACATAATACTAACACTAGATAATACTGAATTATATGCAAGACATACTAGATATACTGCTAAACAGTACAGATACACTGCTGAAACAGTGCAGACCGGATTTGTGTACCCAAACCCGTCTTGACCGGCACAACCTATGTGCACGTCTAAATGCCTCCCCGGCAACGGTACTCACCGGGTAGCGCGGAACGGAAGGCCTCGGAACTGAACTGAACTGGACCGGACTGGACTCGACTCGACTCGGAACTTCGGAACCTGGTGGGCCTCTGTATACCTCGGATCTTGCTCTCTCAGCTAGGCTCTGGTCGGGATACTTCGCACTTCTCACCGCCTCGTCTGGGTGGTGATCGCAGCCTCAGTCACCCCCGCTTGGCCGGAGGGAGATACGGGAAATCCTGCGGGTACGCGTTTTTGTCCGTTCAGCTGTGGCAGGGGACCGGGCCTGCAATGCACCTCCGGCGCGTGAGATGAGAAAGTGTCCCTGTTCGGGCGCCAATTTATGTGGTAAATATTTAATTACCTGTACTATTTTTCATGCGGTAAAGTCTAGTAAGAATAACTCAGTAAAAATAAGAGGCAGAATCCGTGGTATTAGAGGTTCTGAAAGGCTTTATTCCTCTATAAAGGAATTATGGTTCGAACCATAGGCATCAAATTCCATCACCACGAGGGTTCAGGAAGGGAAGGCAATACATTATTGACAAGTAAAGATATTTATATGAAAAGCATTGCATTAAGACAGATGCAGGAGGCGTAACAGCTGATAATACAGATAATACTACACATACGTAATGAAAATAGGCGTAAACATAGGCGTAACTAGAAACGTCATTAAACATGATGTCACAAGTGGGTGGATCCATAAGAGAATCCTGCAATGTCAGCAGAAATACTTGGCAGAGATGCGTGCGCAGCCGCATGACGTGTGATTGACGTGCAACTAGAGGGTGAAGGGGACTTGACATTTAGCTCTACATGTGGAGACAGAAGTCTGAGGGGTCATGTCAACCTAATCCCAAATCATATCTAATATCTTATGTTTAAAGAACTGTATTATCCAAAAGGAAAGGTCTCTCGGACGAAATCTATTCTATACTGACTGTTAGTGCGTGTACAAGCGTCTAAGTGTCTACATGAGATGCGAGGGGGCAGGAATCTTCCATAGTAACAGGGGCTATGAATTACTTGCATGAGGACAGTGAGGCCTGGCCCTTTGCTTGGTAGCTGGAAGAATGTTTACCTAAACTACTAGACAGGAATGCATCGGATGAGGAGCGGAGCAGATAATCTTGAAGGTGAAATAGAGTTTTTGGCAGGCAACGGGCTGGATCAGGCACCGTTAGCCGCGCAGGGAGTAGGACAAAGTTCATGGATACAGATGCGGGCTCGGACTGGAGCTTTCAGAGGCAGAAAGCAGGAAAAGGCTTGATGGCAGAATTCAGGGCCTACTCGCCTGAACTGTAAAACGTGGAAAGTGAACCACATAAAGTCGGTGGCCTTTCATACTTAGGAACGGAATATCCGACTCATTCATGGCGGATCTGAAAGAGGACATGTTGACGGTGGACGCACATGTATTTGCGTCTTCATAACTGGAACTGGAGGGAACATACATGTACTTGTAGCATACACATGGAGCCGTTGGGGTCTAAGATAGGGGACATAACTGATCATAAAATTCATATTTCCTCAAGCTGACTGTATGCTTAGTCACTTAGATGTGTGTTCTGATGTGTCATTTGAGTGAGGATGTTATTCCACACATTTTCCCAGAGACACTGTCTTTTAAATTAGCATGGGGACAACATTGTTCAGGTTTAGTAAATGACCATGTATGCGTAGAAAACTCTTTGCGCTTACTTCTTGTGTGTCTGTCATTCCCAGGTACTTGCGCATGTTGTCTGCTCGTGTCATCGTTGTCCTCCTGCTATTCCTCATGAGTATTGCAACGTGTGATGAATCAGCGTTCCATTCACGGACACAGGGAAATGTCATTTTGGGTAAGGATTGAAGCAAGGCTTTTTTGGGGTGGTACGTGTTTTGAATGTGTGGGTACTGATCCTGTGCATGTTGTGTTCCCATGCATACATGTCGACTCACCATGGGGCACATTACATGTAGCATGACTCCCATGAATTGATAGTCACCCTTCCTGACAGTCATCTGTAATGGGTGTAGGATTCAGGTGAAGTCATCAATGTGTGTAAAAATTCCCTCTGAAACCTATGGGATGCTACGGGTGGACATAGTGTGGGACATCCCCATGACAGGCTCAATGGGGAATTGCAGCCTCTCCGTGTGCAGCAGGAGGTGTTTGGCTCATCCCCTTAACTTGTGTGCCAGTTCATTTGGATTTACAACATCTGTGTTGTGAAGGGGGTGTCCAGCGTAGGTCCCACATGTTCAGTCAATTGATCTGTGAGTCTGTTCACATAGATGCATTTCCCTTAGTGTGAGTTTGAGTAATAAAGGTGTTCCTCACACTCATAAGTGACTCATCTCTGTCAATGCAGGTCTCTTGCCACTTTGCATGCGTCATCTCTGGCATAGTTGTCAAAGATTGTGCCTAGGAGTGTATGTGTATTTCGTCAACATGCATGCATTTCTTCATGGATAATGATCTCTATTGTGCATGAGGTCCATGGGTGTGTATGTTTTTGTCCAGGTTGCTCACCCCAATGGGCCTGCCACGCCTGCTGAGGGATGTATGATGTTACAACGCATGCTTTTACAACGCATGCTGTTACAACGAAATTTTTACAACGCAAATGCAGTGACAACGCAAGTCTTTACAACGCAAGTCTTTACATCGACTTGCACTAGATGGCGTGCTAACATTAAAAAAGTGTAATTTACTATTCTAACTCCAGTCCACGTAACAGTAGGGAAGGTGTTTGGATGGTAAACTACACTATTTTTAATGTTAGCACGCCATCTAGTGCAAGTCGATGTAAAGACTTGCGTTGTAATGGCATGCGTTGTCAATGCATTTGCGTTGTAACAGTTTCGTTGTAATGGCAGTGCATTGTAAAAGTTGCGTTGTAAAGGTTGTTCCCCCCTGCTGAGGGTGTGTCTCCTGTGCACAGATCGGCATTCTGTTCCCTGATCCCGTGTCAGTCATCTTTGGTGATTGTTCAGCCATTTTATCTGGGTGAGCCATGACTAACCTGACACTCCTTCCTTTACGTACGCCTGTTGCAATTGTTGTCCTTTCTGACCTCCTTGTCTTTGTGTGCTACTTTCGGCCTAGTTTCCAGTACATGCCGCCTGCTGCTGCGGCCACTGCGAGGGCCCACCAAGTTCCTGGATTCTGCAACCCACACGCCTCCAAGATGCTCCTCCCTTCCTCCCTCCACCCATTCATTGGGCTGGCATCACCTTGTCTGTGCCACTGTTGCTGCCACGCGGTGCCAAATACAGGACCGTCAGCGCATGCAACGTGCACATTGCACGACACTCATGTCCTTGCATGACCCACATCACACAACAGTCTCATGTTGCAGCCACCCCCCAAGCAATATGCAACCAAAAATCAACCAATCGCAGCAATACCCTAAGCGCGCACATGACCCCTTCGCATGCTGAGTGTGCAACTCCAACTGCCTACACAGCGCTGCCCCGCCTTCCAGGCCCGGGCACACCAACCAGGTCATGTCCCTCCTACTCCACACCGGCTCTGTCCAACAGCACGCCATTGGACTCTGTTACCTCCTCAACACAACAGGACCACACATCACCTTCATGACAGTGACGTGGATAAAAGCATCCGCAGCACACAACTTCTTAATTGCCATCTCAGACGGCTACAAGAGCAGCCGCAGGGACAACACTAACAATCCCGGGGGATGAATTGATATCTATTCCCAAGTACGCACTCAGGGTCACTAATCGGGTTTGGCACAAACCCCCTGCAAACACTCAGAGTAACACTCATCTACAGATCTCTAGGCCTACATCTACAAATCCACAAAGCTATCAACACGTCCATCTTCACGCACGCACGCACTCACATCCACAGGATACATGTGGCTGTGGGCCCGGAACTTCTGGCTAGATGAGAACCACACCAGCATCCATCATTGGTCCATCCACATGAGCATCCACGTTTCTGACAAGCAACACACTGCCACACACCCCGCTACCAAACCCCCACAGATGCTTGATGTAAGTCAACACAGACATCATGTGTGGGACACTGGAACCAACACCACCGCCACACCCTGCTACCTCACACACTGGATCAGCAACTGATCCAACAATCTAGCCACGTTGGCGGACTTTCCTGTGATGCACATCAAGAATTACGCCACCTGTGACCAGGCACAGCTAGTGGGCTCATACACGTCTAGCAGGACTATTGTGCACAGCGTACAACACAAATAACCATCAGTGGCCTTACAAGCAGGGCAAACGGCACACACAGCCATCACAATGTCATCATCAAGGACAATTGGAGATCCTTCAGAAGGTGTAGAGGCAAACACAGCGCACAACATCAAGGAGCTCTTCTGCATTGTGAGTGCACTGACATCAGCTCACCATCCACAAGACAGCCCACCCTTGCAAGGCTGAGCCAATCCCTTTCTACTTTCTACCACTGCAAGCAAATGGACATACATGCAAGCCTTGGCACACAGAGGCAGAACGCACTATTATACGCGGGACCAACCCCCCTCAGGTTTAGCACTTCCATCATCAGGAGATACAACACCCGGCTCATGTGCAACATCCACTGGGGATCTCCATCAGGCCCCTTCCCACCCAAAATCTCAACCAAATCATTCCCAATCCTTGTAGCCCCCGTCCAGCACGTCATGTATGTATCATTGGAGTTAGCCACATTGCATGGTAGATAGATGCATGCAGTGACCCAGGCCCTTCTTAGACAATGGACGGCAGGAACGCAGGCTCTCAAGGAACATCACCGTGCTTCCCTAGCCAGCAAATGTCATCAGGAAGACAGGCAACGAGCAACTGACAAACTTCCTCCACGCAAAGAGCTCCAGGCAACCTGCACAAGGCCATCTTCCACAGTAATCACCCCACTGCAAACGTCATCATTACCACCAACAATGACAACTTTGCCCTGCTCCACAATGGTGAGGCCACCCCCCTTGACCTCTCCACAGCATTAGACATGATGTGCTCACACACTGTCAGCTCACACATCTCCAACACTGGTATCCCGGGTATGGACCCTGATGAAATCACCCAGTAGCTCACCAGCAAGACCATGGGAGTGGGACTCAACCCTTAGGCATGTGGTACAGTGGCCTCATCTGGAACATGGCCAAGGGCTCATCTCTCAGTGTGTCAATCTTCAATGTGTCCATGACCCCCCTCTCCACCATCACATGCGCACACAACCTCATCATCATCTCGTATGCCATTGACAGCCAGCTGCTCCTCACCCTCACCAAAGACACAGCCATTGCTGGTTCCAACCTTCAAGAAGGCATGATGTCCATTGATGAATGGGTGAGCATCAGCCACATGGGGCTGGACTTGGCCAGGACTGAGGTTATAATCTGAGGATTGTCCCCTTACAGCTGGGTCAACTCCTTGTGTCCCACCGGCCAGGGCACTGCACCAGCACCCAGTGGCCACGCACACAAGATGGTGTGCATCCTGTACTCGACGCTCACAATTGCCATGCTACTCACCAGCATCTGTACCTCATGCTGCAACACCCTCCGCATGATGCACATGATCCACAGACAGATCCACTCCAAGGCAAGACAGACCATCCCCCAGGTCCACGACACTAGCTGTGTCAACTACAGCCCTGCACCCTACAGAGCAAGTACAGCCAAACTCCCGGCAAACTTGTCCACATCCAGGGTGCATCTGCACACCTCAGCTTCAACATCCCGTGCACCAGCCACATCAACGTCCACCTGAGATAGCTGCAAGGGATCACTGTGTGCTGCAGGATGACCTTCACACTCATCACACACACTCAGGAGGCAGTCAACAACCCCAGACCCAAAAGTCAACCTTGTACGTCTGTCATCCAAGACCCCGTTGGGCCAACTCTAAGCATCCAAACTTGCCCTGGCCACCATTCTTCACATCCACAAAACTCCAGCATGAAGGAGATGGTTCTCCCACCTGGCCAAACATACCTGGGACTCCCTCCCCGGGAACCTCCACATGAGCCATGACCTCTAGGCCTTCATCATCCTCTTCCTAATTGGTCTGTCCGCACAGTATTGCAAGCCCCCCCTCAGCAGCTTGAGGCCATCACGGGTGAGTATTGGGCTCCCAGTCTGTATCAGATGATACATTGTGACCCATATGTGTCCTGAACCGGACTCAGATCCCAGGGTATGGATGGCTGGAGTTAGTTCAACACTCAGGCATAGTTTGACATTTCCCCACACGTATGTTGTGGAGTAATGCAAAATGACTGCATCATCTAATAATAAAAATTTAGTTTTATTCTCGGTGGGGTACGTGTTTTGTTTGAAATTGATAAGGTGCTCTACCGGGTGCATAGAATCCAAAGTTCACAGGGGGAGATGGGATCCTTGGCATTTGAAGTCATCAGAGTCCAGACCACAGTGTTGGTCATCATTGGTCAGACTGTGACCAGCAAGTCCATGTGGCAGAGAATGTCAGTGAATGAGGTGATGCTGTTGTGCATGAAGGCCAGGTGCCAGGCCAGGTGACCTGGGAGATGTGGATGGTCCGCTGCCTCTCACGGTCCTTTCCGTGGACGACCCACCTTCCTCAGGGGACCCTCAGATGCAGGCCTTGACGATGCTTGGGACGCTCTGTCGAACGATTCCTCCTCCTCCCTCCCTGTGGCTGGTGGTGGTCTTCGCCTGGTGGCACAGGGAGGGTTGCCCATGTTGTCTTCGATCCGACGGAGTGAACGGCTTATGTCCGTTTGCACCGCCAGGAGCTCAGCCAGTCTTGCCTCCATCCGTCCTTGGTGTTGTTTTTGACTGGCGTGTTGCTCGGCCTGCTGATTCTTAATGTCTGTGAGGGTCGCCACTACCTGACTGATGGCCCTGGTGTCACGCCGGTATGCCTCCATGATGTTGCGTACGTGTGACATACCGGTCCCTTCAGCTGGCTGGTCAGGTTCTCGCCTCCGCCTGCCTCCACTCCCACCACCCCTGCCCACACGAGCCTGGCCTGCTGTTTTGGGCACATCGGGTCTACGGGACCCCTGAGGGATGGCAGTTGCGGTGTTGTCTGACTCCTCCTGGGTGCCCGGCGAACCTTGTCCCTCCAGGTCAGACTGGCTCAGTTGTTCAGTGTGGGCAGGGCTCCTGGGTGTCTCCTGGGATGTGGCAGGAATGGGGGTGATGGTTGGCACAGATGTACCTGAAGCAGGTGCTGTAGGGGCTTGGACACCAGAGGGGCCAGGTGGGTTGGGGTCATCCGCGGAGTGTTGTGAGGTGTCGCTGCCAGTGTGACCAGGTTCCTCCCGAGCCTGGGACTGTGGTTCTTCCCCCCATTGTTGGGGGGAGATCTATGACATTGCCCTGTGTGTGAGAGAGAGACAGTGTTAATGCTGTTTAATGCAACATCCATGTTTCATACATATTCAAGTTGGCACAGTTCTTCCAGGTAGTTGTATGTGCCTAGCATTCACATCAATGTTCACTTGTGGATGGGTATGTTGCAGGGGACAGATTGAAATGTTCTCCAGAGTGTTTGACATGTCGAATTTGGGCTTGGATGCTTCTTTGGCTGTGGCTTGATCTTGTTGTGTCACATGTCCATTGTGAGAGTGGGTAACTCCATTGGCTGCCCCGGGGGTGTGTGCTTGTGTAAGGGGTGTGTGATCATCCCTCAGCCCGACGCAGTTCAACATCTACATGGCCCCCCTCACACAAGTGGCCTGCCACCACAACCTCAACATCATCTCCTACGCCGACGACACCGAGCTCATCCTCTCCCTCACCAAGGATCCTCAAACCGCCAAAACAAACATCCACGAGGGTATGAAGGCCATCGCCGACTGGATGAGGAGCAGCCGTCTGAAACTGAACTCAGACCAGACGAGCTCCTCATCCTCGGACCTACACCCTCAGCCTGGGACGACTCCTGGTGGCCGACCACTCTGGGGACAGCACCAACACCCACCGACCACGCACGCAACCTAGGATTGATCCTCGCATCCTCCCTCTCCATGTCCAAGCAGGTCAACGCCGTCTCCTCCTCCTGCTACAACACCCTACGCACGCTCCGCCGGATCTACAAGTGGATCTCGGCCGAAACAAGAAGGACAGTGACACAGGCCCTCGTCAGTAGCAGACTGGACTACGGCAACGCACTCTACGCAGACCTCCCAGCCAAACACCAACGGCGGCTACAACGCATCCAAAACGCCTCCGCATGACTGATCGTCAACGCCCCCCGCCACAGCCACATCACCCCCCTCCTGAGAGACCTGCACTGGCTCCCCATCGACAAGAGGATCACCTTCAAGCTCCTCACCCATGCACACAAGGCACTCCACAACGTCGGACCAGCCTACCTGAACATCAGACTCAGCTTCTACACCCCCACCGGCCAGCTCCGCTCTGGCAGCCTCGCCCTCGCAGCTGTCACCCGCATCCAACGTACGACCGCCTGCGGCAGATCCTTCTCCTACCTCCCCGCCAAGACCTGGAACACCCTCCCAACCCACCTACGACTGACCCAAGACCTACTTGCCTTCAGAAGACTCCTCAAGACCTGGCTCTTCGAGCAGTAGCAAACCCCCCCCTCAGGGCCTTGAGACCCTCACGGGTAAGTAACACGCCTTACAAGTACCCTGATCGATTGATTGATTTATTGACGGTGCCTGCTGGTGGGTGTAGTGTGATTTGGCAGTGGGTCTCCCAGGTGATGTATCTGTCCCCCCATGGAGCATGCTGCCATGTCAGTGAGTATGAGTTCCTGTCCTAGATATCTGAGCTTGTTGTGTTTGTGTTTGAGTTTGCAGTGGTCACAGGAGGGCCTTGTGCTGCCTACAGCAGGGCCAAGTGTCAGCTACCTTGCCAGTACTTTGCCAGTCCCTGTGCATTGAGCATGGTGCATGGGTATGTACCTGGGCCATATGGGCTGAGGGCAATGGTGTCTATTTCTGAGTTGTACAATGTGTTTTGTGATCCCCACCCTCCCAGCATCCCGGACATACAGTCTTGGGTTTGTGGTTTGTGTAGCCTGGGACATGGCATGGCCTTGACTTGTGAATGGGGCATACACATGTTAGTGGCATTAGCATTGTATTTGAGTGTGGTTGTGTCCGGTGAGGGCTTGGGGGTAGGTGTGCATTTGTTGTAGTTGGGGTGTGGATGCGATTACCCCCATGTTACGTAAGTTGTTTGCGTACTCACCAGGCTCGGCAACTCCTTGGACTCCGTGTACTCCCACCGGCGGAAGCAGGGCCATCACCTTCTCCTTCCAGGGATGGTAATGTACCGGTCTGCGGGGCAGCCCACCTCCAGTGATGTTGCTCTGGGCGTAGTCCTCGTTCATTTTGCGGTTGACTGCCCTCCGGAGATTGTACCACCTGGATTGGCATTCATTCCTGGTCCTTCTGATGGGTGCAACAGCATTCACCCGATCGACGATCCTCTGCCACATGCGTGTTTTTTCGGCTATGCTGGTCTGTCTGACCAATGTTCCAAAGAGCTGTGGCTCGACTCTGATGACTTCGTTGACAAGGATGTCCAGCTCCTCCCTTGTGAACTTTGGATTCTTGTCTGTGGGCATGGTGTGGGGTGAGGGTGTGGATGGTTGTGGGTGTGTGGGTGTGAATGTGAAGGTGTGTGTGTGAATGTGTGGAGGGGGTATGTGTGAAGGAGTATGTTTGAAGGTGTATATGTAAAGACGTATGGGTGCAGTTAATGTGGTGTGGTCTGTATCTGCAGTGAGTCTGTTGGTAAGGCTCATGGTTTGTGTGTGAGGGCCCTTTTTATTGGTCCATTTGTGGGTGTGCCTGAGTTTGAAATTTGGGTGGGTGTGTTATAAGAGGTGGTTGTGAGTTTGGGCCTCTGTTTGCCTGTTTGGATGTG
Organism: Triturus cristatus; assembly: GCF_964204655.1. Taxonomy (NCBI): domain Eukaryota; kingdom Metazoa; phylum Chordata; class Amphibia; order Caudata; family Salamandridae; genus Triturus; species Triturus cristatus. The sequence goes on from NC_140590.1 coordinate 1,565,066,851, forward strand.
CCAGGTCAGTCATTTTGATGTATTTTCTCTTGTAGACGTGTTTTGTGGTGTTGTGCGAGTCGAATTGACCCTTCTTGTGCTGTTTTACAGTGTCCTGGTTCAGTACGAGTCGTTTTAGCGTATGTACGGTGCGTACAGATGCAAGGCTGGTGTACGGAGCTGGGGTACGGTGCGTCCAAGTACGGGGCTGGGGTACGGGGCTGAGGTACGGCGCGTCCAAGTACGGGGCTGGGGTACGGCGCGTCCAAGTATGGGGCTGGTGTACGGGGCTGGGGGACAGCGTGTACAAGTACGGGGCTGGGGTACGGGGCTGGGGTATGGCACCTCCAATTACGGGGCTGGGGTACGGCACATACAAGTACGGGGCTGGGGTACGGCACGTCCAAGTACGGGGCTGGGGTACGGCGTGTCCAAGTACGGGGCTGGGGTACGGCACGTACGAGTACGGGGCTGGGGTAAGGCGCGTCCAAGTAGGGTGCTGGTGTACGGGGCTGGGGTACGGCGCATACAAGTACGGGGCTGGGGTACGGCGCGTCCAAGTATGGGGCTGGGGTACGGTGCGTATGAGTACGGGGCTGGGGTATGGGGCTGGGGTACGGCACGTACGAGTACAGGGCTGGGGTATGGGGCTGGGGTACGGCGCGTCCAAGTACGAGGCTGGGGTACGGGGCTGGGGTACAGATCATCCAAGTATGGGGCTGGGGTAGGGCGTGTACGAGTATGGGGCTGGGGTACGGCACGTACAAGTAGGGGGCTGGGGTACGGGGCTGGGGTACGGCACGTCCATGTACGGGGCTGGGGTCTGGTGCGGTAATGGGGGTGGGTTCGGTGCTGACATATGGGGGTACGGTGCAGACATATGGGGTACCTGCGGCCATACGCAGAGGGGGCTGTACGACTCATATCCCGGGCACAGGTTTACCCAGGATACGCGTGGTACGGAGTTCGCTCCGTACGGGACTTTTTACATACGCTTGTGTATTGGGAAGGGCGGTACGGATCGTACTTGTGCGCTCTTCATTTTTACAAGTTGTACGTAAAACATTACGACGACGTCTCGTCGACATTTTCCCGATACGAGTCGTATGTATTTTACACATACGAATCGTACTTCACTGGTGGGACGGCACTTGTACGATTCGTACGTAAAAAAATACGGCTACGAGTCGTACGGGACATTTTTTTACAGGATTGGAATCGGCACCTTAGTTGTTCTTCCAAGTTTCCTAACTGTACTACATCTTCTTGAGCTTGATACATTGCTGTTTCCACCTCATTCATGGCAGTTGCTGCTTCATTTTCAACAATTGGTTGTCCTAGTGGATCTTGACTCAGTGCAGCAGAACTTTGACTGTCTTGAGAACTGTCTCTAGCAATCTCAGCTGCAATTGTACCTTCTTGATCAATTTCATCATTCAACATTTTCACATAATTTGCAAAAGCACTGCATTGTATGCTATCTTTACAAGCATTAAATGAATCTTCATAGCTCTGAACATCTCCAAGTAATTCCAGTTCTGAACGACATGGTTTGAACATTTGCAAAAGGGCTAAATAGTAAAATTCCCTTTTATCAGCTGTGTCGCAACTCAGTTTCCTGTGATTAATTAAATTTCCTTTCCTCTGTTTCACCAGACATCCTTCAGAACCAATAACTGCATATTTTCCATCATTGATGTTCTCTGTTGTATTCCGTTTCAAAGTGTAGTTTTGCAGCACTTCATAGAGACAAATGCTCTCAAGATGATGACTTCTGTTCGGGTAATATGTGTCCAACATATTCGTTTTCAAAATATCTGTATTTTCTGGTTCTTTTTCTGCTAAATATTCAATTTCTTGAACAGATATCAGTACCCGATTTCTCATTCCTGCAAGACCTAGACTCACCCAAATGATTCTTCTACTTTTTGAATATAGAATTGCAGATGATAACCGATCTGAACATTCATATGCTCCAATTTCACGATGCGATAACATCCTCAAACTGAAACTGTATCATTTCTTACTTAGAGTCTTCTTGTGAGAAATCTCTTCCCACATTTCTTTCAATTCCGTCTTTTCTGATTTAGTAATGTAGGACGTTACATACCGAGCGACAGCAATGGAATTGTCCGCAACATACTGAATATCCATGTTAGCATTCCACATGGATAAAATGACTGGATTGTAGTCATTTATGTATTTTGATTCTTCACTTCTTTTTAAGTTGTAGGTATTTTTCGGAGACTTTCTTGTGATAGTATGTCGCACAGCTGACATAAAACTGTTTACTCTTCCTTTGGATAATACAGGACGTGGAAATCCAAAACGACATTTGGTATAAAACTTATCCTTGTACTTTCGTCGACAGTATTTTCCACATCAATGGCTTTGGAATCCTAAGACTTGTTGTTTTAAGTTTTTATGTTCTTTGCTATTGGGTACAGCACATGTGGCATAATCTTCAATGAAAGACAAAACAGTTTAATCTGAATCTGTTCCAAATTTGGGGGCGTCCTTGATCCATAACAACATATGTATATGAGGAGCACCTCTTGCTTGATACTCATTTCTCCAAAAGAAATCCACAACTTCTCCAAGAGGAGGATTCTTTTTATTGCAGATGAAAGACATCATAGCTTCAAATATATGATTGAAATATCTGCATACATTAACAGGATCCAATGAGCACAATTCTCCAGGTGTCTTGTATTCAATATTTTTTATATTGCAATTTGCCTCTCGCGGAAATTCAAGTAAATCATCCCAAGCATACTCAGCACAGCTTAGTGTAACACACCATGTAGGAGTTCCCAAGTTACGTAGCATACATTTCAGTTCTCCATGACGATGGTACCAATATTCATTAGTCCCTCGCTGACATGCCATCAGATTAATCATCTGAGATTCTAAATGATCATCTCTCTGATGCACTTTACCCATAAAATCCTTAGTAGTTACATTTTGCAGATGCATTCCAGTTTTTAAAATGTGATTTCCTGCATATGAAAGTCCAGACAAGTCACTTTCAAACAGAAGATGAAACATATAAGGGATACATTGTCAAAATCTTGGATCTTCTGCATATAATCTTGTTGTCTGATATTCAGATGCAGAAATCTGCACAGGACGTTCATCATATCGTCCACCTTTTCCTGTTGGAAACAAATGCGGGAAACAACGAGCTTCCAAGCTCTCTTCCCATACACACATGGGACTTCCTGTTGCTTTTTTCATTTGGAACAACTCAATCGTATTCCCCATCACCTCTTTGGAATGAAGTGGATGTACACTGTAATGTTCATAGATCTCTTCACATCTGGACATGTCCACTTTTTCAATTTGTCCACTTAATGTTTCAGTATCTTCTGCTAAATCTATTTCTTGTTCTCCTACAAACACATTTCTATAGTACTCATTATTTTTTAACAGATACAATGATGCCTTTTGCACTTTTCTAACATCCACTAACTCTTGCCAGATTTTCTTAATCTTAGTAGGAACACCATTAACTAGAATGACTAGTGGCTAATTTTCTGCATGGTCTACACCAATAGTTTCAATATTTTTCCTTAAGTCTAAAGGTAAATACACAACTCTTCCTTTAAATCCTCTTTGCAACTCTGATGGAGGTAATTTACCTGTTTTAGGCTCCATACGAACAATAGCCTGAAACGGGTGTACACATTGAATGAGAATAGACTCGTAAGTATTTAAATCTATCAGCCCTGGAGGAATAGCAACCAGCTCTAGATTATTATGAACTGCTCTAGCAGGCATTTTATTCTCATCTAATTTGTTATAACAATATTTGCAAATACGCTGCTCAGATCCCAAATCAAAACAATCCTCTACCAGCAAATAAGTTGCAAATTCCATCCACTTATCATTATCTTCGATTCACTTTTTAAATACAGATTGACACCCCTCGTCTGATTTTTATAGTGAGTTCGCCAACAACAAATACAAGAAACATTTGGTCTTTCACCTGAAATTACCTTAAACTTTGTGATTTCATCCTCAAATTTTTTTGTAATCACAGGTTCTACATTGTCTTCAACATTTTCTTCTACTAATGTCACAGTTTCTCCACTCTCTTGCGGAGGACCAAAGTAACAAAACTCAATATCCTCACAAACCTTCTTCACATCTGATACTGAGCCACATAAAAGAGCACTGTTCAACTCATTTAACTTTACTGCTGGACTTTTCGCATAATACAATCTTCTCACTAACTTCCGCATTTGAGTATGATGTACTGCCATCATCCTGAAATGGTGAAAAACACTTTAACAAACTTTCCTAGAAAGACAAGCCAAAGAATAACCTTGCAAACCAGTATTTTTTCTCACTCTGCAAGGGTCTAGTCCTTGCAACACCTTAATCTTTTGTTTAACACTTTTTTTAGTATATGCTCGTAAAAAACTACATAATTTATCAATAGATTCCTGTCGTACACTACAAATACTACTGCAATCCCATGTATACACAGGGTGTTTAGGACGTCTCCCTAGAAATTCATCAGCTACCACTTCTTCTGCATTTCTTTCAACCATTTTCTCTTTCTCAGTTGGACAACCATCTCTAACTCCGTAACCTCTACCACTGGTGTCAACAGCAAACACTAATTTTTTGCTCTGTAAATAACTCTCTTCATTAAAGAAAGGCTCTGAACTGGAACTGTGTTTCCATTCTCCCAAAAAAAATCACAATTTTATTTTCTATTAATTACTCTTTTCCTCCTACTTTTGGCCTTCATTAAATTGATTGGTTTATCTAGTGATCGAATTCTGTTTAATACTAAAATGAATAGTTTTCTTTTTACTTCAAAAGCCTTTTCAACAATGTTTTCAATATACTTCTTCTTTTTATAAAATCGAGCTCTCTTTTCTTCACATATTTCAGCAAATTATGTACTAGTCTTTTGTAAAATATTTATTTTCGTAATTCCTTATACTGATTTTGCCTTCTTTTAGCACACTTTGTCTCCTTTGACTGAATATTTGTTTTTTTGCTTTTCCTCTTATTTTGAATTTCTTTTCTAGTTGAAACATTCACAGTGGATTCAGCATTCTGTACATTCTGTTTCGTCCTACAAACATTTTTAATAAATTGCTTTGTGATCTTACCAGAAGATTTTTTCTTTTTAGCCACATTATCTTGTACAATCAATACTTGTGGTTGACTTTTCTTCAAGTAATTCTCCTGTCTCTGTTCTTTTCTTTTTCTTTTTTTTTCAGGCATGATTTCTCTATTTTAACGTTGAAAAACAGTATATGTAAAAAAGAATCACAAATAAAAGTATATTAATAACTTTCAAATTCACACTATTCTGTTACTGTAAAAGCACATTTTATATAAAAACTGACTAAGAAACTATAGCCATGAAGCACAAGTGTGACGATGGTTAAAACACTACAAGCATAGTGCATACTACTTTGAAACAGTTTATGCCCTAAAACCTACCTCACTAAAAGAGTACATGCTAACTGACTGAATGATAACAATACTATTAGGAAACAAACTTGGTGTGTGACAGGGTATTTCCTAGTAGTGTATGAATACTGACATGATTATTGATGGTGTGAAAGACAAGTGTGAAGGTGATTAGAGACCTACATGCATACTGGACACATGTTTCAATCCATCCATACGTTAAGGTCTGTCTCACTCCAATACTATATGGATACTGATTAAATGATTAGAGTACTGTAAGAAGAATGCCTAGGTGAGTTTATAAGTGTTCGGGTTTTGGCACAGTGAATGGATTACTCCATGGTGTTGAATGGGTCACTAGAGGACTCCAAGAGGAGTGACAGAGTATTTGCTAAAAGTGTATGAATACTGACTAGGGAATTGAAGGTGTAAAACACAGTGTGTAGGTGGTTAGAGGACTCCATGCATAGTGGATAGGCATTTGAAGCAATTCATGTACTAAGGCCTGGCTCACTGCATGAGTACTTGGGTACTGACTGAATAATTAGAGTACTGCAAAGAGAGTGCCTGGGTGAATTTATAAGTGTTTGGGTTTTGGCGCACTGAATGGATTACTCCATGGTGCTGAATGGGTCACTGGAGGACTACAAAGGGAGTGATAGGATGTTTGCTGCACTATATGTATACTGAGTGGGGAATTAAAGATGTGAAAGACAAGTGTGTAGGGGGTTAGAAGACTGCATGCATACTGGATAGACGTTTGAAGCAATTCATGTGCTAAGGGCTGGCTCACTGCATGAGTACTTGGATACTGACTGAATGATTAAAGCACTGCAAGGAGACTACCTGGGTGAATTTATAAGTGGTTGTCTTTCAGTGCAGTGAATGGATTAGTTCATGGTGCTGAATGGGTCACTGGAGTAGTATAAGGAGAGTGAGTGAGTATTTCCAGGAACTGTATGAATACTGTCTGGGATATTGAAGGTGTGAAAGACAAGTATGTAGGTGGCTAGAGACCGACATCCATAATGGATAGACGTTTGAAACAGTTCATAGAGTAACACTTGGATCACTGCAAAACTACTGACTGAATCATTAGAGTACTACAAAAAAAAGTGACTCAGTGAATCTTTATAAGATTTTGGATTCTAGTGCAGTGAATAGGTTAGTACTTACTGCCAAATAAGTCAGTGGAGGTGTTCAATTAAAGTGACAGAGTGTTTATTGCAGTTTATAGATACTGACAGAGAAATTGAACATCTCAAAGGCAATTGTGTTGTTACTAGGGGTGGGCGGAATTAGCGAAAGTGACTTTCGCAAATTATCGCGAAAATGTTAAAAATATCCGCAAACACGCAGAAATATCGCGAAGATGCGGAAGTTTTTTTCCCGTCCGTTCGCGGTATTTTCTGCGTGGTCGCAGCTCGCCAACTTACCCATGCGGTTGCTCGCGGGTGCGGCCATCTTGTTTTCACTCTTCTCGCGGTGCATGATCGCGAGAAGAAAGATGTGATTGCGCGACCAATGACATTACTGCGGGCGCGAACTGTCGCGAGACAGCGCAAATGGCTACGAACAATCCAACACCTCGTGGAGAACGCGACCGGATCGGGAAAACTTGTCGGCGAACTCGGGGATTCAGGTAAGGCGATCGCGCGCACGCGAGAATGTATTATTTTACAGCGCAAGCAAGAAACAAATTATCGCTAAGCTGCGGAATGCAGAAATTTTGACATTTTCGCGCTCTCCGCGGAACGCGAAAATGTCAAATTATCGCAATTTCTGCGAGCGGAACAGAAATTTAGCCCAGGCCTAGTTGGTACTTACAGGCCTCCATGCATACTGGAAACACATTTGAATCAATCCATGTGCTAAGGCCTGCCTCACTCCATTAGTACTTAGGTTCTGACTGAATGATTAGACTATTGCAAGAAGCGTACCTGGGTGAATTTACAAGTGTTTCAGTTTCGGCACAGTGAATGCATTACTACATGGTGCTGAATAAGTCACTGGAACACTGCAAGGGGAGTGACAGGATGTTTGCTGAAAGTACATGGATACTGACTGGGGAATTGAAGCTGTTAAGGACAAGTGTGTAGTGTGTCACAAGACTGCATGCATACTGCATAGACATTTGTAGCTCTCTATGTGGTAATGCATGGGTCACTACATGAGTACATTGAAACTGACTGAATCATTAGACTACTGCTAGAAGAGTGCCTGGGTAAAACTGTTAAGTTTTTCAGTTTTGGCACAGTAAAAAGATTAGTACATGGTACTGAATCAGTCACTGGATGAGTGCAAGATGAGTGAGAAGATGTTTATTGAAGTATATAGAAACTAACTAGTTAATTAAAGAAGTGAAAGACAAATGTGTAGGTGACTAGAGGCCTGTATGCATACTGCATAGGGGTTTCAAGCAGTCCATGTTGTAAGGCCCGGCTCGCTGCATGAGCACTTGGATACTGACTGAATGATAAGAGTACCAAAAAGAGAGTGCCTGAGTGAATTTATAAGTGTTTGGGTTTTGGCAAAGTGAATGGTTTAGTATATGCTACTGAATGGGTCACTAGAGGAGTACATGGGGAGTAACAGAGTGTTTGCTTGAAGTGTATGAATACTGACTGTGGAATTAAAGGTGTGAAAGAGAACTGTGTAGATGGTTAGAGGACTGCATGCATACTGGATAAGCATTTAAATCAAAGCATATGCTAAGGCCTGCCTCACTTAGTTACTACTTGGATATTAACTGAATGTTTACAGTATTGCAAGGACAGTTCCTGGGTGATTACATAAGCAATAACTGCCTTCTAAGTCTAACAAAACCTCAGAACAGGAACGTTTTTAAGCAGTTATGCATATTCAAACACATGAAGTACCCAAATGCTTCTCTCACAGTGGTTCCCAAATGAACACAGACTCACAGTGTGATTCTAGACGAGCAACACTATCTCTAGGAGTTTACCAAAACTCATTGACTACTGTGGAAGGGGTAAGGGTACTGTACACAACCTACATATTTCAGTACTACACTTTACTATCAATGCCTGTCTCATTTTATCAATGCATAAGCAATGACTGGCTTCTAATGCTACTAAAGCTTGACAACATGACACGTTTTAAAACAGTTATCTGTCAGCAAATACATGATGTTCACAAATGCTTCTCTCACAGTGGTTTCCAAATGCACACAGACTCTCAGTGTGATTCTAGACAAGCAACACTATCCCTAGGAGTTTACCAAAACTCATTCACTACTGTGCAAGGGGTAAGGGGACTACACATAATCTACATATTTAAGTACTGCACTTTAGTGTCAAAGCCTAACTCATTTTATCAAAGCATAAGCAAAGACTGGCTTCTAATGCTACTAAAACTTGACAACATGGCAGGTTTTAAAACAGTTATCTGTCAGCAAATACATGATGTTCCCAAATGCTTCTCTCACAGTGGTTCCCAAATGCACACAGACTCACAGTGTGATTCTATACAAGCAACACTATCCCCAGGAGTTTACCAAAACGCATTCACTACTATGGAAGAGGTAAGGGGACTGCACACAATCTACATATTTCAGGACTCCACTTTAGTGTCAATGCCTGACTCATTTAATCAAAGCATAAGCCATGACTGGCTTCTAATGCTACTAAAACTTGACAACATGCCAGGTGTTAAAACACGTATCTGTCAGCAAATACATAATGTTACCAAATGCTTCTCTCACAGTGGTTCCCAAATGCACACAGACTCACATTGTGATTCTAGACAAGCAACACTATCCCTAGGAGTTTACAAAACCTCATTCACTACTTTGCAAGAGGTAAGGGGACTGCACACAATCTACATATGTAAGTACTGCACTTTAGTGTCAAAGCCTGACTCATTTTGCAAATTCATAAACAATGACTGGTTTCTAATTGTACCAAAATATAAAAACAGCACAGTTATCTGTCTGCAAACACATGAAAAACACAAATGCTTATCACAGAATGGTTTCTACATGCACACACTCTGTCAATAAGATTGTAGACAAAAAAAAGTACTCCCTACACTTTAGCAGGAGAAATACATTAGTCTGATTAAAATCAAAATAGTCTACATACATCCGCTCACAATTAAATAACTCACCTTTCAAGTTGTTTTGTAGATTAAGAAGTATATCAGTCACACACCAGATATCAGTCACACACCAGATTTTCTTATACAGAATCTCTGCACTGTGCACCTCTCGGCAAAACCAAAGAATGGCAAAGTTTCCCTCTCATTTTCCATACATATGCATGTAAACATCAAATCACATTCCTTCCCACATAAATTCAAAAGCAAACACACATTTCTATTGGTTAAACATTTCAACGCTTTCCAAATGACATAAATTTGAACCCTACCCCCATTCTGCCTTCTGCCTGTTACCATAGCAACAGGTCATGGAACACTGAACTGAGCACACAGGTCACAAGTTCAGCACACAATTTTGCTAATCAAAACAGCAAGTGTGCTTGACTTTTCAACATATCAGCTTATCATATATAATGTTCCTTTCACACACTTTTTGTTAACCAATAAGAATCATGTGTTTAAAAAACAGAAACATGCACCTTACCTTTCAGTGTGGAAGGTTGTCAAACAACCAATGATTTCTTATCTTTTTTTCAAAACTGCATCTTAGCCACCATTTTAGAAAAATCTTACTTTTCAAACTGCCTTTTCATTTACAGAGACCATCTGAGTGCATCCAGACCTCCCTTCAAGATGCTTAGAGTGTGGATTGTGGGACACAGCTATTTTTTCTGGAGCCAAAGGTATGCAGAAAACAAAGGCATTCACAAAGACCTAGATTTGCCAAATGTAGACATTAAATGGATTGGACAGAGAGGGTTAAAGTGGCACCAATTGATGCCATAGGTAAAAACCTTTATGCATATCCAACACCCTGACCTCATAATAGTGCACTGTGGTGGCAATGACCTAGGCACTTTGACTGGGGTAGGTCTGGAAATACTTATGAAGGACACCTTTGCAGAATTGTTTTCACTTTTTCTCAAAACTGCCTTTGTGTATTCTAACATATGCCAAAGGCAGAAGTGGAACTGGTCCAATCATTTTTGTCCACAGATTGAGAAAGCTAGGAAACATGTGAATAAATCTGTTTCTACTTTTCTCCGAGACTATAGAATGGGGTCCATTTACAATAACAATCTGCGCTTTCATATGCAAGAGATGTATAGGAGAGATGGGGTACACTTTACTGATGAAGGAAACAGTCTTCCTCAACAACTTTAGACTCTGTATAGGTACCTACTTATAAGTACCAAAAACTCTCAATGAACACAACGGCTCTTTTTCGAACCATTCAAGAACAAAACACTTAAGCTAGATGTTTATCTCCCAAAACTTTCATTTTTTTTTCCTTGGATCCGCGCACCCAACGCATTAGGAACCGCGCACCCAACGCGAGAGGAACCGTGCACCCAACGCGTTTGGATGCGCGACTCCTAATTTTACCATAAAAAAAAATATAGCCCTGTTAGACCTGTCAGCCCTTTGGGTGCTCCCTCCTCATCATTATTTATTTTGTCCCACTTTTGCCTCAAACCCTGTTTGAATTTTTCCTTTTTGGGAACCACCAGACTTTTTAGTGTTGCTGCAGATTCAGGGAGCCATTTTACCTACCCCTGAAACTTCTGTCTGAGGGCTTGAAGCACAAAATGGTGGCCACCTGTGACATCACCAGCATCCACTGGAACCTACCAGCACCTTCCAGAACATTCCAGAACCCTGTGACAGTTGGAGGCGGTTTAGAATGTTGGGAAGCTAAGAGAGAGAGTTGGCAGTTGGAGCTGGCAGTTGGCACCTGACTGGTGAGGAGTGAGCAGCAAAAACGTGAAGGAGGAAGGAGTGAAGCAGCAGGGGTGGAAACTTGTGCCTGGAGTGGGGTCCATAAACCCACCCTTGATACTAGTCCCTACTGACGGAGCCCAGCCTAGAGCCCTGTGTGGGAAGAAGTCAGAAAAACCATCCTGAGGACCTGGACAGCAGGAACAGGCCTTAGAGACAAGAGAACAGCAAGATCCTGACCTGGAAGCTGGTTTCCCTGAAGTCCGACGTCGAGTAGCCTAAGACCTGGAGCCCGAGGTGGAGAAGCGGCGCTGACTGGAAAAGCAGACGTCGTACCCGGAGCCGCCAGAGGTCGAGAGAGGGCGCCGTCAGAGGTCGTGAGGAATACCAGAGGTCGAGGAGGAAGTCACCCGAGGTCGAGTGAGCGGCGTCATCGGAGGAGTGAAGTCCGCCCTCCGGAGTCGTCGGAGACCGAGGTGAAGGGTAACGGAGGTCGGGAGTGAGGATCGCACTCCGGAGTCGCCGGAACCTGTGAGAATCGTGCCGGAGGTCGGGAGTGGAGGTCGCACTCCGGAGTCGCCGGAAACCTGTGAGGAGCACCGGAGGTCGGGAGTGAGGATCGCACTCCGGAGCCGCCGGAAGTCGACATCGAGGCAAGGCCGGCCGACGTCATCGAAGCCGAGGTCGCCATCGGACCGGAGCCGCCCGAAGTCGACATCGAGTAAGACTGCCCGACGCCATCGAATCAGAGGTCGAGATCGAACCGAGGCCGCTGACATCGAGACCGGATCCGCCTGCCGGCGTCGTCAAAGAACTGACATTGTGCCGAGGCCGCCGACATCGAACTGGAACCGCCTCACGGCGTCGACACGACTCCAGCGGCGTCGGAGCATCAGAAAAAGGGCAGTAAGTGGAGTAGAGGGCGCCTAAGGCCCTGTGGAGACCTGAGAGACTGCTCTAAGGGGCTAGGGAGGTGCTGGAACCAACCTGACTGTGCCAGGGGTGAACTGGGACTAACCTAGAGAAGTTGTGTGGAGGGAGAGAGCCAGGTCTCTGGAATTTCCCCCCTTTATCTACCTCAGTTTAGGCCTCAGCCTTGACCAAGCCAGGGAGTAGACACCCCCAAGCCTTCCACATCCCCACAAGCTGTGCCTGGGCCAAATCAGCCCTTAGGAATTCAAAAGTGATCTGAATCCATGAGTGTCACTGTCAGCTTTTAAGTATTTATTAGGGGCACTGTATTTATTGTATTTAACCTATTTATTGTTCCACTGTATTTATTGGTCCACAGTATTTATTGATGCACAATATTTATTGGTTACAGTATTTATTGCCTCAGAATATTTAATTGCCTGTCTGTATTGCACTTTTATTATGCCTTCAGTATTTATGATCACCCCTATTTATTGAATCATTAAGCCAGTATTTATTTGTCCTGCACTTTCTAAAAAGTTTGTATATTGTGATTGTTATTTATTTTCTCCAATCAGCAACTAAGAGAAAAAGCAGATAAAGAAAGTTATTTTCATAATTTTTACGGTGTAGAGTCGTTTTTGGAACGGATGCACGCATGGTTATTGTTTGGGTATGTTGTATGCTTAGCACGGAGCCTGATTCCTGACCACTCGAGCCAAGCTACCACAGTGTGTCCGGAAGACCACCACCACCCCTTCTAGTGTGGGAGTGGTTTTCCAACATAAATTGTTGTTCAGTGGTGGGATAGAGCTGTGCCTACGTATACTCAACAATAACTGTGGGTAGTCCATAGGCCTACACCGGGAGTTTTCTCAAGAGCGGCCTTCCTAATTGTGGGTTTTTGTTTTTTCCAAATTTACTCTGGTGGTGGGAGGAGGTATTATTAAAGGTACCCCCCTGCATAGTTACTGCACAAAAACCTGTCCTCTAACCTGAGTGGGCAAGATGGAGTTTGTACTAGAAAATCTAGAAACTTACACTGTGGCCCAACTCAGGGAGTTTTGCCAGCGGGAGGGGGTGTACTGTCCCCCAGGAGCAAAGAAGGGTGCACTCCAAACCAGCTTAAGGGCTTGGGGGGAGGCACGCCAAGAAAGCAAGGCTGAGGAGGAAGACAGGGATGGAGAGCCTGACCCCGAGGGGGCTGAGATGTACCAACCTGAGGTGGGGAACCTGTCAGCAGGGCCCAGAACCATTTCTAGGAAGGGCAGCAGTGCCTCTAGCGGTGGCTTGTCTGAAGTGGAGCTAACAGACCGGAGGGAGAAAAGACAGCTCACATGGGACTTAGCAAGGCTGGAAAAGGAGAAGGAGGAGCAGAGGATGGCCCATGAATTACGACTGAAAGAAAAAGATCTTCAGATCTTGAGAATCGGGGCACAACCTGTTCCTAATGGTGGCAGCCAAACCCAAGAGATCACCAGGGAACCTAAACCATACCTGCCAAAGGACATAGTAGCTAGCTATGGAGTGGGCGACGATATCGCCAAGTGGCTAGCGGCCTATGAGGTCTCATTGAGGGCCCATGGGGTTCCAGAGAAGTACTGGGGAGGGGGATTGTACAAGTACATGCCTCCAGCGGGTAGGGATGCTTTATTGGCCCTCGAGGAGGATGAGCAGACCCACTACCCCACCATGAAACTGGCGCTCATCAGAAAGTTTGGACTAACACCTGAAAAGTACAGACAGAAGTTCAGGGGTAGTCACAAACTGGGCACGCAGAATTGGGTGGACTTCCTGGACTATGCAAAGAAGGCACTGGAAGGTTGGATTCAGGGCAGTGAAGTGAGGAACTACGAGGGGTTGTTTGACCTAGTACTGAAGGAACACCTGCTCGAGAAATGTTTCCCTGAACTGCGGCAACACCTGGTGGATAGCAAGCTGACCAGTTCCCGGAAGCTTGCTGAGGAGGCGGACATTTGGGCTAGTACCCGGGTGTCCACAAGGGGGACTGGAGGGGATACTCAAAAGGCCGGACAGGGCGCCCCCCAGAAGAAAGAGGGAGGGGAAAAGAAAAAGGAGTTCTCCAAAGGCCCCCAAAATAACTTCCAAGGGAGGGGAACAGGATTCACCCCTAGGGCTAACCCACCCAGAAACCCTGGCCAGAGTCAGCAGCCAAGGGTTGTCCATTGCTATGAGTGCGGTGGCGTTGGACACTATAAAGGAGATCCGAAGTGCTTGAAACGACCACCCCCTCCCACTGGAGGAAAGACCCCCGGAGTAGCTAGTGTAGTGCTCGGGGAGGAGATGCCCTTAACTAAGGGAAGGGAGTGGGCGGGTGTCACTTTAGTGTCCCTGGGAGAACGGGAGATGGTTCCTAAGATCCAGGTGCCCGCAAATACCGCAAAGTATGGGCAGTGGGTCACCATCAACGGCCAAAGAGGGGAGGCTCTGAGAGACACAGGAGCCAGTATGACTATGGTGCGTAGCCAACTGGTGTCTCCAGAGCAGGTAATTCCCGATGTACTCCACCCAGCCGCGATGGCTGACGGCAGAACAGGCCACTGTACTGCTCGATTTTCCCGGCCTTCCGGTGTTGCAGAGCAATCCATATGACTTCAGTCTCTTTCCATCCGAGTCTAAGGATTGGAGTAGTGAGTAGGGCCTATCTATTAGACACTTGTGACATCTTCCCGTGCTCCTACCCTTAGCTCAGGGCCTATATACATAGCCTAGGGAATAGATTCGTTAGCCTTGAGGATAATTTGCCCTATAGTGAGGTTGTTTCATGGAGCTGTGTTGAATTCAGGCCTGGTAGGCCTCAAACGGGAGAGACTCCATCTTTCTTTCTGCTCCGGCAGCCCGGGACCTTTCCAGAGGGAGGGGGATGTTTTAGTTATGAGGTGTTATTCGCTCGGAGAGAACCGGTCCAGGCCGGCCCTTATCGAAGGATTGTATTTTTCTTCGTGCCGAAGACACTACATCAGGCCGGCCGGCTGGGAAAGTGTCCTTGGTACGGGGAGGTACAGGAATTTGGTGGGCGGCAGGTTTCGAGCTGGAAATTTCCATGAGGGAATGCACTTCTATATTAGTGAAAGTCTGAGTGAGATAAGGGCACTTGCTTCTAGACCATAGGCGGCATCTGGCCGTTAGCAGAAAAGCTATTACTTATTCCAGGGAAGACTGATGATGAACTTGAATCCAAAGAGGAGAGAGTAGCCGATAAGGACGAGGTTCCAGTGACTCGGAGAGGGAGAAGGGAGCAGACCCACAACTGCAGAGGGGTGACTTCCAGGCTAAGCCGAGGCATAGACGAGAAGGGAACCTAGATGACCATTGAGCACGGGCTACGTACCATAAAGGTGACGTCGACCCCTTTTTCTTTAGAGTATACAACTTAACCTTTCACTTTCCTTGCAGGTTGTCTATATATATAATGTATTCTGCGAATGTGCATGTGGCATTTAAATAAAGTATTTAGCTTGTTGTACGTTAGCATGTGTTGTGTACTTTTGTATAGGAGGATAGCCTATTCTTTAGTCAGCGTTGCCTTAAATTGAACAGAGGTTGATCCTGGTCAGGTAAGTGGTAACTGGATGAGGGAGAAAACAAGCCCCTCGAACTAGAGAACAGATTGTGCTCAACTAATAGTCTTTGTGTGATCTGATATATGATAACCCCGATTACCGCAGTAATAATAGGATGAGCTCGTGCTAAGGCTGCCGTGTAGGTAGGAGATTCTGGGTCTAACTGAGGCCGCGAGATCGTGTGTGTCGCTGCCGGATGGGTAGGAGATTCTGGGTCTGACTAAGACCGCGAGACTTTGTGTGTCGCTGCCGAATGGGTAGGAGATTCTGGGTCTGACTAAGGCCGCGAGACTTTGTGTGTTGCTACCGGATGGGTAGGAGATTCTGGGTCTGACTGAGGCCGCGAGATCGTGTGTGTCGCTGCCTAATGGGTAGGAGATTCTGGGTCTGACTAAGGCCGCGAGACTTTGTGTGTCGCTGCCGAATGGGTAGGAGATTCTGGGTCTGACTAAGGCCGCGAGACTTTGTGTGTCGCTGCCGAATGGGTAGGAGATTCTGGGTCTGACTAAGGCCGCGAGACTTTGTGTGTCGCTGCCGAATGGGTAGGAGATTCTGGGTCTGACTAAGGCCGCGAGACTTTGTGTGTCGCTGCCGAATGGGTAGGAGATTCTGGGTCTGACTAAGGCCGCGAGACTTTGTGTGTCGCTGCCGAATGGGTAGGAGATTCTGGGTCTGACTAAGGCCGCGAGACTTTGTGTGTTGCTACCGGATGGGTAGGAGATTCTGGGTCTGCCTAAGGCCGCGAGACTGTGGTTGCTGAGATTGCAAGGCTGTGAGGTCTTGATATATATATATAATAGGAATTCCCTGTCCTTAGGTGGTACGTATATATGTGGTTATTTAGGTGTAAAAAGACCCTAGGGAGGGGGTAACGTTCTGTTTTGGGTCAAAAGGGCTCTGTAGAGCGGGTTCCACCCGATCCAAAAACCCAAGCAGAACATTTGGCGTCACGAACTGTTTACGTAACCTGTGTGCGTTGTGGTTGTCTTGTGTTTGCTTTTGGCGTGTGCGTGATTTTCTTTTTTGTGTATTTGCGTGTATACTTTTTCTTTCTCTTTCTTTCTCTCTTCCTTTCTTTTCTCTGCGTTTCTTTTTCTTTTTTTTTTTTTCTTTCTTTCGCGATGTTTTCTAGGAAATCGAAATCTACTCTTAAATTGTCCGTTGATATTCCCGGATGGGATTCAACGCCTTATGGTGCCTTGGCCCGAGAGTGGGCTGATTCTACTGGTCTGAGTGAAAATTGGAATTCTTCTTTGGAGTCAGCGGAACCGGCTGACGTGATTACTTGTTTGCAGACGGCACCTGTCTTGAAGGGTGAGGAGGTTCCCGCTTTGGGGCGCAGAGGTTGGGTTATTCTGTCTGCGTATCGGATTCTGCATGAGAGGTTGCTGAAATTGCAGGTCTCTTTTAAGGATGCGGAATCACACCTTGTTGAGATTCAGAATTCTAACACTTTATTGCGGTGTCAAAATAAGTTGCTTTCCGACAAACTTGACACTTACCAAACGGTTGCCGAAAGGGCGGCTGTGCGGATTGCTCGTTATAAGTACAAGAACAGGCGTGGTCGTGTTTCGTCGCGTAAAGTGCGTTTGGTCGTGGCGAAAGCTGGACTGGATTGGAATCCTGATGAATGGGATGGTAATATCTGGGACTCGACTTCGTCTTGTTCCTCGGGTGAGGAGTGTGCTATGCATGAGTCTTCTCGTTCCCGTCATGAATGTAAGTCTGCTTCTCGCACCTCTGATGGTGCACCCCGTGATTACGCTCGCTCTTCGGGCGGCATCGATGCTTCTTACACTGATTGTCCCTCTACTAGTACTGCTCGAGCTCCTTGTGATGCTCGTCCCGTGGTCTCTGCGCATCCGGTTTTTCGTCGGAAGTTGCAGCAGTCTCCCAATGCTCCGCAGGGTATTTCTTTAGACTGTTTAGAAGATTTTACCCAACAAGAAATTAGTGACATTTTGCTGCGCTTTCGGCAGCGGACTGGGGAGGCTTTGCTCACATGGATGGTGCGCCTTTATGAACTAGGCGCTGCTGGTATTATGTTGGATACTGGCGATTGTTTGAAATTTTGTTCTTTGAGTTTGGATTCTACTGTGCAAGATCATTTTCGTAACTATAATGGTGGTGGTCAAATTTCTTTGCTCCAATTGGCGACTGAGGGTTGTAATTTGAAGTATCCTACTGAATCTGACTGGCCTGTCAATGACAAGCCATGGTATACCTTGCGTGATGCTGCGCAACGTCTTAAGGAAGAAGTGATGAAAACGGCTATTTTTCTGGGCACTGCTGACAGGTTGCTTGATGGGATGTTGACTTCTTCTGTGCGAAATCGTATCATTCGCTCTTCTCCTGTTGCCTACAAGCAGGTCATGATGACTTTGTTGATTAACCAGACTGGTAATGTACTATCTATAGTGTTGGAATCGGTACGCCAACTCGGTGAGTTGGGTGAGTGGTCTAAACCTGAACGTCAGTCCCGGTCTGACACTCGTACTCCTGGTGAATATAAATTTACTAGACGTGATATCTTTACTGGTCTTTTGGCTGATGGTGTGCGTCGGGAGGATATTGATGGTGAGACTACTGCTCGTTTGTGGGAAATGTTTCGCAAACGGGGCTTGGACCGGAAGGAGGGTGCCCGGCGTGTTCGGACGACTGAGTGTGATCGTGGTTGTTCTGATGGTAGCGGTGATGATGATCGCCGTGGGCGCTTTGATCGTCGTGATGATCGGCGTCCTGTACGTGATCTGTCCCCTCGTCGAGAGCGGGACAGGGAGAGAGAGGGGGAAAAGGAAAGGGGGAGAAATGATCATGCTTACAGCAGACGTAGAGATGATAGGGATCAATCCCCTGAATTGAGAAGGAGGGAGGATCGATACAGTTTGGCTGATCGAAACTCGCAGTGCAATGTAGAGGACAGGAATCCATTTCGTAATAGAGATGGATATGAACAGGAGGTACCGATACCTAAGAAACGTGAGAGTCTTTATCCTGATTTGTCCTGGTACACAGAATGCAGTAAGAATGACTAGGAAATAGGTCAAGCTCCGGTACACAGATGGGCTCACAGAGATAATAGACCCTATGTAGATATTGATATTTTTTGGAGACATCGTAATATCCAAAGGGCCCGAGCATTAGTTGATACAGGAGCGGAGGCCACTCTTATTCATGGAAAATCAAAGAAATTTACAGGGCAGCCTTTCACTATTACCGGATTAGGAGGAAAGGAAACCCCTGCAGTTCAAACTTTGCTTGAAATGAGAATAGGTAGAATCCCTAGAAAGGAATATTCTGTATTAGTGGTGCCACTTCTAGAATTCATAATTGGAATTGATATTTTGAAGGGAATGACATTGCATCTTGATGATGGGTGTTACCAATTTGGAACGACGCATTATATTTCGTCCAAACCTATACGGGTTGGTCGTTTAAGGATGCCCCCCATACAAGTTCCCCAGGCGACCAAAGTGGTTTGTCAGAAGCAGTATCGTATTCCGGGTGGTCATGAAGAGATTAGTACCACCATTCAGGAGTTGGTTGATGCAGGCGTTATAACTCCAGTTACTTCTGCTTGGAATAATCCTGTTTGGCCGGTGCGTAAAAGTGATAATTCTTGGCGCATGACTGTTGATTATAGAGAATTGAACAAACACACGCCCTCTTTGACTGCTGCAGTACCGGATGTTATCACCCTGATTGAAAGAATCCAAACACATCCAGGTACATGGTATGCGTCCATCGATATTGCTAATGCTTTCTTTTCTATTCCACTTGCCCCTGAGTGTCAGGAACAGTTCAGTTTTACGTGGAACGGGCGTCAGATGACGTTCAGAAGTCTTCCTCAGGGCTATGTGCATAGCCCTACGATCTGTCACCGGCTGGTGGCAGAACACTTGACTGAGGTACCAGTTCATCCCAAAATCCAGATATGTCATTATATTGATGATGTTTTGATCCAAGGCGAAACACAAGAGGATGTTCAGACACAATTAGATAGAGTCATTGAGTGTCTGCGTGGGAAAGGTTGGGAGATCAACCCGGACAAATTACAAGGTCCGTCTCAAGCTGTAAAATTTTTAGGTATTAATTGGCATGAGGGACACCGCGAGGTGATCCCTCAAGTTAAACAGAAAATTCTTGATTTTTCGGTTCCGAGGAATAGGAAGGAAGCCCAAAGATTCATTGGTTTGTTCGGTTTTTGGCGCCAGCATATTCCTCATTTGAGTCAAATATTGGCCCCTTTGTACCGAGTTACACGTAAAAAGAATGCATTTGAATGGGGTAAGCAACAGCAAGATGCATTTAATCTGGCGAAAGAGGCAATTCAACATGCTATGGATCTTTGGCCTGTACGTGATGGTGATGTGGATTTGAATGTGTCTGTGCAAGGCCCTTATGCAAACTGGAGTCTGTGGCAGAAACAAGGCAGGTGCAAAGTACCATTAGGGTTTTGGACCAAAAAGCTACCTGATGCTGGTGAGCGTTATACACCCTTTGAGAAACAGTTACTTGCTTGTTATTGGGCTTTGGTGGATACCGAGCAATTAACATTGGGACATGACATATTCTTGCGTCCTGAAATTCCTATTATGCAGTGGGTTTTGAGTTCACCAAAAACTCATCGAATTGGGCATGCTCAGGAGGTGAGTGTGATTAAATGGAAATGGTACATACAAGACAGGGCACGTGTGGGTCCGAAAGGAGTTGCGTCTTTACATGAGCAAGTGGCGCAAGCACCATCGACTGAGACTGAGAGTGAGTGTTCTGTACCTTTAGAACAGGAGTCTCCTGTCAAGTGGGGTAAACCTTTTGATGATTTGTCCGTCGAGGACAGGAACCATGTGTGGTTCACAGATGGGTCAGCAAAATTTATTGGAACTACACGGCACTGGAAGGCGGTGTCTTATAATCCGATCACACAGAAACTGTTGAGCACAACTGGTGAAGGGAAGAGTAGTCAGTTCGCAGAACTCTATGCCGTTTATCAAGTTTTGAAACAGGAGTTACCTGGTGTATGCCATATTTTCACCGACTCCTGGTCCACTGCCAATGGCCTGGCCGTTTGGTTACCGACCTGGCATTCCCATAATTGGAGGTTACACTCCAAAGAGTTATGGGGAAAAGAGTTATGGCAAGAGATTTGGGAAATGCTTCCACAGAGTACTGTTACCATCTTCCATGTGGATGCTCACACCCCAATAGATTCCCTTGACAAATTTTTTCATAACATTGCAGATGAGCAATCTAAAATTGCCGAGGCAGTGGTGGACAGACAAGATCCTGATATTGCGGGATTGGCGAAATGGGCACACCAGAAGGCAGGACACTTTGGAGAGAAGGCCACTAGCAGGTGGGCTGCTGATAGAGGAATTTATATTCCCCTAGACCTAATCAAAAATGTTATTTTACATTGTCCCGTCTGTCAGCATATCAGACAGCGTAAAGTACCCCAAATTGTTAGAGGTCATTTACATCGCGGGAAATTGCCCGCTCAAATCTGGCAGATTGATTACATCGGACCCCTTCCCATGAGCAGAAACTGCCAATATGTTTGCACAATTGTCGATACATATAGTGGTTTGCTAGTAGCTTTTCCATGTAAGCAAGCCACCCAATTGAATACCATTAAAACATTAGAATTGATTATGATGTATTATGGTGTGCCATTCCAAATTCAATCTGATAATGCATCCCATTTTCGTGGAAGATTGGTACAGGAATTCTGTGTAGAAAATAATATCGAATGGATCTTTCATATACCTTACTACCCGCAGGCCTCGGGCCTGGTGGAGAGATTGAATGGCCTGTTAAAGGATCAGCTACGTAAATTAACAGATGACAAGTATAAAAATTGGCGAGACTTTTTACCCCAAGCACTATTAATCCTGAATAATCGTCCTTTTTTAAATGCTGAATCTCCACTTATGCGTTTGTTCCCCCCAAAGGTTGAGACTATGCCTAATGTAATTAATGAAACTGTGATGTACTGGGAAATTACTTCCGGAGCTCTGGCTCCATGCAGAGCGACCCCAGGGTCGGCAGGCTTAGATTTGCATGCCATGGATGACACCGTTCTAAAAAGCAAAAATCGGGTCATCATTGCTACCGGTGTTGGTATTCATATACCACCGGGGAATTTTGGATTGATAGCCCCTAGATCGGGGCTGGCTGTAAAAGGCATCCAGGTACTTGGAGGGGTAATTGACAGCGACTATCAGGGAGAGATTAAGGTACTTCTGCTAAATAGCAGTGAGAATGACTTGCTGATATACCGCACCGACCGAGTGGCTCAATTACTCATTATGCCTGTTTTCAGTGGTGAAATAATGAAAGGCACTGCCCCAACTTTGCTAACTGTACGAGGCCAGAAAGGCTTTGGCTCTACGGATAACCCTGGAGCCAAGATTTGGGTGCAATCGCCTAAGAATCCCCCTGAACAAGCAGAGGTTATTGCCACCGGTCAGGATAACACCATTTTGGTTATGAGGCCAGGGAAAGATAGCTGGGAAGCTGTCCCAGCTGATAAATGTTATTTACGAGAATGATTAATGCCTGTGTTTGGTTCTTTTTCAGATCATTCTTTGGATTGTTGCTGCAGGATGTGTCGGTACTGGACACCGTTCGGTCTACTTCGGAGAGAGAGAAGGGATCCCATTAACCCGGGATGAATTGGGAACCAGAGTGTTGCGTTCCTTCAATGCGTGGGACTCGTCATCGAACTTTTGGACACTGCTGGCGAAAAGAGTAACTGATGCCCCTCACTTCTGTTTGACACCGATGAGATCTGTGCACGATATCTTAGCGACGTGCCTAGTTGCTGTCCCCGCCTCGCTGGAGACGTTAATAAGCATCTTTAATGTTTCAAAGGCTCGTCCGAATATTATTCTGGGTGATTTTGCTACCCATGCATATTGTCCTTTATGTACCGAACTGCCGAATGAGCAACTTCCCATCCAATCCCAAATAACTACGTATAACATTACACAAGGTGATCTATGTTTTTTCCTCACATGTAATCCTAATGCAATTTCTGAATGTCTACGTCTCAAGTTAAGAGGCGCCACTGTTCTCACATCTCATGAACGAACTCTGTGTTTCCAGAGGACACCGACCACATGTGTTTCAGTCCAGAATAATATGACTTGCAATAGTTTGGTAGTTACTCCCAGTCACTATCGTGCAATATTGCTACCTGCCGGATGGCTTTTCTCATGTGGTAATACTTCCTGGCCCTATGTCCCTGCGAACATTTCCGGAGGCCCGTGTGCCATTACTAGACTCAGTTTACTTATGTTCTCATCACATCCAAATGACAACTCTCGTGTGCTCCGAGATACAACTACGTTACAGGAGGATTGTGACTCATCTTTGCATTTATATTCCAAGTCTGAATACCTTAGTCTAGCTGTTTCAATTATTGGTGTTCCTGCTTTGGCGGTTTATAATGCTAAATCCATTGGGAAAATGGCTTGCTGGATGGTCAAATCTATTAATCATACTTCCACAGTCTTATCTGACTTACTATTAGACACCCAGGGTGAACGTAGAGCCATCTTGCAAAATAGAGCAGCCATTGATTATCTTCTGCTTAAACATGGACATGGATGCTCGGACTTTGAAGGCCTTTGCTGTTTTAACTTATCTGATCATACACAATCCATTCGTGCACACATAGATAAATTGCATGACCTAACTAATGAAGTTAGGAAACACATTGATCAGAGCTGGTTTGACTGGCTCTTTAACTGGTTGCCAGACATGAATATGCTACGCCACACATTAGGTGGCATTTTGATTGCTCTTGTTGTTTTAATTTCTATCTGTTGTTTTATTCAGTGTATCCCTTCACTGCTTCAATTCTGCACATCTGGTACTAGACATAGATCAGTTAGTTTTGTTTCATATTATTCTTCCACAGATGTTAGTTCCACTTAGTATATATATATAATAGACTGAAGTCAAGGGTGGAATGTACTGCTCGATTTTCCCGGCCTTCCGGTGTTGCAGAGCAATCCATATGACTTCAGTCTCTTTCCATCCGAGTCTAAGGATTGGAGTAGTGAGTAGGGCCTATCTATTAGACACTTGTGACATCTTCCCGTGCTCCTACCCTTAGCTCAGGGCCTATATACATAGCCTAGGGAATAGATTCGTTAGCCTTGAGGATAATTTGCCCTATAGTGAGGTTGTTTCATGGAGCTGTGTTGAATTCAGGCCTGGTAGGCCTCAAACGGGAGAGACTCCATCTTTCTTTCTGCTCCGGCAGCCCGGGACCTTTCCAGAGGGAGGGGGATGTTTTAGTTATGAGGTGTTATTCGCTCGGAGAGAACCGGTCCAGGCCGGCCCTTATCGAAGGATTGTATTTTTCTTCGTGCCGAAGACACTACATCAGGCCGGCCGGCTGGGAAAGTGTCCTTGGTACGGGGAGGTACAGGAATTTGGTGGGCGGCAGGTTTCGAGCTGGAAATTTCCATGAGGGAATGCACTTCTATATTAGTGAAAGTCTGAGTGAGATAAGGGCACTTGCTTCTAGACCATAGGCGGCATCTGGCCGTTAGCAGAAAAGCTATTACTTATTCCAGGGAAGACTGATGATGAACTTGAATCCAAAGAGGAGAGAGTAGCCGATAAGGACGAGGTTCCAGTGACTCGGAGAGGGAGAAGGGAGCAGACCCACAACTGCAGAGGGGTGACTTCCAGGCTAAGCCGAGGCATAGACGAGAAGGGAACCTAGATGACCATTGAGCACGGGCTACGTACCATAAAGGTGACGTCGACCCCTTTTTCTTTAGAGTATACAACTTAACCTTTCACTTTCCTTGCAGGTTGTCTATATATAATGTATTCTGCGAATGTGCATGTGGCATTTAAATAAAGTATTTAGCTTGTTGTACGTTAGCATGTGTTGTGTACTTTTGTATAGGAGGATAGCCTATTCTTTAGTCAGCGTTGCCTTAAATTGAACAGAGGTTGATCCTGGTCAGGTAAGTGGTAACTGGATGAGGGAGAAAACAAGCCCCTCGAACTAGAGAACAGATTGTGCTCAACTAATAGTCTTTGTGTGATCTGATATATGATAACCCCGATTACCGCAGTAATAATAGGATGAGCTCGTGCTAAGGCTGCCGTGTAGGTAGGAGATTCTGGGTCTAACTGAGGCCGCGAGATCGTGTGTGTCGCTGCCGGATGGGTAGGAGATTCTGGGTCTGACTAAGACCGCGAGACTTTGTGTGTCGCTGCCGAATGGGTAGGAGATTCTGGGTCTGACTAAGGCCGCGAGACTTTGTGTGTTGCTACCGGATGGGTAGGAGATTCTGGGTCTGACTGAGGCCGCGAGATCGTGTGTGTCGCTGCCTAATGGGTAGGAGATTCTGGGTCTGACTAAGGCCGCGAGACTTTGTGTGTCGCTGCCGAATGGGTAGGAGATTCTGGGTCTGACTAAGGCCGCGAGACTTTGTGTGTCGCTGCCGAATGGGTAGGAGATTCTGGGTCTGACTAAGGCCGCGAGACTTTGTGTGTCGCTGCCGAATGGGTAGGAGATTCTGGGTCTGACTAAGGCCGCGAGACTTTGTGTGTCGCTGCCGAATGGGTAGGAGATTCTGGGTCTGACTAAGGCCGCGAGACTTTGTGTGTCGCTGCCGAATGGGTAGGAGATTCTGGGTCTGACTAAGGCCGCGAGACTTTGTGTGTTGCTTCCGGATGGGTAGGAGATTCTGGGTCTGCCTAAGGCCGCGAGACTGTGGTTGCTGAGATTGCAAGGCTGTGAGGTCTTGATATATATATATAATAGGAATTCCCTGTCCTTAGGTGGTACGTATATATGTGGTTATTTAGGTGTAAAAAGACCCTAGGGAGGGGGTAACGTTCTGTTTTGGGTCAAAAGGGCTCTGTAGAGCGGGTTCCACCCGATCCAAAAACCCAAGCAGAACAGCCACTATCCAGTGGCCGAGGTTCCCTTTGAATGGGGGGGGGTTGCAGGTTCACTTCGAGTTGCCGTAAGCCCTGCCGTGCCAGTCGATTGTCTGCTGGGGAATGACATGGAGCACAACGCTTGGAAGGAGGTGGAATACCGGACTCACACCGAGATGCTGGGTACACCTGACTGGGCCTGTGTTAGCACAAGGTCCGCGACTACCCGAAGAGGGAGTTCGTTTCGGCTGGAGCCTGGAACAAAGGCCCAGCCAGCTGCCAGTCAAGGGAAGAACCGAGGACAGGAGGAGCCTGCCTCGGCGTCCCCACCCCGTAGGACGGATAGGCCACCGGAGGTGGTGGACCAGGAGTCTGCGGTGGGGGACGTTACCAACCTGGAGGACCTACCCATCCCGGCCGAGTGGCACGTGGAGGGAGGCCCGTCCAGGGAGGAATTCTGCCAGGGCCAGAGGGAGTGCCCTACCCTTGAGGGGCTGAGGCGACAGGCCAAAGCCCAGGCAGCAGGGAACGTTGAAGGGAACTACAGTGTTTACTGGGAGGATGGCCTCCTCTACAGTGAACCCAAGGCACCCCTACACGGATCGTCACGAGCCTTGGTAGTTCCTCAACGTTATCGAGCCTTCCTTCTGGAGTTGGCTCACGAGATACCATTGGCAGGACACTTGGGGCAAGACAAGACCTTCGCCCGTCTTGTCCCACACTTTTATTGGCCTCAGATGAAAGTGTCGTCCGATACCTACTGCCGGACATGTGTGTCTTGCCAAGCCAGTGGGAAAACAGGGGTGAAGCTGAAAGCTCCCCTGGAACCACTTCCTGTCGTTAGCACCCCCTTTGAAAGGGTGGGCATCGACATTGTGGGTCCGTTAGATCCACCGACTACAGCTGGTCACAGGTTTATCCTGGTTCTGGTGGATCATGCCACACGGTACCCAGAGGCAATACCTCTGAGGACCATAACAGCACCTGTTGTGGCTAGGGCCCTGATGGGAATCTTTACCCGAGTGGGTTTTCCCAAGGAAGTTGTGTCCGACAGGGGGACCAACTTCATGTCAGCGTATATGCGGGCGATGTGGAAGGAGTGTGGAGTGACATACCGGTTCACCACTCCTTACCACCCCCAGACCAATGGTCTGGTGGAGAGGTTTAACAAAACCTTGAAGGGCATGATCAGAAGTCTGCCTGAAAGCCTGCGGAGGAAATGGGACTTCCTCCTACCCTGTTTACTTTTTTCTTACAGGGAAGTGCCACAGAAGGGAGTGGGCTTCAGCCCCTTCGAGCTTCTGTATGGGCACCCTGTACGTGGACCTCTCAACCTGGTGAGAGACGGATGGGAAAGAACTCCCAGAAAGCTTCCCCAGGATGTGGTGAGCTACATGCTGGCCTTCCGGAGCCAAATGGCTAAGTTGTGGAAGCAAGCTTCTGACAACTTGGAAGCCAGCCAAGCAGTGATGAAGGCGTGGTATGACCACAATGCTCACCCGGTGGAGTTGGAGCCTGGCCAGAAGGTGTGGGTGATCGAACCCGGAGAGCTTAGTGCCCTCCAGGATCGCTGGTCAGGACCCTTTGAGGTGTTGGAGAAGAAGGGTAAGGCTACCTACTTGGTGGACCTGAAGACCCCTCGTCAGCCCCTGCGGGTGCTGCATGCCAACCGCCTCAAACCCCACCACGAGAGGCCCGAAGTCATCTTGATGATGGTGACTGACGGAGGAGAGGACGTGGAAAGCGAGCCTCTCCCTGATCTGTTTGCGTCTCAAGAGAAGGATGGGTCGGTGGAGGGAGTGATTCTCTCCCCATCTCTAACTCCTGAACAGCAGGAGGACTGTCGCCAGGTCCTGGGGCAGTACTCCTCGTTGTTCTCCCTTGTCCCGGGTAGGACTCACCTGTGCGTCCATGACGTGGACACAGGAGACAGCCCACCTGTGAAGTCCAAGATCTACCGGATGTCAGACAAGGTGAAGGCCAGCATTCATAGTGAAGTCACTAAGATGCTGGAGCTAGGAGTGATCGAACCTTCTAGCAGCCCCTGGTCCAGTCCGGTGGTGTTAGTACCAAAAGCTGCACCACCGGGTGCCCAACCAGAACTGAGGTTCTGTGTGGACTATCGGGGACTGAATTCAGTGTCCAAAACTGATGCTCATCCGATCCCTAGGGCGGATGAATTGATTGACCGGCTGGGAGCTGCCCAATATCTAAGTACCTTTGACCTTACTTCTGGGTACTGGCAGATCTCTTTGACTGATGGAGCAAGGGAAAGGTCAGCCTTCTCCACGCCCAATGGCCACTACCAGTTCTGTGTGATGCCCTTTGGGCTCAAGAACGCACCTGCCACGTTTCAGCGCCTGGTAAACCAGATCCTCACCGGAATGGAGAGTTTCTCTGCTGCTTATCTGGATGACATAGCCGTCTTCAGTAACAGCTGGGAGGATCACTTGCGTCACCTGCAAGCTGTTCTCCAGGCCCTGAGACAAGCTGGATTGACGATCAAGGCCAGCAAGTGCCAGATCGGGCAGGGGTCGGTAGTGTACCTTGGACACTTGGTGGGTAGGGGAGCGGTGCAACCCCTCCAGGCGAAGATCGAGGCCATCATGGCCTGGGAACCCCCCAAGACTCAGACTGAGGTCCGAGCATTTTTGGGCCTCACGGGATACTACCGTCGCTTCGTGAAGGGATACGGTACCATCGTAGCCCCCCTCACGGAGCTCACGTCCAAGAAACAACCTCGACGGGTAGTCTGGACGGAGGCCTGTCAGCAGGCCTTTGTGAGATTGAAGAAAGCCATGTGCGAGGCCCCGGTCTTAAGGGCCCCAGACTTTTCCAAGGAGTTCATTGTCCAGACAGATGCATCAGAACATGGCATTGGGGCAGTGTTATCGCAACTCAACGAAGAGGGTCTGGATCAACCCGTGGTCTTCCTATCCCGGAGACTACTTCCCAGGGAACAGAAGTGGAGTGCAATAGAGCGTGAAGCCTTTGCAGTGGTATGGGCTCTGAAGAAGTTGCGGCCATACCTGTTTGGCTCGCACTTCCTAGTTCAGACCGACCACAGACCCCTTCGTTGGCTGATGCAAATGAAGGGGGAGAATCCCAAGTTGTTGAGGTGGTCTATTTCCCTACAGGGAATGGACTTTCAGGTGGAACATCGGCCTGGAGTGGACCACGCCAATGCAGACGGTCTCTCGAGGTATTTCCGCCTTAGTGATGAGAACTCCCAAGGGGTTGGGTAGCTCTCCCCACTTTCAGCTGGGGGGGACGCGTGTTAGACCTGTCAGCCCTTTGGGTGGTCCCTCCTCATCATTATTTATTTTGTCCCACTTTTGCCTCAAACCCTGTTTGAATTTTTCCTTTTTGGGAACCACCAGACTTTTTAGTGTTGCTGCAGATTCAGGGAGCCATTTCACCTACCCCTGAAACTTCTGTCTGAGGGCCTGAAGCACAAAATGGTGGCCACCTGTGACATCACCAGCATCCACTGGAACCTACCAGCACCTTCCAGAACATTCCAGAACCCTGTGACAGTTGGAGGCGGTTTAGAATGTTGGGAAGCTAAGAGAGAGAGTTGGCAGTTGGAGCTGGCAGTTGGCACCTGACTGGTGAGGAGTGAGCAGCAAAAACGTGAAGGAGGAAGGAGTGAAGCAGCAGGGGTGGAAACTTGTGCCTGGAGTGGGGTCCATAAACCCACCCTTGATACTAGTCCCTACTGACGGAGCCCAGCCTAGAGCCCTGTGTGGGAAGAAGTCAGAAAAACCATCCTGAGGACCTGGACAGCAGGAACAGGCCTTAGAGACAAGAGAACAGCAAAATCCTGACCTGGAAGCTGGTTTCCCTGAAGTCCGACGTCGAGTAGCCTAAGACCTGGAGCCCGAGGTGGAGAAGCGGCGCTGACTGGAAAAGCAGACGTCGTACCCGGAGCCGCCAGAGGTCGAGAGAGGGCGCCGTCAGAGATCGTGAGGAATACCAGAGGTCGAGGAGGAAGTCACCCGAGGTCGAGTGAGCGGCGTCATCGGAGGAGTGAAGTCCGCCCTCCGGAGTCGTCGGAGACCGAGGTGAAGGGTAATGGAGGTCGGGAGTGAGGATCGCACTCCGGAGTCGCCGGAACCTGTGAGAATCGTGCCGGAGGTCGGGAGTGGAGGTCGCACTCCGGAGTCGCCGGAAACCTGTGAGGAGCACCGGAGGTCGGGAGTGAGGATCGCACTCCGGAGCCGCCGGAAGTCGACATCGAGGCAAGGCCGGCCGACGTCATCGAAGCCGAGGTCGCCATCGGACCGGAGCCGCCCGAAGTCGACATCGAGTAAGACTGCCCGACGCCATCGAATCGGAGGTCGAGATCGAACCGAGGCCGCTGACATCGAGACCGGATCCGCCTGCCGGCGTCGTCAAAGAACTGACATTGTGCCGAGGCCGCCGACATCGAACTGGAACCGCCTCACGGCGTCGACACGACTCCAGCGGCGTCGGAGCATCAGAAAAAGGGCAGTAAGTGGAGTAGAGGGCGCCTAAGGCCCTGTGGAGACCTGAGAGACTGCTCTAAGGGGCTAGGGAGGTGCTGGAACCAACCTGACTGTGCCAGGGGTGAACTGGGACTAACCTAGAGAAGTTGTGTGGAGGGAGAGAGCCAGGTCTCTGGAATTTCCCCCCTTTATCTACCTC
This sequence comes from Triturus cristatus, assembly GCF_964204655.1. Classification (NCBI taxonomy): domain Eukaryota; kingdom Metazoa; phylum Chordata; class Amphibia; order Caudata; family Salamandridae; genus Triturus; species Triturus cristatus. The sequence goes on from NC_140590.1 coordinate 1,565,097,183, forward strand.
AGTTTAGGCCTCAGCCTTGACCAAGCCAGGGAGTAGACACCCCCAAGCCTTCCACATCCCCACAAGCTGTGCCTGGGCCAAATCAGCCCTTAGGAATTCAAAAGTGATCTGAATCCATGAGTGTCACTGTCAGCTTTTAAGTATTTATTAGGGGCACTGTATTTATTGTATTTAACCTATTTATTGTTCCACTGTATTTATTGGTCCACAGTATTTATTGATGCACAATATTTATTGGTTACAGTATTTATTGCCTCAGAATATTTAATTGCCTGTCTGTATTGCACTTTTATTATGCCTTCAGTATTTATGATCACCCCTATTTATTGAATCATTAAGCCAGTATTTATTTGTCCTGCACTTTCTAAAAAGTTTGTATATTGTGATTGTTATTTATTTTCTCCAATCAGCAACTAAGAGAAAAAGCAGATAAAGAAAGTTATTTTCATAATTTTTACGGTGTAGAGTCGTTTTTGGAACGGATGCACGCATGGTTATTGTTTGGGTATGTTGTATGCTTAGCACGGAGCCTGATTCCTGACCACTCGAGCCAAGCTACCACAGTGTGTCCGGAAGACCACCACCACCCCTTCTAGTGTGGGAGTGGTTTTCCAACAAGCCCCTATCACTAATTTTTCTTATCCCCTGGGACCCCATCCCCCGGGGCTTATAAAAAAAGTTGGAGACCGTGGGGGGGGGGGGAGCCCCAATGCCCCCACGGTCCCAGCCGGCTCCCCCCGTCCTTCGGGAGCCGGCATTGCTTTTCCACATGGGGAGCTGCTGACATGCAGCTCCCTGTGTGGAAAAGCAATATCGTTTTGAAAGAGAGAGCAGGACCTGCTCTCTCTCTTGATCACAGATGTAGGGCAAAACATGGTGCAGCATATTTCGAAACGCGTAATGAGTTCGAATTGGGCAGACGAATTTCAAAGCAGTGATTGATGTAAGCAGTGCTGCCTTGCGGAAATAAAGCTATTCACAAGACGTGCGGCTCACCAAGTCTGGTTCTTCGGTGTTGATGTTAAATCGCGGACTGCCGGGGTCGTGGTGAGCCCCCCCATGTATGCAGTGGTGTCCAGTGGGTTATTATACTTACGCGTTATGGAGCTTTGTGTTTTCTGCCAACAAAGAAAGAAATACAGCACGACATTGTGGAGCGGCGAGGCCAGACCACGTACGTTGTGGATTTGAAAACCCCCCCTCAGCCCCTCAGGGTTCTCCAAGTCAACCGCCTGAAGCTGCACCATGAGCGATCAGAGCTTGCTCTCCTTATGGTGATGGATGGGAGCGAAGAGGAAGAGAGTGAGGCTCTTCCTGACCTTCTAGCGGTACAGGAGAAGGATGGTTCGGTGGAAGGTGTAGTCCTCTCCCCATCCTTGACCCCAGAGCAACAGAGGGACTGTCGCCATGTCCTGGGACAGTTTGCCTCGTTGTTCTCCCTCACGCCTGGAATCACTCATCTGTGTACCCATGATGTGGACACAGGGGACATCCCCCTGGTGAAGAACAAGTCTTACCGGCTCTCTGACCGAGTGAAAGATAGCATCCAGCATGAGGTGGCAAAGATGCTGGAGCTGGGGGTGATAGAACCTTCCAGCAGCCCGTGCGCTAGTCCAGTGGGGTTGGTGCCGAAAGCGGCCCCACCGGGTACGACGCCGGAGCTTCGGTTCTGTGTGGACTACCGGGGGTTGAACTCTGTCACGAAGACAGACGCTCACCCCATCCCACGTGCAGACGAGCTGGTGGACCGGCTGGGAGCAGCCCGGTACCTCAGCACCATTGATCTGACATCCGGATATTGGCAGATTGCCATGGCCGATGGAGCAAGGGAGAAGACAGTGTTTTCCACCCCCGAGGGCCACTACCAGTTTCGAGTGATGCCCTTTGGGCTCAAAAATTCTCCGGCCACATTCCAGCGGTTAGTGAATCAGGTATTATCTGGTCTGGAATCCTTCTCAGCGGCCTACCTGGATGACATAGCCGTCTTCAGTAGTACCTGGGAGGACCATCTGCAGCACCTCCAGGAGGTATTGCAGGTGCTGCAGCGCGCTGGCCTAACAGTTAAAGCCAGCAAGTGCCAGATTGGACAGGGATCTGTCGTGTACCTGGGACACCTGGTGGGCGGAGGTAAGGTGCAACCCCTCCAGGCCAAAATAGAAACCATCTTGGCTTGGGAGCCCCCCAAGACCCAAACAGAGGTCCGAGCTTTCCTCGGCCTCACTGGGTATTACCGCCGGTTCGTCAAGGGATATGGTACCATCGTAACCCCCTTGACGGAATTGACCTCGAAGAAGCAACCTCGCAAGGTTGTATGGACAGCTGCTTGCCAAGAAGACTTTGACACGCTGAAACATGCGATGTGTACCGCTCCAGTCCTAGCAACACCAGATTTCAGCAAGGAATTCATTGTGCAGACAGACGCCTCAGAGCACAGTATAGGTGCGGTGCTCTCGCAACTCAACACCGAGAGCCAAGCTCAACCAGTGGCCTTCATATCCAGAAGACTCCTCCCTCGGGAACGGCGATGGAGCACCATTGAGAGAGAAGCCTTCGCGGTGGTCTGGGCTCTGAAGAAGTTGAGGCCATATCTCTTTGGAACTCACTTCCTCATTCAGACCGACCACCACCCCCTTCGCTGGCTCATGCAGATGAGAGGCGAAAACCCCAAGTTGTTGAGGTGGTCCATTTCCCTACAGGGGATGGATTTTCGGGTGGAACATCGGCCCGTAGTTGACCACGCCAATGCTGACGGTCTCTTCAGGTTTTCCGCCTTAGCGATGAGAACTCCCTAGAGGTTGGGTAGCTCTCCCCTCTTTCGGCTGGGGGGGACGCGTGTTAGACCTGTCAGCCCTAGGGCGGTCTCCCCCTCTATTTTTGATCGTGCCTCATTTTCTCCACCCGCATTTTTATGTTGGACTAGGTCTCCGGGTGCCTTTTCATTGCCAATCAGTGTTAAGGTGCAGGTGTTCCCTTCTCCCAAGATGGCTGCCACAGACCCCTGCTACTGCAGAGTGGTCTTTCATAGTAGCACCCTAGCTGCCAGGAGCTGGCTGGGACCCTACAACAATGTTGCGACACCAGCCCTCTTTTTTGTCCCATAGGTAGAATGGGGAAGCTCCTGGAATGTGCTGGAACCTTCTAGAAGGGAGGTGTGGTTTTACTTTTGCCGCCTTGGCTAGAGGTCACCTGACCTAGGGCTACTTAAGTGAGGGAGGGAACTTTTTGTAGTTAGTTGGCCAGTGGGGTAAAGCAGAGCTGGAGAATCCACGCAGGAGTTGTAGGCGGTAGGGCCTAGCCAGGGACTTATGCCTCTGAGAGTGACAGGATTCAGGTGCTGCCTCTTAAGTGAGTGAGGGATCCTGTGAAACCCACTGATCTTGCCCAGCAGAATGAGGACCCAGGGAACCTCTATCCAGCCTGACTAGGAAGGACCTAGTCGCCAACTCAATCCCTACCCCCTGTAACAGAACCCCTTAAGGGCGCCAGAGACATCTGCACCATCAAGACTTCATATAACAACTGAGTACAGAAACTGAATGCTGAGACTGCGTGTCCAGACTGAACCCTGAAACCATATGCCAAGCGCTGAGACTGCGTGTCCAGACTGAACGCTGAAACCCTATGCCAAGCAGATTGAGGAATCGCTGGGGATCGACCAGGTATTAGCGCTGTGACCCCTGCACTCCCTGACCTGGCCTGGGACCCTCGGCAGCGTGCTCCGTTCAGCGTGGAGCTCCCCTGCTTAACTTGAGCCCCCCCCGTGGCGCAGAGACCGGAGCACGCTCACCGCGGTGGCCCGGAAGCCGGGAGAGTGCCCCCTCATCGTGGCAAGGCCCGCAGAGAAGCCCGGGGCCCCGTCGCTGCCGTCGCAGCTGTTGGAGAAGGTGCGCGAGGCCGTGGACGATTTCCCCCGTCGCAGACGGAGCAACCGCGAAGTCCGGAGCCGGAGGGGACGCCTTCCGACATCGAGAGCAAGGTAAGCCCGGAGGCTGGGACTGACCCCGGTGTGCCCCCTGCAGGCTGGGAGCCACACCGCACCCTGGGCCCGGGTTCCCTCTCCGCGGGAGTCCCCCGTTCACCACAACGTGGACACCCCTCCGAGGGATTTGCCCCTTTTCCCCCAGACTGTTCGGAAGCTTGGTGCCCCACGAACTGCACCGAAGGAACACTTGAAGCTTGCTCGCTCCGAGTAGCGTGGTCCCCTCAAACAGCACTGAAACAGTCCCTGCTCCGTGATTACGAGTAATGCCATATTTGCAGGTTCTGCTCTGAATGGTATGCGCTTTGCTGATCATGAGTAATGCCATATTTGCAGGTTCTGCTCTGAATGTTATACGCTTTGCTGATTACAAGTAATGCCATATTTGCAGGTTCCGCACGGAATGTTATTCGCTTTGCTGATTACGAGTAATGCTATATTTGCAGGTTCTGCACTGACTGTTATACGCTTTGCTGATTACGAGTAATGCCATATTTGCAGGTTCTGCTCTGAACGTTATATGCTTTGGTGATTACGAGTAACGCTTTGTTTGCAGGCTCTGCTCTTGAATGTTACCTGCTTCGTTATCCCGCGTAACACTTTGTTTGCAGGCGCTGATTTAAATTGTTACATGCTTCATTATACGAGTACCGCTATGGTGATAGACTCCGCTCACAGGAGTTCCCTACGCCCTTACCACGAGTAGCGTTATGATCACAGGCCCGGCTCAGAAGTGTCCAATGCTAGTGGTAGTCGCCCCCTGAGGCGCCCAGGTTACTAGTGACCCACGAAGTCTGCCGTGATATCTCATGAACTGCATGTACAATTCCTGAACTGCATGCAACACTCCTAAACTGCATGTAAAACCCATGAACTGCATGTACAAATCCTGAACTGCATTTATCTTTCACTGTTGGATAAACTTGAGTATTTGCATAAAGTATACAGTGTGGCGTCCCTTATTGTGTGTGTTCCCCGTTCCATGAGAGGTGCGTGTTGTATGGTTGCTTTACACACAGGCCTTTGGGTGCCCAGCCGCTCGTGTCACGTTACCGCCATAGGGACTGGAGACCCCGGTTTCCTACACCATCTTTGCACACAGAAAGCCAAGCAGGTTCTGGGAACAGCAACCAGCCCTGGCAGATTGGTGCTCGACCAGCCCTGGGAGGGGGCGTGCTAGTAAAATGAAACGCTCCCGCTTTTGTTACTGGGGGCCGATATTGCAAAACACTGCTGCAAAACCTGCCCCCAGTGACAAAACCAGCCCCACGGCCAGAAAATCAGCCCCCATCCCTCTATCCCACCCGGGAAACCCCCAGTGCCCGCTACGGCCAGTTTGGCCCTGCAGCCAAGCACCATCCATGCACACAGTCAGCCAAGTGGCAGTCCACACACACAACCAGGCAAGCACCAATCTACACACACTGTCATTAAGCGCGGGTCTACATACACTACTAGCCAAGTGCAGGTTCACACACACCAAGAGCTAAATGCTAGCCAAAGGTCAGTACACACAGACCGTCAGCCAAAATCAAGCTCACACACACACAAACTCTCCCTGGTTTCTTGTGGTTTTCTGCACCCATTTGGCAGATGAGATTAAAAATATCACTAAAACAGCCAAAATGTGTGCCTAGAAAAAGGGGAGTGGCCCTTCCCTATTAGGCTTCTCCCTGACATGCCCATAAAAATATACATGGTGCCTAGTGGGCTTTCTGCCCCCCCGGGGACACATAAGGGGCTATTGCCCCGATCTGCCTTCTGGGGAGGCAGAAATACTTTTTGGGGAGTGGGGGCATTAGCATGACAATTCTCTGTAGCCCCCAACCCTATGTATGAAACAAATAGCATAATCCCAGGTGCCTAGTGGGCTTTCTTCCCCCCAAGAGGGGCAGATCAAGGATTATTGGCCCATCTGGGTCCCGGGGGAGGCAGAAAGACTGTGGCCAACTATTTTGGGGATGGGGCATTGGCATGCCTATTCTGGGCAGCCCCCACCCCTTTTTATAATAAAAAACATAATCCCTGGTGCCTAGTGGGCTTTCTGCCTTCCCTGGGGGCAGATAAGGCACAATTGCCCCCATCCACATCCTGGGGGGTAGAAAGACTGTGGAATTGTTGGATGGGGGTGGGCCATTGCCATACCCATTTTGGGCAGTCCCCTCCCCTATATAAATAAGCAAAAAATCCCTGGTGCCTAGTGTGCAGATTGGTAGCTATTGCCCCCATCTGCCTCCCAGGGGAGAGTGGCAATAATTTATTTGGGGGAATGGGGGCATTGGCATGCCCATTTTGGGCACCCCCCACCCCTACATATAAAGAAAATAACCTCTTGTGCCTAGTAGGCTTTCTCCCCCCGGGGGAAAGATCAGGGTCTATTTCATCATCTACCTCGGGGGGCAGAAAGACTGGAAATTTTGGGGGGGGAGGTGGGGCCATTGGAATGCCCATTTTGGGCAGCCCTCACCCTATAGACATAAAATAAATCCCTGGTGCCTAGTGTGCTTTCTGCCCCCATGGGGCAGATCGGGGCTGTTGCCCACTTTTTATTGAAGGTTTTCTTTGGAATAATAAAACTCTGATTGACCAATAGGTCTAGCCACTGTGTCCTGCCCTTTGGGTTGTCCTCTTCTAGTCTTCTCAGTGTTGAGGCTTTGACAATTTCCACAAACAAAATGGCCAACCAGATATTTGACTAGTATTTTGGATCGGATAGTACATGATACTACTATTGTTGTAGTGATTCTGCAGAGCCACATACAGAACTATGCACAACAAAATAGGATGTTGGTGATGGGAGGTTGGACCTTACTGATCACACCTCAGTCCGAAGAACCCACGATCCCCTGACCGACTAGCTATAGTGTCTCACATTAGGGTCCCACTCCCGACCCCCCCCCCACTTAGAAGATACACAATGTTGATGATGACTGAGACAGACAACCCAGAACATAATAACACCATTTTGCTCACTCACTTGTGTAAGTCCACCCCACGACACCAAATATCACAGAGCCTATGTGTAAGTTCAAAAGGTTTATTTGAAACAAGTAACAAACTCTGTACATCGTTAATATGAAATTTAATTTACTACAGCCATCGTCAATAAGCCAGCAAAAAGCCTAAGATTAAAACAGTAAACATTTACAAGTGCATGACAACAAGAACAAGAGACAAGATCTTTTGAATTCTGGAAGACCCCTCACCGTAGAACGTAGAAATACTGGTTACATCATGCATCATAACTTCATAAGCTCTGTGAATCTCTGGTTTGTAGAAGGGAATCTTCCGCCTATTATATGAGAAAAATGCTGCACGTTAGCCGTTAGATAGTATATTGGTGAGTGCAAGCATTTTGCAGTCATGGCAAAAAGTGTAACATGTATTTGATGGCTAAGCAATACGTACTAACCAAACTCAATAAGTGGGTTGTTTTTCGACCTCTTCACTTGTACGCAACAGTCAAGTGGCCTCAAAGGCGTCTACTACTGCACATGTCAATAAGCTGGCAGGTATAATTAAATATGCGCCAAAAGAGTAGTAGTCGACATGATGAATCTAAAAGGGTTATACATGGCTCAGGCTAACTTTCAAAAGAGTAGAGTAGGACTAGATGACCCTAGGAACCATATCACTACTAGTGTCTGTCTACTGACTGTACTTACTGTCTAGTGCACTGCTGATGTATGTTGTATTAACTTTTTTTTTCAATGTTCCAAGTGAACACTAATAAAATAGGGGGAGGTTTCTAGGCACACTACCATCCACCAGTGTCGGCGGGGCCAGCGGCGATGCGGCCATTCCGGAGGGGGCAGTAGAACTGGCGGCACCTGCAGGAGAGACGGGGGGGGGGAGCCAGCAGCAGTGGCCGGCGGCGGTAAGTTATATTCATTACTTCTTGACATTACTACCAGATGGAAGTGTGTTCACTATTTCACTGTACTGTGCGACTTATTAAGTTGTAGTGAACATTATACAACGGTTGAGAAGACACCCTTTACTTAGCATTAGCAGCGTGAGTTGAGTAACCAATGGCCTCTTCTATTTGACTCCAAAATCAGCTGTGAAGGTTTTATGGAGAAGACAAACTCAGGTCAGATGACCTTGATGGATGGGTTGAACAAAGAGGGAAAGAAGGGTGGAAGGACGGGCGAGATAAATAATATGACTGACTGGCAGAGAAGGATATGTTGTTAGAAGCATGCATAGGTGGCTGATAGTAATCAGATCAGATGCATGGGTTGTTGAAGGATGGGTGGAAGGTGAAAGAGAAAGCCTGCATGGGTGGGAGATACAGTATGGGTGGATAGTGCTAGATAGCAAGAATCAGCGGTGTTTGGTTCAAACTCAAAGCCAAGACAAGCAAGGAAGGAGCGGAAGCATGGGTGGTTGTTGGTGAAACCAACTAAGTATGAGATATATAAAAAAGAAGGATAAACGTTTACTTTAATGGATGTATGGCTGGATGTACTATCATTAATTGACAGTATAGGTGGAAAGTGTCACGGGAGAGTCTTACTTTGAAGAAAATGTAAAAGAAACTGCGCCACAGTAGCAAAGCGTAGGGGAATATAGGTAGTATTATCAGAATACAGTTGACTCGCAGTAGTTTGCAAGCACGTCATATATATATATTATCAAGTGGAAGCCCCTTCCTCCGACTCTGGGGACCACTCCCTACCTATTAATGTATTTTCAATTGGGTCAGCCAGACTGCAAAGGGTGGCCTATCTGTTGTTTATGGTTACACAATCAATGAAAGCAAAGTACCCTCTGCATTAGCGTTGGTGTTGGGAGTGCTGGTGGGCGGTGACATGGGGAGGGGTAGGGTGGGTGGCACTGGCAAGTAATCTATGTATTACGGCCAAATATAGGTAATCAACATAAAAATAAATAAAATTATTTTCATTGTGCGCACTGCACCGCCGAATGCGATGCAGTGCGTGCAACAATTTATTTTTTTATGTATTGTTTAATTACCTGTGATTGTCCTTAATACATAGTTTACTATCCCCACCCTGCACCTTCCCACGTCACCGCCCGGCAGCACTCCCACCACCAACCGCTACTGACCTGCTCTCATATTACCATCTATAATATGAATATATAAGCAATGATCATTGGATCAGATAAATAATCAGCCTTTTTGTAGTACCCAGGGCACGGTGTAAGTGAAATTGTTCATTTGCCCATATGTAACAGACAGAGTATGGCCAGTGCCACCGGCCGTAAGGCGTCATACAAAAATATGAGCTTCCCCACCTGCAGACAGTAGTAGTGAATAAAACTAACGTGAGTCTGCATCATGTGGCTCATATCTGTTTCTCTTGAGTGCAAGCTTAGCTGACTGAGCTGGCATGCCGGCTACAACAAGGTTATGTAATTGCGCTAAACTAGAGATAAGAACAACACGACTGGTGTACCGGAGTACATAGTACGATTATAATGTCGGAAACTGCCACAAATGTTAGAGTCCAAGGAAGTAGGAGTAGAGATACTTACCACCAAATCACAAATGTTATGAACTGCGCTTGCTAGTGATACTGTAACACTATGTGTTGAATGATTTTAGTGTTTCTGTTTTGCTAAGAGTATTGGCTACAACATGTTCTTTTTCTTTCTTGATATAGATACTCCTTCCACATCCACACCAAAACCATCTAGGAAGGAGTTGGCCGCCAGGGCCCGGCGCCGTAAACTGGAGGCCATTTGCCAAGAATATCACAGTCTGGTGGCTCAGGCGGAGGAGGAGGCGGCTGCAGCTGCAGCCTCCTCCAATGCCCCGGGCCCCAGTCAGGCCCTGCCTCCAGTTTCACGGCGCCGTGGTCCGGCAGCCGCCCGCCGCTGCGCCTCCATCTCAACCACTGCTGCCCCCCACCCTGCATGTAACTGCAGGGCATTTCACTGCCAGCTGCTCCGCCGGATGGCCCGCTTAGAGGAGAACCTAGAGAAGCGGGTAAAAATCCTGGTGGACAAACACCTGAAGGCCCGCCGCCTATAGAGGACCTTGTCATTTGCCTCTTTTTTAATTCCTTTTGTTGGTGGGTGGGTTTTTGGGCATTGGGGATTCATTTGAACATTGGGACTTGGACTTTTGTTTCGTTGTGGACATTGGTTGGGGCTAGGGAGGGGAGTGGGTTAGGTCAGAGTGGGATAGTTTATTTTTGTTAGGGGATATTACATTTTATACTATTTACTTATACAATGTTAATGTTTTGTAGTGGGTTACTGTTTTCCGTATTCAATCTAAGTTACGTGGTTTGTTACTTTGTTTCCGTGCTGCTGCATGCCCACAGCCAGTGTTTGATTTAAAAGATCTGCCGATTTTGTAACACACAAACCGATAGATGCAGTACCCCTCACTGAGTTATTTTTAATTGTCATAATAGTACGGTCAGTCTCTCCTCCTAGTCCATACCTCCCACCAAACTTATCTTACCTGTGATTGATGATGAAGTTCGGCACACTGATGGCTGCATGGTTGGTTTCCCAAATGAACGGAGAAGATGCCATTATTGTGGTGGTAAAAGTAGACACTGGCAATAGCATTTGAAAAAAGAAAGAGAAAGTCACTTGACTGAGAGATTGTGGGAGGAGTAGTAGAACAAAGTAAACTACAGCATGGGTGGGCAAGCAGAAGAAGATCCTTGCCCTGCCTTAGTTGAAATTCAATTAGTGTTGCTTTCACCACATCTGCCCCAGCAAGCGTGTGATCAATTGTTGGTGTACATTTAATGTAGTCACATCACACCTCAATATAAATCACACAGCCCAGGGGAAGAGGGTTAGGGATTGATGAATGGATGGGAAGTGGGATTTTGGGAAAGGTTTGAGAAAGAAAAACAGACAGTATGCATGGACACAACAAAAGTAAAACACAATCTTGTAAGACGACCATGATCCATTATCAAAGAAATCAAAGTATAAAGTGAGAAAAAGGAAATGCATGCATGCTGAGGAAGAGAACTTGATGGTTAATGATAATGAGTTGTACTTACTAACTACTACTACCCAATGAGACAGTACAGGTAAGAAATTATTAATATGAAATTTGCCTTGCCTGTCTGCCGCCCTCAGAGCTCAGACCAAACCAAATTACATGCTGTACCGAGCTTACTTTTATTTTTCAAGCTAGCAAAGGAAATGAAAAAATAGTTGTTGGGATCCATTACCATGTATACAACAAAGACCTGTTCACACTGTGAACAATTATTTCATACATCCGTATCAATTGTCATGAACTTTAGACACTCTTCACAACTTGCGATTCTATCGTCTAAGCTATTCAACGGTGTAGTTCACTAAAAAGAAAGAAAAATAAATTTTGCGTACGAGGTAAGTCAAGATGACTCTCAATGTGCAATAACCTTCTGTCTCCACCACCCAAATGTCGTGAGAAAAGGAGTGAAAAGGAGTGTTGGTGCCTCACGGTAGCGCCACCAAGGAGGGTTAAGCAGGATGGTACTCGCCTGCTACCTCAAATTCTCATCATCAGCTACCAACACTCCAAAAGCAAGAAAATTGTGTATAATGACAGAAATTAACTGTACAGGTGCTAAGGTGTGTAGTTAAAGAAAGAAAGAAGAACTGTGCAATAGTGTGTGCACCGTCTTAAACCCCTAAGTGATATATACTAATTTCAAAAAGCGAGCTAAATCACACTGGCTTGCATACTTTATTCTAAGCTGCGTGATAGCTCTTATGTTAAAATGCCGACATGTTTCGTTACCACTGGATAACACTCACGGCAACTTCTTCAGGGCGTGGGGTCTGTTCGTTTCACCCTGCACCTCTAATTGTCAGTTAAAAGCAATTCTGTAGGAGACAAAAGAAAATATACACACACAGAACAACACAGAGCATACTGGGTTGGTAACCTGTTATTGTTGGACAAATGCCCTATGTATAGTATTCCGAACCCCCTGTAACATATATTTACCAGGATGTCGCCCACCGTGGGCATACCTTTACCCGTGAGTCCTTGCGGCTCTGAATGCACATTCAAGGCTCCACTTATTCCACTCCAAACGTGAGTCTGTAATGTATAATAAATCGTGAGCGTTGTATATTTGATAACGTTTAATGTCTCATTCATGGTTAGTACGGATGCGTCTCCCTCCCATCTCAGGTGATTCCCCTACATCTAGGGATTTCGTTAATGCGTGCCTCATTTTTAGCGTCCCATTAGGGTAATGTTACCCACAAAGTGATGAGCCCGTTACAAAGTTGCCTCGATTCCCGTTTCGGCCTCGATGTATCTAAATCACATCTCCTTAACTTTTTCGAGTCCGATTCCCCAAGTTAACGATCTCTGTCACCACTCACCGTGTGAATATTCGTCACTGGCGTTTACTCAGCCCAGGAACAACCCGGCCCTGCCATGGCGCGGTTTAAAAGCGTCATGGCGTGTACCACGTGATCGCTTCACGGTGTCTGACAGCTCAATGTAATGAAAAAAGGGGGAGGCGCCATTTTGGAATGGGACATGGGAGATAAACTCGCCGTAAAAGATGTTCGTACCTGGTGTTTACTCATTTACACACCAGCAAGGCCATCCTATTGCGCACTTTTTTGAACATCATTACGTGTATCGTATACTTAATCTACGCAAGTCCCGCTAAAGCACACAGTTTAATGTGAAGTAAAAGGGCGGTGTCTGACAGCTCAATGTAACGAAAAAAGGGGGGGGGAGGCGCCATTTTGGAATGGGACATGGGAGATATACTCGCCGTGAAAGATGTTCATACCTGGTATTTACTCAGTCTCACACCAGCAAGGCCATCCTATTGCGCACTTTTTTTAAAAAAAGAGAAACTTTATTACGTGTATCGTGTACTTAATCTACGCAAATCCCGCTGAAACACACAGTTTAATGTGGAGTAAAAGGGGGGTGTTATTTTGCAATGGGGATTGCTTATTTGTACATATCTCTGTTCGTGGATGTGCATGTATTACCGCATGTGTTTGTAAGATGATAATCACAAAGTGTGCATCTACCTGTTTTTTGGCATGCCTAGCCCCCCCGTACTGGTGTATTACGTGGGGTATTCCTATGATTAATAGGAACGGTTAAAGCCCGGTTTATGAACCATGATAATTACATATTTATAGCCTATAGGAGTCGCCCAAGCATAAATGTTACCTAGGATATTCCCACTGATATGCATACAAATGCACTTGGCCAGAGATAAATTGTGGTGGACCTCCAATGTCTAGTAACAGCAACAATGATGGTAGCCAAGCAACTAAGGTTTTGAGTGCTGGGGATGCGTTAATGGCAATTATGACTCATTAGTGCCACCCGCTGAGTGTTGACTCGTTGCGCTGCTGGTATATTATTCAAGACCTTGAACTACATACTAGTAGTTCTCAATGGTAGGCTGTCATGAATCATGTATTCACCTTACTCCATTCATTAAGGTCATTTAATCCTCTCTGGTCCGCTCCCTCTTGGTAAATCCAACGTGCTTCCCTGCTACTCAGTCTGGATTCAATATTGAACTGATCCCCCGTGACTCTTTCAAGCACTACCCAGCGCACTTCTTGAGCAGTATGTTGTTGTGTTTGAAAGTGTTGGACCAATTTAGTGCTCAATTTACCTGCACGGAGTGTGCTGAGGTGTTCTTGTATTCTTGTTTTTACCTTCCTGGTAGTAAGGCCGATGTAGTGGAGCTCACAGGGGCATGTCAGTCTATAAATCACATGCGAGGTGTTGCAATTGCTAAATTTATTTAGAAACCAGGTTTTGTTATTTGCAAGAGTAACCTTTTTAGTTGGCGATGTAAATGCGCACAAGGAGCAGTTTCCACATGGGTAATGCCCCGGGGGGATGTTGGTTTCGCGTGGACTTGTTTTCGGTCTGGTGTGGACCAGCCGGTCCCGAATGTTCGCAGACCTTTTGAATGCAAAACGAGGGGGAGGCATTTGCATATTGGTGGTACTGAGCAGATGCCAATGCCTCCGAATGATTTGCCTGATTTTTGTAGAGAGAGGACCGAAGGTGGTCACATTGCATCTATATTATCAGGCCCTTCCCTCCTGCCCAACGCACCTCTTAACGGGACAACTTCAGCTAGGGAAGAATGGGAAAAACTGTCCAACACCAGAAAAAGACAAATAAGAATTGCACTCCACAGAGCGCTCATGACGGAATATCTTAGAGCAGGAGCAGCACCAGCAAGTCTCCTAGTGCGTATTGAGCCAAAGATCTTTCTAGAAGACAAGAGATTCCGGGTGGACTGGAGCTACATAGCTAATAAGTGCACCCGGGACTGGCTTGTCTTGATAATTAATACAGCTAAGCGACTCAGTGATGAACTCCTTAAAGAAATCATGGATATAGAAGAAACCTTGAAAGCGGATACCACCATCACTGATACGAAAGAACAACTAGCTAGAATCCAAAACGACCTTGGAGAATAGCAGGCGTACATGGTAAATCAGAAGATAAAGGGCTTAAAACGTAACCTAGAGAGATTTAGTCATGAGTGGGCTTTTCCTTATGTTGAAGATCAGTATTACCAACAACCACCACCACCCCAATCCGTGTTTCAACCTAGCGGACGGGGAGGTCGTCAACAGGGCAGGAGGACACCTAACAACTGGACGTTTGATAATACAAGCAGTGAAGAGGAGGAAAACAGTGTTCAAACAACATCCTCTAACACCAGGGTCAGATTTAATCCCCAGGATAGAACCAACGAGGACCTGGGAGCAATGTTTAGGGTTTTTTTAGGTCAACAAACACAAAACACAGCAGACCAGAGGGGGAACAACTACAGAGGCCGGGGACGGGGCCGGGCTCGTCAGAACCCGAACTCAACCTGGCAGGCCTTCTCCCCGAGGATCACTCGCAGCAGAGGCAGAACACCCCTATAACTGCTAAGGCTAACAACATTGTGGTCAATCTTTCTCACTATCCCCTTACAGAGGCGGAAACAGCTATACTCAACAAAGGGTTGGGATTTGTCCCTACCCCACGACATGACGGGTTCCAACTCCGGGCGGAACTGTACGGGCTAATGAGAAAGATTAAACTCAAAAAGTTTTTTGCTGGGAAGGAAAAGGAGAATGAGTCCAATTTCTGTACAAATCTGCGGCGCCCTTCCCAATTTTGCCCCCCTGGGAATACAACAGGCCCAGAGACTGTGGTGTTTGAACAAAAGATCCTACAAGATATTGGTCAGATTGAACAAAACATGCAGACTGTGGACCACAGTAATATGAGTTCTAGAGACTGGCAGGCATTGACAAGCCTACAAAACAATCAAACTATCACTATTAAGCCAGCCGATAAAGGCGGGGCAGTCGTAGTGATGGACACACTCGACTACGACACAGAGGTGGCCAGGCTACTGGGGAACCGCTGCAATTATAGACCTTTAGCGCGGGACCCAACCAATGACTTGCAGGCAACTATCATCCAGCTGGTAACCGAGGCGAAAGAAAAGAAATGGGTCACATATAGGGAAGCCGAATTCCTGATTAACACAAAACCTAGAATGCCGGCGTTCTATATTGTACCAAAAATTCATAAAAAACAACAGCCTCCGCCCGGACGACCTATCGTCTCCGGTATCCAGTCGTTACTAGAACCACTATCCCAGTTTGCGGACTTTTTCCTAAGGGAATGTGTCATCACCCAACCGTCATATGTCCAGGACACCACGGACGTGCTGAGAATTTTGGAGACTGTCTCATATAATCCAGCAAACCAATTCCATGTAACCATCGACATAGAGTCGCTGTACACCAGCATCCCTCAGGAGGCAACGCTGGTGGCAGCAGCGCGTGCCCTGAGAGACTCTGAATGGTTTTACGACTGCCCCCAAACCTTCGTCCTCCAATGCATAGAGATCGCATTGACCCAAAACTTCTTCTCTTGTAAGGATCAGATATATCTCCAAGTGTCGGGGACTTCGATGGGGGCTACATTCGCCCCCAGTCTGGCCTGCATTTATGTGGGCCAGTTCGAGGCTTAATACATCCACACAGACACTAATCTCTTCCAGAGGAACATTGTCCTCTGGAAGAGATACATAGATGATATACTCTGCATATGGGAAGGGACCGAGGAAGGACTAAACGCATTCCTTGCTTGGCTCAACAGTTTGGACGATTGTTTGAGGTTCACCTGGGAAATGAGCAAAACCAGAGCAGTCTATCTGGATCTGGACATCCAAGCAGAGGATCAGAGGTTGGTGACCAGGGTTCATCATAAACCTACGGACAAAAACTCTCTTTTACATTACAGCTCCTACCACCCCAGGGCCCTTCGTGACAACTTGCCAGTAGGACAGTTTCTAAGATATCGCCGAAATTGCTCTACCATACAGGAATATTCAGCACACTCGAATGTCTTGGCCACCAAGTTACAGGATCGAGCTTACCCGAGGAAGGTCATAAGACAGGCAAAAAAACGAGCATATAACACCCCTCGTGCAGCTCTGTTGGAAAAGACCTCCAGGGAAAAAGGTGAATGTATCCCAGTGGTGACCACCTTCGGTCCTCTCTCTACAAAAATCAGGCAAATCATTCGGAGGCATTGGCATCTGCTCAGTACCACCAATATGCAAATGCCTCCCCCTCGTTTTGCATTCAAAAGGTCTGCGAACATTCGGGACCGGCTGGTCCACACCAGACCGAAAACAAGTCCACGCGAAACCAACATCCCCCCGGGGCATTACCCATGTGGAAACTGCTCCATGTGCGCATTTACATCGCCAACTAAAAAGGTTACTCTTGCAAATAACAAAACCTGGTTTCTAAATAAATTTAGCAATTGCAACACCTCGCATGTGATTTATAGACTGACATGCCCCTGTGAGCTCCACTACATCGGCCTTACTACCAGGAAGGTAAAAACAAGAATACAAGAACACCTCAGCACACTCCGTGCAGGTAAATTGAGCACTAAATTGGTCCAACACTTTCAAACACAACAACATACTGCTCAAGAAGTGCGCTGGGTAGTGCTTGAAAGAGTCACGGGGGATCAGTTCAATATTGAATCCAGACTGAGTAGCAGGGAAGCACGTTGGATTTACCAAGAGGGAGCGGACCAGAGAGGATTAAATGACCTTATTGAATGGAGTAAGGTGAATACATGATTCATGACAGCCTACCATTGAGAACTACTAGTATGTAGTTCAAGGTCTTGAATAATATACCAGCAGCGCAACGAGTCAACACTCAGCGGGTGGCACTAATGAGTCATAATTGCCATTAACGCATCCCCAGCACTCAAAACCTTAGTTGCTTGGCTACCATCATTGTTGCTGTTACTAGACATTGGAGGTCCACCACAATTTATCTCTGGCCAAGTGCATTTGTATGCATATCAGTGGGAATATCCTAGGTAACATTTATGCTTGGGCGACTCCTATAGGCTATAAATATGTAATTATCATGGTTCATAAACCGGGCTTTAACCGTTCCTATTAATCATAGGAATACCCCACGTAATACACCAGTACGGGGGGGCTAGGCATGCCAAAAAACAGGTAGATGCACACTTTGTGATTATCATCTTACAAACACATGTGGTAATACATGCACATCCACGAACAGAGATATGTACAAATAAGCAATCCCCATTGCAAAATAACACCCCCCTTTTACTCCACATTAAACTGTGTGTTTCAGCGGGATTTGCGTAGATTAAGTACACGATACACGTAATAAAGTTTCTCTTTTTTTAAAAAAAGTGCGCAATGGGATGGCCTTGCTGGTGTGAGACTGAGTAAATACCAGGTATGAACATCTTTCACGGCGAGTATATCTCCCATGTCCCATTCCAAAATGGCGCCTCCCCCCCCCTTTTTTTGTTACATTGAGCTGTCAGACACCGCCCTTTTACTTCACATTAAACTGTGTGCTTTAGCGGGACTTGCGTAGATTAAGTATACGATACACGTAATGATGTTCAAAAAAGTGCGCAATAGGATGGCCTTGCTGGTGTGTAAATGAGTAAACACCAGGTACGAACATCTTTTACGGCGAGTCTATCTCCCATGTCCCATTCCAAAATGGCGCCTCCCCCTTTTTTCATTACATTGAGCTGTCAGACACCGTGAAGCGATCACGTGGTACACGCCATGACGCTTTTAAACCGCGCCATGGCAGGGCCGGGTTGTTCCTGGGCTGAGTAAACGCCAGTGACGAATATTCACACGGTGAGTGGTGACAGAGATCGTTAACTTGGGGAATCGGACTCGAAAAAGTTAAGGAGATGTGATTTAGATACATCGAGGCCGAAACGGGAATTGAGGCAACTTTGTAACGGGCTCATCACTTTGTGGGTAACATTACCCTAATGGGACGCTAAAAATGAGGCACGCATTAACGAAATCCCTAGATGTAGGGGAATCACCTGAGATGGGAGGGAGACGCATCCGTACTAACCATGAATGAGACATTAAACGTTATCAAATATACAATGCTCACGATTTATTATACATTACAGACTCACGTTTGGAGTGGAATAAGTGGAGCCTTGAATGTGCATTCAGAGCCGCAAGGACTCACGGGTAAAGGTATGCCCACGGTGGGCGACATCCTGGTAAATATATGTTACAGGGGGTTCGGAATACTATACATAGGGCATTTGTCCAACAATAACAGGTTACCAACCCAGTATGCTCTGTGTTGTTCTGTGTGTGTATATTTTCTTTTGTCTCCTACAGAATTGCTTTTAACTGACAATTAGAGGTGCAGGGTGAAACGAACAGACCCCACGCCCTGAAGAAGTTGCCGTGAGTGTTATCCAGTGGTAACGAAACATGTCGGCATTTTAACATAAGAGCTATCACGCAGCTTAGAATAAAGTATGCAAGCCAGTGTGATTTAGCTCGCTTTTTGATATTAGTATATATCACTTAGGGGTTTAAGACGATGCACACACTATTGCACAGTTCTTCTTTCTTTCTTTAACTACACACCTTAGCACCTGTACAGTTAATTTCTGTCATTATACACAATTTTCTTGCTTTTGGAGTGTTGGTAGCTGATGATGAGAATTTGAGGTAGCAGGCGAGTACCATCCTGCTTAACCCTCCTTGGTGGCGCTACCGTGAGGCACCAACACTCCTTTTCACTCCTTTTCTCACGACATTTGGGTGGTGGAGACAGAAGGTTATTGCACATTGAGAGTCATCTTGACTTACCTCGTACGCAAAATTTATTTTTCTTTCTTTTTAGTGAACTACACCGTTGAATAGCTTAGACGATAGAATCGCAAGTTGTGAAGAGTGTCTAAAGTTCATGACAATTGATACGGATGTATGAAATAATTGTTCACAGTGTGAACAGGTCTTTGTTGTATACAGTGTATTGAGTGGGGGATGACCTGTTCTCTGCCCCTTCAGCTCCTTATTGTAGACTGGGATCCATTACCAAACAAACCACAACACACAGTCGTAATGATTGAAGAGAAAAAAGGAATCAAATAAATTTAAAGACGAATGATGAATGATACTAAAGTTACTGTATTATCCTGGTCCAAATGTGGAGTTGCATCATTCTCATCATTCCTCTTGGTCCTCCCTTCCATGGACACTCCGCACATCAATCTTGGGTACCACTGCCTGCCTGATGCGGATTGGTAAGGTAAGTGTGAGTTGTTTCTCCCACTATAGCACATGTTAAATGCTGTCCTGTAAGTGTAGATGGAAAAACAAACGGGGTATTGAAAAATTACTGCATTTAAAACAATAAACTCAATTACAGTGGAGTGCAAGAAGAGAAGACAAGACTCTGGAGAGAACACTTTCAGACTGAGGCAGCTTGGATAGGATACATAGTGTCTACTCTACAGCATTAAGCTACAACAACAACGAGACAGGACTCAGGAGCCAGCACAGCCACAGAACAGGAGAACCGCGGCACAGGCCAGGCACCCTACCCCTTACTTACATTTTGACCGAGCCAGACAAATGTCATATGCACTGCAGCAACCTAGCATTTTCCAAATGAAGTGACTAAATCAATGCACCACTGTCCCTCATACCACTACACTCTACTCCAGTCCACACAACTACACGGACATCTAGCCTAGGTCTGCTGTGGTTCTTGTTCAAACTGTTTACCTTTAAAGTCAGCCCATGAAACGCAGTTATTCCATCAATTATCTCCGATCCAACTGACTGAATGTGTGTAAAGATAGTATGCTCAGCAGCATCATGATGATGACCGTGTGGTACGTGTTCTCCAACACCAACTCAGGCTGTAGTGACTGATTAAGTTTATAATATATTCCATATTACAAAATTGCAACGGATATTGGCCGGCACCTGCAGTGGTAGGAATACAATGTGGGTATTAAACAACAAGGAAACATTAACTGTCACCTGACCTGAGTTACTTTTACTTTGTCGATAAACTAGTATAGTTCTACTTCATGCACATTCATTCGTAGTCAGCAAGCATCCAATGCAATGCATGCCATCATTCACAATAATCACTCATTACCTGTCTTGCTGTTCTCTTTGGCTGTCAGATCTGATGCCTGCCTAGCCTTCTGACAGTCAGTGATGAGTTTCTTTCGGCTTGGAAACAAAACGGAATATAGCTGGAGTCACGTTTCACTTCTTATGGAGGGACTGTTAGAGGCAACATGTATTGTACTATTCTCCATCTCCATCCAATGTCTGGCTTTGCTTGAAATGTATTTAGGGAGAGTAAGGAAGATGGAGCAGGACCCTGAGGAGTGGAGTGGACAGTTATGCACAGACGTGCAACTCCAATAGGGAAATAAAAAGAGGAGACTGTTGATGGATTTGTTGTGATTAGATTTTGAACCAGAAAACCAGATACACAGTCACACAAAAATAAAGGAAGGGAGAACAATTTGAAAGCCTAGTTGTCAGGGAAGAGGAGCTCGTCCTCAAACTCTGGAGGTTCGGACAGAAGTACGTCTAACAACCCACTACTTATGTCATCGAAGTCGCTCTCCTCTTCCTGCTGTGATTCACTTATTTTGTACTCCAGTGGAATAAAATGTTGAATCATTTTGATCATGGTTAACCTCTCCTCGCTTTTGGGCGAGAGACTGGTCCTTTTCACAGTAACAATGGTACCAGCAGCACTGAAAACACGCTCTGAAGAGACACTTGCAACAGGGCAAGCCACATACTTTATCACCAGCCTTCTGAGCACTGGCCATTGGCTTCTTTTCCCATACCAATACACCAATGGGCTTTGCTCCATGAAGACCTCTATTGTGTCATCTAGATTGGCCTGAACCATCCGCTCAATGTTCAGGGGTGCTCCGATTTGCTTGGCCTCTTTTGCCTTTGCATCAGTCATGGACGTACAAAACCCTTTCCGTAGAAACCAATCACCTGCCGTTTTTTTTATGTGGCTGATGATCCTGTTGGTGCTGTTGATGTTATTGCTGGCAGTGTTGTTGACTGCTGGGAGGCAAACGCACTGCTCTCGGCCTCTAAAGTAGAACTTGACTCTGGATGCCCTGCAGTACTTTTTCTGGCCTGGGGTGGCGGGCCTCTAATTAAGATCCGTTCGTTTTCAAAGTCAGTGGCTTCCTCAGCTATCAAAGTTTTGTACTTGGCAACATCCACTTCTGAAAAAGGAATTACTTCATTACTGCGCAGCAATAATTTGTAACGTGGATCCAAAATTGAGGCAGTAATGTAATGTGGATGTGACACAATGTTATTTTCAATCCTTGTATTGTCAGATAAGTGAGCGACTAAGGTGTCTGCCAAATAATATGCGTCTACTTTGTCATCCACACCTGCGTACATTTCTGACACCTCCTTCAGCTCTTGCTCTAGCATGTACAACAATGGGATAGCTTGGCCCATAGTACAGTCCTCCCTGCTCACTTCACGTGTGAAGACCTCAAAAGGAAGTAGCATCTCTGTCAGGCATTTGACGAGGTCCCATTGGGCCATCTCAACGGTCATGCCTTTCACAGTAGGATCTCCTGACCTTTTCATGACATAAGCATTAAGTGGTATGTACTGCTCAAACAGACTCTCAAGCATGTAATACGTTGAGTTCCAACATGTTGGCACCTCCTGGATGAGTGCTTTGAATGGCATTTTACGATGAATGACCCTCAGCTGCTTCCGGGCTTTAAACGAATGGTTGAAATGTGTGCATATTCTTCTTCAGGTGGTCAGTAAGCTGCTAACTTTGCTTTCATTTTGCAGAAAGTCTTGAACAACAATGTTAATACAGTATGCCAAACATGGGACCCTGAAATAGCCACCATCTTTCATGGCCCTAACTATATTACTGCCATTGTCCGTGGCAACAAAACCAATGGTAAGCCCTCTTGGTCGCAGCCACTCAAACACTTTGCTGTTAAACTCATCCAAAATTTTGCAGCAGTATGAGATTTCTCCATAGCAAACATGGCTACAGTTGCATGTTTGTGAGTGTCTTTAAAAATCTCAGCGGTGTCAACAACACCGTCAGATATCTTATCTTTAACATGCGAAAAAGAGACCCAGTGTGCAGTGATGCACATGTAATCAGTGGCTTGGCAACTGGTCCACATGTCTGTTGTCAGGTGTATACTCTGAACAGCACTCTGTTTTAAGGCTTTTCCAAGCAATTCCAGCACGTCGTGATGTAGTGCTGGAACAGTAACTCTTGCGAAATAGTAGCGGCTGGGATCTTTCGATTTTGGGCAGATGGTGGTCACAAATTCAAGAAAACCCACCCCTTCAACAAAAGAAAAAGGGAGAAGGTCCAGTGTAGGGGTGGGCGGAATTTGCGAAATTCACTTTTGCAAATTATCGTGAAAATGTTAAAAATCTCCGCAAACACGCGGAAATATCGCGAAGATGCGGACGTTTTTTTCCCGCCCGCTCGCGGTATTTTCTGCGTGGTCGCGGCTCGCCAACTTACCCATGCGGTTGCTCGCGGGCGCGGCCATCTTGTTTTCACTTGTCTCGCGGTGCATGATCGTGAGAAGAAATACGTGATCGCGCGACGAATGACGTTACTGCGGGTGCGAACTGTCGCGAGACAGCGCAAATGGCTACCAACAGTCCAACATCTCATGGAGAACGCGACCGGATCGGGAAAACTTGTCGGCGAACGCGGGGATTCACGTAAGGCGATCGTGCGCACGCAAGAATGTATTATTTTACAGCGCGAGCAAGCAAAAAATTTCCGGTAAAATACGGATTGCGGAAATTTTGACATTTTCGCACTCTCCGCGGAACGCGAATATGTCAAATTATCGCAATTTCCGCGAGCGGAACGGAACTTTAGCCCAGGCCTAGTCCAGTGCTAACATTTTAGCCAGCTTCGCATTGAACAAACTTGCTATTGGGTGGTTGCGTTCGTACTGCCCCTCCGGCCTAGTAAACATGCTAAGAATGGTATGCTGCATGGTATTCCTTCCTGTGCTCAACGTCGCCCTTTTTTGGCAAGCAGTACTCCTCAGTGTCTCAGGCTGACTCTTACTCTTGTGCCAATGAGATGCGGCTGAGGATGTGGGCGTTACCACTGCAGTGCTGGGGACAGGGCTACTTTGTGTACCACTACCACAGAAAATGTCTCCCTCTTCTTTCTGTTCCACCGTGAGCGGACTTTCTACTCGTTTATGCCCAACAGCAATGGTTCCAGTTTTTATGCAACTAAGGTGCTCCTCCCACTGGATTGCGTGGTGTTTTTTCAGATGGGTCATTTGGCCTCCGGTACCATAGTTTGTACCAAGCTTACCATGCATACAGAGGTATGACAAACGGAGAATATAGCAATGTTCTCCTCCTTTTTGCTAACCGTAAAGAAGTCCCACACTGGGGAGCTTAACTTTTGTCTCCTTCTGGAGGTGCCACTTCCAATGCCAGATGAACTGGAGGGTGTGTGTTGAATTTGACTCTGTGCAGTACCACTACCTACTTCTGCTGAGGTGGTGCTTGTGCTGGATGTAGGACGCTGCCGGCCCTTTGCTAATGTAAATATGGAAGCTGGAGGTTGTGTTGGTGTTACCTGTGTTGGAGGTATGCGTGCTACATCCCACGCAGCCATTTTGGATAGTGTAAAAATGTTGGTCTCCATCTCCTCAGGCCCGGGAGTGATGTTCATGATGACTGGCTCATCTTCATCATCATCATCATCCTGCTCTTCTACATCAACCTCCATAAGTGTATGGCTTTCTGGAACCTTCCTTTTCCCATGCCTGCTCTTGTGACGTGTTTCCCTCTCAGACTCAGTTTGTGGCTTCCAAGTGGCATCTAGGTCATCAGAAGGGGGGGCTTGGTGAAGAACTTGATGTACTAACCCTCCTTCTCCTTGCTGGGGATTTGGAAGCCAATGCAACTTCTAAAGGAATGGCTTCCTCTTCTTCCTCTGCATGAGGCTCAATTTCCTGAACTGCCCCTACTTCGGGAGGAACTACAGCTACTATTGCGGGCGGTGGTTGCGGCTGTTGACCACTTATCTGCTGTGTTCCCTCCTGCGTTGATTGTGCACTACTTTGAGATAGCGATAAGTTTAGTTCAGGCTCAGCATCACTGCTTTCCACCATAAGGCTGGCTACATCTTCCACACTTATTTGCTTGGGCCTGGGTTGGTGGGTTGGGCCCACTGATGTGGAGGTGCTGCCCCCAGCTTGGCCCCCGACACCGCTGCTGCAGGCGTCATTTTTGGTGTCCCAAAAAAGGTTTTGGGAGGCACACCAGACTTAAGTGACACTTCCTTCTTCTTCTGTTCCTTCTTCTCCATGGCAACTTTCTTGGTACCGGAGGACCTGCTACCTGCTTCTTTGGGGGCATCTTCTTCAGATGTCAAAACAGCACTCAGTTGCACAAGTTGCAGAGATGCCTGGTCAGGTCACTCACACGTCACGTCGTGTACAGCAGCAGGACGTCGGTCTGGCACCACAACGGTCAATGATGATGACACACCTCCTCCGTCTTTTGTGCACCTAAAAGCAAAAAAGCCAGAAGAACACCAGTCAAAAGATCAATAATACAATATAACTTCTTAGTGTCTGGTGGGTGGTCACAATTATTACATTTACAGTCACTGAACAACAACAGTATAGCCATTTATGAGACTGACAAGGCCAGGGCTCCTGGTGTACTTGTACTGTGTACAATCTGGAAGAAGAATAGCAAAGAACAAAAACATAAATGTAGTGTAGCCTGTTTGCCCTAAATAAAAATGTGTGCATCTTATGGGATGGATGCAGCATCAGGGAGCAACAACAACGAACGTATACACATAAAAACTAAAGGCATTTATTTAACACCCAAAACGGGAAATGTACCCGCGAAAAAAAGTAAAGCCCACATTTTACAATTCAATCCAAAGCCATACATGATGTTGAAGTTTAACGCACAACACACAAAAACAGTTGTTTAAATTCCATGCACCCGTGATAATTGATGAGTAGTACCCCTGGGCCTACTGTACGACTAGGCCACAAGCTTGGAGGCCTATGGAAAAAGCACAGTGGCTGGTACCACAAAATGGCCGCCACCACATGGCCAGACCACTCACAAAAAAAAGAAAAGGTCAGGAATACAAGATAGACAATGCAGGCCTATTGCAAAAGCACAATGCCTGCCTACACAAACTGGCCACCACACATGCTCAGGCCACCCACCACAATAATAACAAAAAAGTGATTAGAAAGGACATGAACAGGAACTTGTAGTCTCTGTGGGACTTACTTCCTCTCCTAAAAATATTTTTTTTTAAATAAAAGTGACCCCGTGCTCCAAAACTACAGCAGAATGACAACCTGAGGAGTATTTTTAGCAAAATGCACAAAATCAGTGTTTTTGAGAAGGATTTATGTTGCTCGCGAGATATTGTTTGCCAGATTGCAAATGCTGCGTGTTCGGGATCGCGAACTGTACAAAAAGGCTATATCGCATGAGAGAGCGAAAATGACAAAAACTGTAAGTCCGCATTTTCACGCTGTGCAGAGTTACCGAAAGTACGCGAGCTGAATCCCTAGGGTTACCTACTGGCTGAAAAGCCCTATTTATTTAACACACACCCAAAAACTGCTATTCCACCCCAAAAAACACCTTTTGCAATTCAATTCAAAGCCATCCATGGTGTAAAAAAAAAAATTCAACAGACAACACAAACTGTAAATTAAAATAATGCACCAAAGATTTGAGGATGACTACCTCTGGGCCTACTGGAAGACTGGGCCTCAAGCTTGGAACAGAATGGCAAAAGCAAGCACACTGCTTGAATGGCTCCACAAAATGGCTGCAACACACCCACAACAACAAGAAATGGAAAACAGACAATGTAAGCCTATGGCAAAAAAGCACAATGCCTGCCTTCACAAAATGGCCGCCACACACATGCTCAGGCCACCCACCACAATAATAACAAAAAAGTGATTACAAAGGACAGGAACAGGAAGTTGTAGTCTCTGTGGGACTTACTTCCTCTCCTAAAAATATATATATTTTTTTTAAAGTTACTCCGTGCTCCAAAACTACAGCAGAATGACAACTTGCGGAGTTTTTTTAGCAAAATGCACAAAATCAGCATTTTCGAGAAGGATTTATGTTGCTCGCGAGATATTGTTTGCCAGATTGCAAATGCTGCGTGTTTGGGATCGCGAACTGTACAAAAAGGCTTTATCGCGTGCACGAACACGCATATTGAGAGTGCGAAAATGTCAAAAACTGTAAGTCCGCGTTGTTGCGCTGTGCAGAGTTACCGAAAGTACGCGAGCTGAATCCCTAGGGTTACCTACTGGCTGAAAGCCCTATTTATTTAACACACACCCAAAAACTGCTATCCCACCCCAAAAAACACCTTTTGCAATTTAATCCAATGCCATCCATGGTGTAAAAAAAAACAATTCAACAGACAACACAAACTGTAAAATTAAATAATGCACCAAAGATTTGAGGCTGACTACCTCTGGGCCTACTGGCAGACTAGGCCACAAGCTTGGAACAGTATGGCAAAAGCAAGCACACTGCTTGGATGGCTCCACAAAATGGCCGCTACACACCCACAACAACAAGAAATGCAAAACAGACAATTTAAGCCTATGGCAAAAGCACAATGCCTGCCTCCACAAAATGGCCACCACACACATGCTCAGGCCACCCACCACAATAATAACAAAAAAGTGATTACAAAGGACAGGAACAGGAAGTTGTAGTCTCTGTGGGACTTACTTCCTCTCCTAAAAATATTTTTTTATAAATCAAAGTGACTCTGTGCTCCAAAACTACAGCAGAACGACAACCTGAGGAGTTTTTTTAGCAAATTGCACAAAATCAGCGTTTTCAAGAAGGATTTATGTTGCTCGCGAGATATTGTTTGCCAGATTGCAAATGCTGTGTGTTCGGGATTGCGAACTGTACAAAAAGGCTTTATCGCGTGCGCGAACACGCATATTGAGAGCGCGAAAATGACAAAAACTGTAAGTCCGCGTTGTAGCGCTGTGCAGAGTTACCGAAAGTATGCGAGCTGAAACCCTAGGGTTACCTACTGGCTGAAAAGCCCTATTTATTTAACACACACCCAAAAACTGCTATTCAACCCCAAAAAGCACCTTTTGCAATTCAATCCAAAGCCATCCATGGTGTAAAAAAAAATTCAACAGACAACACAAACTGTAAATTTTAATAATGCACCAAAGATTTGAGGCTGACTACCTCTGGGCCTACTGGCAGACTAGGCCACAAGCTTGGAACAGTATGGCAAAAGCAAGCACACTGCTTGGATGGCTCCACAAAATGGCCGCTACACACCCACAACAACAAGAAATGCAAGACAGACAATTTAAGCCTATGGCAAAAGCACAATGCCTGCCTTCACAAAATGGCCGCCACACACATGCTTAGGCCACCCACCACAATAATAACAAAAAAGTGATTACAAAGGACAGGAACAGGAAGTTGTAGTCTCTGTGGGACTTACTTCCTCTCCTAAAAATATTTTTTTATAAATCAAAGTGATTCCGTGCTCCAAAACTACAGCAGAACGACAACCTGAGGAGTTTTTTTAGCAAATTGCACAAAATCAGCGTTTTCGAGAAGGATTTATGTTGCTCGCGAGATATTGTTTGCCAGATTGCAAATGCTGCGTGTTCGGGATTGCGAACTGTACAAAAAGGCTTTATCGCGTGCGCGAACACGCATATTGAGAGCGCGAAAATGACAAAAACTGTAAGTCCGCGTTGTCGCGCTGTGCAGAGTTACCGAAAGTACGCAAGCTGAATCCCTAGGGTTACCTACTAGCTGAAAAGCCCTATTTATTTAACACACACCCAAAAACTGCTATTCAACCCCAAAAAACACCTTTTGCAATTCAATCCTAAGCCATCCATGGTGTAAAAAAAAATTCAACAGACAACACAAACTGTAAATTTAAATAATGCACCAAAGATTTGAGGCTGACTACCTCTGGGCCTACTGGCAGACTAGGCCACAAGCTTGGAACAGTATGGCAAAAGCAAGCACACCGCTTGGATGGCTCCACAAAATGGCCGCTACACACCCACAACAACAAGAAATGCAAGACAGACAATTTAAGCCTATGGCAAAAGCACAATGCCTGCCTTCACAAAATGGCCGCCACACACATGGCCAGGACACAACAACCACAAGCATAAGCCAAGGGGAACAAAGAAAAGAAATGCAGGCCTTTAAGGAAAAAGAAGCACACACCACTAAACTACCACCACAAAATTGCCACAAGCCACATGCCCACTCACAGTCACAACAGGCCATGGAAAACAATGAACTGAAGCAGGCTATGAATGGACAAAGGAGGCCTGCTAAACAACACAGCTTTAATAGAAAAATGAAAATCAACAGGGCTACGAAAGGATTGGAAAGAAGTTACACATCAAGCACACACATCCAACAAAGGTATTTCACACACACACAAAAACAGTGAAATACACCACAGCCACATTTAGCATTTCAATCCTATGCCATCCATGCCCTACATGATGTTGAAATTCAACAGACACCACGAAACATGGACCCATGGGTACCCTACTGGCTGAAATTGCAGAGAAAAACAACTAGGCCCCTATTGAAAGTACAGCCCACCCACAACAATAATTTTTTTTTTTTTTAAATGAAAATCCCAGAAAAATGTAGGTACACTACAAACAAGCCCCAATGAAACAAACACACCAATTCTACAACTTACTTGTAGTAAATTAAATCTCAAATCAAAAAGTACTCAAATAAATCCAATCCAATGGTATATGATGCAGCAGACAGACACAAAAAGTGATCTCTCCAGCTCCAAATCCAAATGAAAGTGAACAGCACATGGACAAAGCACTGGGAGGAGCCTGCTGGACAGGAAGAGGAAGTTGGAGACTCAGGGGCACTTCCTTCCTCTTGAAAAAAAGAGTAACAAAAATTAAAGGACTTCTTACACAAAAGACTACAGCAAAATCACAATCTGAGGAGTTTTTCTGAGCAAAATGATCATTTTAGAGAAGGTTTTATGAAGCTCGAGAGATATTCTTTGCCAGATTGTAGTTTTTGCATGTTCGGGATCGCGATCTTACCAAGACAGCCGCCGGAAGTCAGCTCGCGCGCCCGAATGACGTGTTCGCGTTCGCACACTCTCGCGGGCTTGGGCAGCCATATTACTAATCTCATGTCGCACGCGAACGGACAGAAATGCAAGTTGGCGAATGCAGAATCACGGTAAGATGTACCGCGCGCGTGAGAATTAATATTGAGCGCGCAAGGAAGCAAAACACTACCCTACGCGCTAGATTGCGTAGCAATCTGCAACTTCGCGCTCTACGCGAATCGCGAAGTTGCCTAAACTTCACAAGCTCCGCGAACGGAGCATAGTTCAACGGCCAGGCTTACTCAGGGTGCTGAGATAGCCCCCTGAGCACCGAGGCAGTAAAACTGAAACTGAGTTTCAGTTTTTCCGAAATGACGTCAGCGCGACTTGCGCGCCTATTGTCATTTCAGAGAAAGTACAGAACACCCTCGGAGCTGGAGAAGCTCTACCCCAGCTGCTGAGGGTGCTTTGACTGAAAGGGAATCCTGATTTCCTGTGGCATGTGGTCAGACGCATGGGAGAAGTCTGACGAACATGAGCGCTTTTGCGTCAGATGGCTCCTGCTCGCACGACATTAATAAGACTATACAAACAAAAATACCTGGATGTGGTCTATCCTTAAGAGGATTTCAAAATTCTCTTGGCATTTCCTTATTGCTATACTAACAAACAAGGATGAAAAGCTTGACCCAAACAATTAAAACAAATAACTGATAATGAAGCCCATCTAATTGTTATGTAACCAGTGAAGTAAGTTGCAAAAGTTGTGATTAGAAGAATGTCATCGACACAATGAGTTTTCACAACTACCTTTGTTGCACAATGATAGTTACATCACAGGCACATATTGTACGGAACACCCATAACAATGAACCAATTCATGGTGTACTGAACGAGAAGCATGTTGGCAATTCATTCTCTTGTTGATGAACAGGGACCTACTGCAGTGACCTTCACCCTTGTTGTGTAGTTCCTACTAATCCGTTTAATCTGTGCATTGTTTGGACAACATAAACTAAGGGCTTGGTGCCTAGACTGGTTATGGACAGCCCTGCTGGAAGTGTTAGCCTATAGACCAGCTAGCTCACAGTGCCACCAGAAGCCCCCCCACTAACCTCACCAGGGAACGAATGGACTCTGGCAACCACTGAACATAACAACCCTGATGACTCAGGTATTGTGGAAACAGTACAGAATCTTTCACTTCTCTCAGAGAAGTATACAGAGAATACACAGTGGAACGTTTTCAATATATTTATTGAACCAACGTTGTGCTTGTATAAAATACATGTGCTGCAATGATTGGGAGACAGAAGCAAATAGAAGAGATTACGAGCACCAAAAGAGTTAACAGTAGATACATGTTTACCATGGTTCTGGAGCCATGAATAAATTCAAGCATATATGCAAAAATATAATCTAACATACTCCTACGATGCGGACCCTACTCTAAGTGCACCTAGAGTGTGTATGGGTGTAGAGCCAAGAATCCCCCAAGGGACAATCCAACCCCATTACCTGAAGGGAGAGATTAAAGGAGCATGTCCTGGTCTCGAGTTGGTCACCTCTCATGGAATGTCAGACAGGTGTGTGGTGATTTCTCAGCATGCAAGGATCCTCATGTCAGCAGAAGTGCCTCATCTACCAATCTATCAGGATGCGTATTGTTTATAATAAAAAGCAGCCTTTGCGATGTGCGTGTTAGATTAGTGATGTTACGGATATATAGAAAGCACTGTAACCTCATAGATGAAGATAGGACAACTTTTATACCGAGTGCGTAGAGAAGCCTAGTACATGGTGTTCAAGGCATTGTGAAATGTTGTGCGAAGCTGGATGTGAAAACAAAGTTGTTTCAGAGAAAATAATCCAACATTGTCGTGCATGCAAATGTGGGCAAAAGTTCATAGCTAAAATGATATTTTCTAGGACTTTGTAAGAAATAAGCTGCTTCGCTACATGGGCCTAACTCGGGAATATAGCACCCTAGGAAGACTCCCATTCAAAACTCGGATTTCAAATTTTGACAAAACCTGAGCTGGATCACAACCTCACAGACAGCCTGACTGACCAAGTAGGTATATTTATTTATTGTTGTTTGTTTGAAGAGATCCCAAAAACTAGAAATTTACCAAATCAGGGCAGTATACTTTGCATTAATGAGTGTAGAGCACACCAGTGTTGCTGTAGTGGGATCTGGTGGTTCCAAAAAAGTAGTCCTAAATTAGCCAATGTTTTTTAATAGTGGTTCTTAACCTGTGGTCCGGGGAACCCTGGAAGTCAGAAAAACTTCATCAAGGGATCTGAGACTGCTTAGAAAAACACATAGGTGCCGATTCCGATCCGTTAAAACCCGGGTACGAATGGTCGTACAGAGCGTTTGCTCCGTACGACTCGTACCCGGGAAATCCCCCTTACAAATCAGCAAGTACGATTCGTACAGAAATACCATTTCTATACGATTCGTACAAAACTACGTGCGGCTAAAAAATACCCACAATTACGATCCGGGACATCGCGTACGTGACGTCCGGACGGAGTCAGGCAGCTTTTTACAGACCAGCAAGTACGATTCGTGCCTACGTCACTCCGCACGGCTAATATTTTACGGCAGCCAAAAACTCCGGGGAAATTGAGGACGACACGAAGATGGAGCACGTGTACGCAACGGACAGCCATGGACCCCATCCTACGTGTAATCCCGGCCCTCCTAGCCTACGACCTGGTGCACAGAAACCGACGCAGATGCCGCAGAAGGTCAGAACAACACCCAGGGGCAAAGGGGGGCGAGGGGCAGGAAACATAACCCCTACCCAAATTATACCACATATATCATGTACATACAGTACCTCCAGGGTCTGGTCACTTCGGGGGACGTGTCCACCAAGGCCTGCGTCCCGCCACAACGGAAGTGGACGTGGACGCGTCACGTCACCACAACAATGGTGGTACGGGCCGTACACACGCCCTCAGAGTGTGGGTACGGGTCATACCACGCGTACCCCTACATCATCCCAACAATGGTGGTACGGCCCGTACGCCCGCTCTGGGGGCGTGGGTACGGCCCATACCACCATTGTTGGGGTGGCTTAGGGGTACGCGTGGTACGACCCGTACCCACGCCCTCAGAGTGTGGGTACTGGCCGCACCCCTACGTCACCCCAACAATGGTGGTACGGCCCGTACCCACGCCCCCAGAGCGTGGGTACGGGCCGTACCACCATTGTTGGGATGACGTAGGGGTACGCGTGGTACGACCCGTACCCATGCCCTCAGAGTGTGGGTACTGGCCGCACCCCTACGTCACCCCAACAATGGTGGTACAGCCCATAACCACGCCCTCAGGGCGTGGGTATGGGCCATACCCCTACGTCACACTAACAATGGTGGTACGGCCCGTACACACGCCCCCACAGCGTGGGTACGGGCCGTACCTCCATTGTTGGGGTGACGTAAGGGTACGTGTGGTATGACCCGTATCACGCTCTGAGGGCGTGGGTACGGCCCATACCACCATTGTTGGGGTGGCGTAGGGGTACGCGTGGTACGACCCGTACCCATGCCCTCAGAGTGTGGGTACTGGCCGCACCCCTACGTCACCCCAACAATGGTGGTACGGCCCGTACCCACACCCCCAGAGCGTGGGTACGGGCCGTACCACCATTGTTGGGGTGACGTAGGGGTACGCGTGGTACGACCCGTACCCACGCCCTCAGAGTGTGGGTATGGGCCATACCCCTACGTCACACCAACAATGGTGGTACGGCCCGTACACACGCCCCCACAGCGTGGGTACGGGCCGTACCACCATTGTTGGGGTGACGTAAGGGTACGTGTGGTATGACCCGTATCACGCTCTGAGGGCGTGGGTACGGGCCGTACCCTTACGTCACCCCAACAATGGTGGTACGGCCCGAACCCACACCCCCACAGCGTGGGTACGGGCCGTACCACCATTGTTGGGGTGACGTAGGGGTACGCGTGGTACGACCCGTACCCACGCTCTTAGAGTGTGGGTACGGACCGCATCACACGTACCCCTAGGGCACCAGTACGTCAGTGATACAAGGCGTACACACGCCACGAATGTTGTCATAGGGCCTGGTGCAGCATCTAACCAGTATATAGGGGGTGTGTATGCCCTGGAGAGCAGTGTACTGCACCAAGGGTGCAGGCGGGTGGGTGGGTGTCTGCCTAGGATTCACATCAGTGGACAGAGACATGGGGGTGGGTGCAGAGGAACACCTGCAGTGGACAGAGACATATGAGGGGTGGGTGCATATCACTCCCAGCAGTGCCCAGACATATGAGGGGTGGGTGCCTATCACTCCCAGCAGTGCCCAGACATATGAGGGGTGGGTGCCTATCACTCCCAGCAGTGCCCAGACATATGAGGGGTGGGTGCCTATCACCCCCAGCAGTGCCCAGACATATGAGGGGTGGGTGCATATCACTCCCAGCAGTGGACAGAGACATGGGGGTGGGTGCAGAGGAATACCTGCAGTGGACAGAGACATATGAGGGGTGGGTGTATATCACTCCCAGCAGTGCCCAGACATATGAGGGGTGGGTACATATCACTCCCAGCAGTGCCCAGACATATGAGGGGTGGGTGCCTATCACTCCCAGCAGTGGCCAGACATATGTGGGGGGGTGCCTATCACTCCCAGCAGTGCCCAGACATATGAGGGGTGGGTGCCTATCACTCCCAGCAGTGCCCAGACATATGAGGGGTGGGCACCTATCACTCCCAGCAGTGCCCAGACATATGAGGGGTGGGTGCATATCACTCCCAGCAGTGCCCAGACATATGAGGGGTGGGTGCCTATCACTCCCAGCAGTGCTCAGACAAATGACGGGTGGGTGCATATCACTCCCAGCAGTGGACAGAGACATGGGGGTGTGTACATCATCCTCAAATGACCACAACTCCATGGGTGTATGAAGGCATCCACAATGTGCGACTATGTTGAGAGTGCCATAACAACACATCACTGACAGCAGTGTCCCACTCCCATGAGGATGGATGTCCTTCCCCCACTGCATGACACACCACATGTGTGTGTGATGACAAATGACACATGCATACCCACCCCTTGCAGATGCAGCACAATACACACACTGAGATCATGTCACAAGACTATATAGTCATGTTAAAGCCTACTAAACTAAGAGAGCCAAAAGGAACACACACTGTCACGCACATTCCAGGACTGATAGGAATGTACAGGTGCTGGCACAGCCACCAAGTTGTTGTCTCCCATGGAAGGAATAGGGTGGAGTTCCCACAGATACAATGCCCACAATTGTGAGTCAGGTGCCCAAATCCCCTGCAGAACAAGTAACATATGTGTGCTAGGCTGGGAGTACACACCTGCATAGTGCGTAAAAGGGACCGTTTCTACATGAAGGCATGGCAACATACTCCATACACAAGTGCAGTGACTACCAAGGATGGCACAGACGATGCAGGTGGAGACATTGCTGAGCAGGCATGGCCATAGTTGAAGGGATCCGTCACCCACCAAGGAAATGTAGACACAGGTCAGCACAACAATTGTGCAACTCCCTGCAGGGAAGATGTCAGGTGCCACAGAGGAAGGAATACTCCATGGGACAATGTCTCCAAACACAAAGAGCATACATGACCAAAGATTATTTGCAGAGACCTTGTGAAGGCATGCAGATACCAGGGTCCACCCCATGAGCAGCACACTACAACATTTCCCAGACACCTAACACATTATCACCAGCCCAACTCAGGGAGCATCAGCACCAACATCAATACCAGAAAAGCAATAGTGTGCAAAGGAAAAACAAAATGCTTTATTCAGCATTAAATTAAAACGTATAAAAGGACACTATTTACAAAGGCCATAGGCCAGTCCAGATGTGAAGTCCTGGGGGGGGACACATGGCCACGCGTCTCCCCTAGCTTGCCTGCACATTTGACACTTCATGTTCATCCACTGGGGGGGGGCATCATGTGGGGAAGAACCTGGCACCGTAGGTGTTGTGGGTGCAGGGACGGACGACTCCACCACAGGGGGTGGGGCAGCGCCAAAGGTGTCGGTTAGCAGGAAGCTGCACACGTCTGCAAGCTCGGCCAGCGTCTCCCCTGCACCCAAAGAACCCACAGGCCCCATGGAGAGGGGGGGGGTGGGAGGGATGGGTTGCAGCACCACTGGGGGATGTGGTGGATGGGGGGGGCTCAACTCCCCTACCCGTGGAGTGCCTTGCCCGTTTGCGGGCTGGTGAACCAGTGGGGCTGAGGCCCAGCACAGCCAAGTAGGTCTCCTTCTCAGATTCTGGGGCAGGGGAGCCGAGGGGAGTGACATTGGAGGGACTGGGGAGTGAGGAATGCAGACTCCGACCGTGGCTGTGTGTCTGCCTGTGTGCCCCAGACCCAGTGGGTGTGCCTTCTTCCCCCTGAGTGTGCATGACAGGAGGTGTGCGCTTGCCCTTCTGTGTTGGTGTGCTGCCTGTGTCTGGTGGGGTGCGTGCCTGGGAACGTCTGGGTGTGCTTGGGACAGGCATGGGAGTGGGAAGTGTGGATGGTGCAGGGGTAGGGGGGACGAAGTGCTGCAGGAGACTCACTGCTGCCGTCAGTGATGAGTCCATGGACCTCAGCAACATCCGTTGGTCAGACATCGCTGATGACATGCCCTCCATGTATGACACCATCTGTGTCAGCAGTCTGGTGTGGCCATGGAGGACAATCAGCAGCGATGTCTGCCCAACCTGCAACTGCCGCTGAATGTCCACAGACTCGGCAGTGAGGGCAGCAGTGGAGACAGGAGCAGGGGGTTTGGTGCCTGGCACGAAGGAGACATGTTGTTGCCCTACACAGACAGAAGGGACCGGAGCAACTGGGAGGGCGTTGATGGGAATGGAGGGGGCGGCGATAGATGTAGTGCTGCTGCCAGCTGTTGGAGCAGCCTCTGCCCCCTCTGGGAGCTCAGCCTCAGACCCGTCAGCATCGTAGTCGGTGTTGGTACTAGACAGGTCCTCCGCCTGACTCCCCTCGCCCTCTGTGCCACTTGCTGTGCCAGACTCGCCAGCACTGGTGGCACCGGTGCTGGATCCCTCCTCCACGTCCATGCAGGTGTCTCCCTCGGTGTCCCCCGACGATGCTGTGGGCAAGGTGAAGAGACAGGAAATAATCAGACACCTGTATACATTTGACACATGAGTCCAAACAAAATAGGTCACAGTGCATATCATGAAAAGCATCATGAGTAACATCTACAATACTACGCACATATGTAAGCCCTGCACTCCCCAGTTGGTTGACCCATCATGCCCCTTGGAAACAATGAAAATCCTGACACAACAGCTAATAAGTCGATATCCAATTAGACACAGGATATGGTGTCTGGGAATTGTTGAGCACAGCCAGACTATGAAGACATGCCACCTCTTGTTCACTGTGAAAGAAACAGTAGTGGTGCCCCCAAGGGCAAATAACTGACACCAATGCTGAAGGTGTCCCCACACTCAGAGACCTGTGAGTAATTATGATAGCCAAAATAAATACATTGTGAACCCTTGGGAATCACAACACTTTACACAATCAACGTGTTTGGAATGTGTGAATGTGCCACTTTTTGATCAGAACACACATGTGCCTGTATAACAGAAGTCACACAAGGAGGTGCACAGAAAACTACTTTTACACAGTCATTGTATGAGCTGGCAGCCCAAATCAAATAAGCCACTGTAAAGAAGAAATGGGGTATCAGTAAGTACATATACATGGCACCATGGTGGTCTGGATGAATTCACACTCGTACGTTGGTATCAGCAACAATCAAGGACTTACCCGAATGCAACCACACAGTGGGAACATGTATATGTATAATCTCTAAACAATTTTTTTCCAAAACTGTGCCTTTGTTTCTAATGTGCCAGCGTGTCCAAGAAAAGTGTAAAGGTGGTGTCTTGTGCACTTCCTTGGGAGACATCTGTCATGCAGGCACATTATTGTCCTACACCACAAAACATCAAAGTCATGCATATCAACTATTGAGACATGTTGACAAGTGTAGTGAGTGCCAACGTCCAAGACTGCTTGACTAACAACTTGAATCATGCCACCTGTCACATGGCCATCTGTAACATCATGACACATTTGGCAACACATCTGACCCACTACCTGTCATGTGGAGTGGCGCACATGTCCAAACACAGGACAATGCATTAGCTAATGGCCCTGCAATTGTGTCGGAACAAGGAGCACCTGCACTGAGGAGACACCCTCATGGGAACCAAGATTGTCCACACAGATGTCAGCACACACAGACCAAACTACGTAGCATCTGGACCACACACCGTTGCCAAAAATGGATGAGCAGGAACCATGTCTTTTATCTTTTGACACATGCTGCAAAGCACAAACATTAAACCCTGCACAACATGACTGGGTCACTGCATGTTGAGTGTCTGTCCAGACAATTATCACACACAGGTCAGACCTGACAAGGAGACATAAGGTTTGGACATGTAGGCCTTGCCCGCACAAACCCCCCCTACCTGAGACAATGTGATTGAGACAGAGCAAGTACTTACACCTCTTAATCTGGGTTTACTGAAATGTGCATCAAGAACTCCTAAATGTACTCAACATCACCTTGTGCGGCTGACCACACATATTAGTGACAAACAACCATCATAAGATAGTTGTACAGAGACACACAGGCACTGGCCAGTGTGAGTATGCACAAGCGAAATGGGGCCACCCTGTACAGTGGACACATGTAGCACACTTTACGTAAATACAAATGAGTCCAGGGAACAATACCACAGAGGCCAACCTATGCTGAACACACAGAGAATGTCCACAGTGTTGGATGACACACATGATTCTTCGGAAAAGGTGTCTCAGGGGACTGTAGTGGCCACACTGCTCCATGGTCCTGGATAGATCTGACTGCAACAGGAGCAACCGTCCCCGCACTATGCATATCTCCCACTCATGCACATCATGTCTGAGGCCACAACATCGGTCATGCATGCTGCAAGTCTGTTCATTTTAAGCCTCACACTCCTATGTTGAGACTCAGCATCAGTGCCAACCATTATGGGCCCCCAAATGACTGAACAGGACAGGGCACAGGCAAGGTACCAACACATGTCACAGACCACCCCCACACATGATGCTGCAAGCATTGTGCACTTGGATTAACTGGCAGCCTAGATGATCATGTGCAAGAGTGAGTACACACAGACCAGGGAACACATGTCAAGGAGGGGAAGGGAGGAAGAACAGCACCGGTTGACTTGGGGGAACAGGATATGCACTGCACATATAAACCCTGGCAGTGTATCCAGGCGACTGAGCACTTTCAATAGCTGGTGACACACAACAAACACACATGTACCTATCCCCTCCTTGCTGCTGTCTCTCCTGTAACCGCCTATCCATGTCAGGGAAGACCACCGCCAGGACACGCTTCATTTGGTGGGTCAGTCGTCGACGCCTGCCATGGGAGCGTGGAGGTGAGTCCCCCAGCAGGACCCGGGCGATCCTCCTGGTCCAGCACCGGATGTCCTGCCAGCGTTTCCTCACTTGGTGTAGGCGCCGACACCGACCCTCCACCGACATCACGGCCCTAATGGCCCGCTTCCAAATTCTCCCCTTCTCGTAGGCGGTTACCAGTGAGGATGACAAAGTGAGACAACATCACTACAACTGCTCCATGTCACAGAGACACACATTTGAACATCTTTGCTTTTTTGAACAGGGCATAGTATGCAGCCAACTCATAGCACCTTTGTCATAGGGACATTAGCCTCTGGGAAAGCCCAAATGCACTACATGGCATTGAAAGTACACAGGTGGCATGAGGGGTGCGACACAATCACTGATCATGGCTCACACTGTGAATCACAAGCAACACAAGGATGATGGACAGCACCTCAAAGCAGTCACATGCCCCAGGCCACTGACGCAACCTCAGCAGAGTAGACAGACACACACAGGCACAGAACAATCACCTGCCATTGGCAACAGCAGATACAAACCTCACTCTGCACATGTGCCACTTAACTGGGGGTTGTCACAGGTGTGGGGCTAGCTCAGCACGTCAGACACACAGCACGGCTTCCTTCTCACATCAGATGGGTAGGGCATATGCCTCCTCCATGCAGCTGTGGTGCAACACTCCGCATAGACACTCACCCATATGACAGGGAACATTCACACACATCAATGTCCAGGGGCCGTACACATCATTTGGACACTCTCACCACAGCTACACTCAACTCACACACATCTGTGGGTACAGTCACCTGTCACACCGGGGGGACCACAGAATCACATCAGGACTATAGAACTAAAATGCCCAAGAGGATTAGCCAGGCTGAATGTGCCATGCACCGTGCAGTGATTGTCACAGTAAGCACAATGCAAGTGAGGAGTGCAGACATGAACTACATCATGCTCTGCATGGGAGACATAAGGCATTCCCCCCTGATACCCACTCTAAACAACATTGCATGTCTGTCACACCTGGACACAATGCCAGAAGTGACTGTCACAAAAAAGGGGCACAGTCAAAGCTAGTGGAGTCAGCAATCACCTGTTTCCCTGGTCTCCAATACAGGCTGGGGTACTGTGGGAGGATGATGTCCAGCAAAGCCTCATTCTCCCTCTGGGTGAATGGCTGGGCCCTCTCCACAGACCTGGACATGGTGACAGAGGAAGCAATGACAGCAGCAGTGGTGTGGAATGCAAGGTTGTGCAGGCAAGTGCTCTCTCATGGGTCCTGGCTGACTTATATCTGCCTTGCTGGGCTGTTTCATTTACAGGAGTACAGAGTGATTGGTCAGACTCATTAGCATCCTATGTTTCCACCAATCCCTTTAAACATACACCAGTGAGTGCCTTTGCATGGTTCAAAATGTGAGCATCATATCAAGTCAGCAACCACTTTGCAACATTGTACATTGTCTCCAACCAACTTTTGCTGGCCACCTGATGAAAATTTTTGAACTGGAGCTCGGTCTCCATGACAACCATCTTGCATTTAGGCCATTATACTTGTCCCTCATATGTCCCCTATGTAATTTGACAATCTACACACAGGTACGGTGCGTTTGACACGTACCCCTACGGCACCAGTTGCACATTGCGTTTGACACGTACGTGTACACACTGGTCGTACATGTACATGTACCACCAGTGTGTACACGGACGTGTACGAACGGTGTGTACACGTACGTGTACTATGGTAGTACACGTCCGTGTACACACTGGTCGTACACGTACGTGTATGACCAGTGTGTACACGGACGTGTACTACGGTAGTACACGTCCGTGTGCACACTGGTCGTATACGTCCGTGTACACACTGGTCGTACATGTACGTGTACGACCAGTGTGTACACGGACGTGTACGACCAGTTTGTACACGGACGTGTACGACCAGTGTGTACACGGACGTGTACCACCTGTGTGTACACGTACGTGTACGACCAGTGTGTACACGGACGTGTACTACCTTAGTACATGTCCGTGTGCTCACTGGTCGTACACGTACGTGTGTATGGTCCTTACACACATGCGAACTCCTATGCCAACACCAATATAGTGATACGTACCGTACACATGCCCTCAGAGCGTGTGTACGGTGCGTTTCACATCTTCCACTGGTGATAGGAGGTGCACAGGACAGGAATGGAGGTCTCACACTCGCACAAGGCTGAACATCAAGTCATTGTCAGTGCAGTTCTTCTTGTGCAGGGCCTATGTGTGTCAGGCAGTGATATGGCACTTTTCTCCTCATGTTTTTGCACAATAAATGTGTGATGACCTCTGGACAGATGGCATGTGTGATGGGGCACTATGTGGCACACTTCCCCTTCACATTTTGCACATGTGTGCATGTAGTACAAACGTGTCAGAAACTACATCACTGGTATGGCACAGTCACCAACACCCGCAACTGTCCCCTGATGCCAGGGACAGGGACACTGACACCTGACATCTCACTACCAGCGTGGCCCGATGTGACTATGTCGTGTGTGTCATGTGTTCCCATGAGCTTGCTGTTGGTGTTCCGTCAACTGCATCTGCTGTTGCTGCATCCAACATGTGTCTGTGCGTAGATGGCCATGGCACACATATACGCACGACATGCCACATGTGGATTCACACGTTACGTGTGTCTGGATGCTTTGACATTGGTGTTGTGATGTACTCACTCTTCGTTATTCCTTCCAAATTACAGCAGGGCACCGGCTCTCACCCGACAAATGCCAGACTTGGGTGCCATGAGGGAACGTGACTGCATACGATGTTACAGATTCACCCAACAGTTAATTGGGGACCTGACAAACAGGCTAGCACCACACCTCCAACCGCGACACAGTTATCCTACTGCACTGACCCCCAAGATGAAGGTGATGGCAGCCCTACATTTTTTGCCACCGGTACTTTTCAATTCACCATAGCTGATGTGGATGGCATGCCCCAGACCATGTTCAGCCATGTCCTGCATGATGTTTTAGAAGGCATGTTGGAGCACCTGGATGAATTCATCCATTTTCCGACTCATGAGCAGTTGACGGGTGTCAAGGGTGAGTTCTATGCCCTGGGAGGGATGCCCCATGTAATTGGGTACATTGATGGGACTCATGTGGCTTTGGTGCCACCACAGGCACAGGAAGTAGCCTATCGAAACCGAAAACATTATCACTCCATTAATGACCTTGTGGTGTGTCTTGCTAACATGCTGATTTCCCATGTCTGTGCACGTTTTCCATGGTCAGCACACGATGCCTACATCATGAGGCGTAGCAGGGTGCCAGAAATGATGCTGCGGCTGCACAACGAACGAGCATGTCTTGTTGGTGGGTATACTCTGTTTGTCCTGTATTTAGCGGTATCTTTGTATCTTACAGCTTCTCCTGACCCACTTCTGTACATGATGTTTCCATGTAGGGGACTCTGGCTATCCCAACATGCCATGGCTGATGACGCCTCTCTGCAACCCCAGAACAGCTGCAGATCACCGTTACAACAACACCCATGGGCAGACCAGGCGTGTGATTGAGAGGACGTTTGGACTCCTGAAGAGCAGATTCCGGTGCCTTCATAAGACAGGCGGATCCCTCCCATATGCACCGGTCAAGGTCTGCAAAATCTTCATTGTGTGCTGCATGCTGCACAACATGGCAGTGGAGAAAGCTGTGCCACTCATCCTGGATCCGGATGAGCAGGAACATCCACCCGTGGAGGATGAAGGGCTTGGTCACGAGGCAAGTGAGGAGGAGGAGTATGAGGAGGAGGACATCCGGAGTCAGCTCATACGCAACTTCTACTCATAATAGTGAGTCCCTGGGTCTGAGTGTGCACGCTTTTAGCCTTGTGTGGCATGTGTTGCGATGTGTGTGTCCACCTGACTGTATGCTAAGTTACTTAGGTGTGTTCTGATGTGGCACTCGAGTGATGATGTCATTCCCCACATTGTCGATGAGACAGTAAATTTAAAGCTAGCATGGTGACAACCTTTTTCCTGTAGAGTCAATGACCAT
The DNA here is from genome assembly GCF_964204655.1 of Triturus cristatus. Taxonomy (NCBI): domain Eukaryota; kingdom Metazoa; phylum Chordata; class Amphibia; order Caudata; family Salamandridae; genus Triturus; species Triturus cristatus. Next base: position 1,565,140,210 of record NC_140590.1, read on the forward strand.
GCATGCGGTTGAGTATCTTTTCAGTGACTTCTTGTGTGTCTGTCATCCCCAGGTATTTGCGCATGCTGTCTGCTCGTGGCATCGTTGGGCTCCTGCTATTCCTCATGAGTATTGCAACGTGTGCTGAATCAGCGTTACATGCATACATGGTGAAAATTCTCCTTTGGGTAGGATTGACACAAGGCATTTTGGGTGTGGTAGTTGTTTGGAATGTGTGGGCACTGCTCCTGTGCATGTTTTGTTACTATGCATACATGTCGACTCACCATGGGGCACCTGACATGTAGCATGACTCCCATGACTTGATAGTCACCCTACGTGGCAGTCATCTGTGATGGGATTGTGGATTGTGAGGAAGGCATCAATGTGTGTGAAACTTCCCTCTGAAACATACGGGAGGCTACGGGTGGACATAGTGTGGGACATCCCCATAAGAGGCTCAATGGGGAATTGCAGCCTCTCCGTGTGCAGCAGGGGTTGTTTGGCTCACACCCTTCACTTGTGTGCCAGTTCAATGGATTTACAGCATCTGTGGTGTGAAGGGGGTGTCCAGTGTAGGTCCCACATGTTCAGCCAAATGACCTGTGAGTTTGTTCATATTGATGCATTTCCCTTACTTTTGGCCTGAGTAATAAAGGTGTTCCTCAGCCTCCAAGGTGCCTCATCTCTGTCAATGCAGGTCTCTTGCCACTGTGCATGCGGCATCTCTGGCATAGTTGTCAAAGATTGTGCATATGAGTCTATATGTAGATGAGCAACATGCATGGTGTTCTTCATGGATTTGATTCTCTATTGTGCATGAAGTCCATGGTTGTGTATGTATTTGGCCATGTTGGTCCCCACAACGGGCCCTCAACACCTGCTGAGGGTGTGTTTCCTGTGCGCAGCTCGGCCTTCAGTTTCATGATCCGGTGTCAGTCATCTTTGGTGATTGTGCATCCATTGTCTCTTGGTGTGCCATTGAAAACCGGACACTCCTTCCTTTACATACGCCTGTTGCAGTTGGCCTTTTTGACATCCTTGTCTTTGTGTGCAACTTGTGGCATATTTTCCAGGACATGCCGCCTGCTGCTGCAGCCCCTGCAGCAAGGGCACACAGAGTTTCCGGATGTGGCAACACACACGCCTCAAAGATGCTCCTCCCTTCCTCCCTCCACCCCTTTATTTGGCTGGCATCAGCTTGTCTGTGCCACTGTTGCGGCTACGCGGTGCCAAAGGCTGGACCGTCTGCACATGCAATGTGCACATTGCATGATCCTCATGGCCTTGCATTACCCACATCACACCGGCTGCTCTGAGGCATACACTAAGCGCACACACAAAACGTTTGCATGATGAGTGTGCAACTCCGACTGCCTACACAGTGCTGCCACGCCTTCCAGGCCCTGTTACACCAACCAGGTCATGTACCTCCTACTCCCCACCGGCTCTGTACCCCAGCAAGGCTATGTGCGTGGGAGTCAAGGCTTCTGCATGTAGTATGGTGTCATCATCTGGCACATGGCCCAGGTATCATCTCTCAGCGTGTCAATCTACAATGTGTCCAGGACCCCCCTCACCACCATCACATGCGCACAGCACCTCATCATCAGCTCGTATGCCATTGACAGCGAGGTGCTCCTCACCCTCACCAAAGACGCCGACATTGCCAGTTCAAATAATCAAGAATGCATGAGATCCATTGATGGATGGTTGAACATCAGCCACCTGAGGCTGGACTTGTACAGGACTGAGGTAATCATCTGCAGATTGTCCCCTTACAGCTGGGTCAACTGCTTGTGTCCCACCCGCAAGAGCCCTGCACAGGCGCCCAGTGGGCACGCACACAAGATGGTGTGCATCATGTATTGCTCGCTCACATTTGCCATGGTAATCACCAGCATCTGTACCTCAGGCTTCAACACCCTCTGCACTATGCACATGATCCACAGATAGATCCACTACAAGGAAATACAGACCATCCCCCAGGTCCACGACAACATCCGTGTCAAATACTGCCCTGCCCTCTACGGAGCTAGTACATCCACACTCCCTGGAAACTAGTACACATCCAGGGTGCATCTGCACACCTCAGCTTCAACATCTCGCGCCCCAGCCACATCACCGTCCAGCAGAGATAGCTGCAATGGATCACTGTGTGCTGCAGGATGACCTTCAAACTTCCCACCCACACTCAGGAGGTAGGCCACAACCCCGACCCAAAACCAACCTTGTACCACTGTCATCCGAGACCCTGTTGGGCCATCTCCGTGCATCTAACCTTGCCCTGGCCACCATTCTTCACATCCACCATACTCTAGCATGCAGGACATAGTTCTCCCACCTGGGAAATCATACCTGGGACTCCCTCCCCGGGAACCTCCAAATGAGGCATGACCTCTATGCCTTCATGATACTCTTCCAAATAGGTCTGTCCGCACAGTATTGCAAGCCCCGCCTCAGCAGCTTGAGGCCATCACAGGTGAGTATTGTGCTCCATGTCTGCATTGAATGACACATTGTGGCCCATGTGTGTCCTGTACCAGACTCAGATCCAAGGGTACGGATGGGTGGAGTTAGTTCAACACTGAGGCATAGTTTGACATTTACACACACATATGTTGTGGACTAATGCAAAATGACTGCAACATCTCATGATACCAAAGAATTGTTTTTATTTGCGGTGGGGTACGTGTTTTGGTAGATGAAATGAGGTGCTCTACCGGGTGCATGGAATCCAAAGTTCACAGGGGGAGATGGTATCCTTGGCATTAGGAGTCATCAGAGTCCAGACCACAGTGTTGGTCATCATTGGTCAGACTGTGACCAGCAAGTCCATGTGGCAGAGAATGTCATTGGATGTGGTGCTGCTGTTGCGCCAGAGGGCCAGGTGCCAGTCCAGGTGACCTGGGAGATGTGGATGGTCCTCTGCCTCGCACGGTCTTTTCCGTGGACGACCCACCTTCCTCCGGGGACCCTCAGATGCAGGCCTTGACGATGTTTGGGACGCTCCGTCGGACGAATCCTCCTCCTCCTCCTCCCTCCCTGTGGCTGGTGCTGGTCTGCGCCTGGTGTCACAGGGAGGGTTGCCCATGTTGTCGGTGATCCGACGGAGTGAATGGCTTATGTCCCTTTGCACCGCCAGGACCTCACCCAGTCTTGCCTCCATCCGTCCCTGGTGTTGTTGTTGACTGGCGTGTTGCTCGGCCTGCAGGTTCTTCATGTCGTCGAGGGTCCCCTTCATCTCTGTGAGGCTCCCCACTACCTGGCTGATGCCCCTGGTGTCACGCCGGTATGTGTCCAGGATGTGGCATATTTGTGACATACCGGTTCCCTCAGCTGGCTGGTCAGGTTCGCGCCTCCGCCTGCCTCCACTCCCACCACCCCTGCCCACATGAGCCTGGCCTGCCGTTGTGGGCACATCGGGTCTACGGGACCCCTGAGGGATGGCATTTGCGGGGTTGCCTGCCTCCTCCTGGGTGCCCGGAGAACCTTGTCCCTCCTGGTCAGACTGGCTGTGTTGTTCAGTGCGAGCAGGGCTCCTGGGTGTCTCCTGGGATGTGGCAGGAATGGGGTTGGTGGTTGGCACAGATGTACCTGAAGCAGGTGCTGCAGGGCCTTGGGCACCAGAGGGGCCAGGTTGGTCGGGGTCATCCACGGAGTGCTGAGAGTCATCGCTGCCGGTGGAATCATCTTCACGCCGAGCCTGGGACTGAAATTCTTCCCCCCCCCATTGTTGGGGGGAGATCCATGACGTTGCCCTGTGTGTGAGAGAGAGACAATGTCAATGCTGTTTCATGCGACATCCATGTTTCAGACATATTCAAGTTGGCACAGTTCCTCCAGGTAGTTGGATGTGCCTAGCATTCCTCTCAATGTCCACTTGTGGATGGGTATGTTGCGGGGGACAGATTGATATGTTCTCCTGAGTGTTTGACCTGTAGAATTGTGGCTAGAATGCTTATTTGGCTATGGATTGATCTTGTTGTGTCACATGTCCATTGAGAGAGTGGATGAATCCGTTGCCTGCCCCAGGGGTGTGTGCTTGTGTAAGGGGGGGTTGTGACCGGGCCTGCTGTTGTGTGTAGTGTGATTTGTCATTGGGTCTCCCAGGTGATGTGTCTGTCCCCTCATGGTGCATGCTGGCATGACAGTGAGTGTGAGTTCCTGTGCTCGATATCTGAGCTAGTGGAGTTGGTGTTTGAGTGTACAGTGGTCAAAGGAGGGCCTTGTGCTGCATACAGCGGGGCCAAGTGTCAGCTACCTTGTCAGTACTTTGCCATTCCCTGTGCCTTGGGCATGGTGCATGGGTATGTACCTAGGCCATATGGGCTGAGGGCATTGGTGTCTGCTTCTGAGGCCCACCCTCCCAGCATCCCGGACATCCAGTCTTGGGTTTGTGGTTTGTGTAGCCTGGGACATGGCATGGCCTTGCTTAGTGAATGGGGCATGGACATGTTAGTGGCATGAGCGTGGTTTTTGAGTGTGGTTGTGTCCGGTGAGGGCTTGGGGTAGTTGCGTGCATTTTGTGTATTTGGGGTGTGGAGGCCATTGCCCCCATGTTACGTAAGTAGTTTGTGTACTCACCAGGCTCTGCGACTCCTTCGACTCCGTGTACTCCCACCGGCGGAAGCAGGGCCATCACCTTCTCCTCCCAGGGATGGTAATGTACGGGTCTGCGGGGCAGCCCACCTCCAGTGATGTTGCTCTGGGCGCATTCCTCGTTCATTTTCCGCTTGACTGCCCTGCGCAGATCGTACCACCTGGCTTGGCATTCATGCCTGGTCCTTCGAATGGGCGCAACAGCATTCACCTTATCGACGATCCTCTGCCACAGGCTAGTTTTTTGGGCTATGGCAGATCACGGTTCAAGTACCGAAGCTCTGTTCAAACGTTGGAACAGAGCTTCGGTACTTGAACCGCGATCTGCGATATTCCTCAGGAATTTTGGCCATTACTTAGGCCTTCACCAAGGTTTAAGAAACTCTTGATTGGTAGTGGTGGTTTAGACAGCCGCACATCTAAATCTTGTGATAGGTAATATGCACTATTGGATCAATTTATGGTGCCTCTCAGGGTAGATAGACATCCCACTACCAGAGATGTAAAAATAGGCAGAAATTCTTCTAAAAGAGAATCTGTTCTAACATGTTTTAACAATAGCTATACCCTGGCACTCTAAAGTTTTTGTGAAGATATAAAATGTGTATCACAGATTTTATCAAAAACAATTCAACAGTTCTTTGATGGAAACACTACGGTGAAAATAGGTGTTATTCTATTATCAGAGATTGAGAACGCAGTATACGCTTTGCTTATTTCAGAGGGAAAAACATCATGCGAAAATTCTTTTTTACTAGGTTTCATTTTCAGTGTAATATGAAATTTTCATACAGTATACTTAACATTGCAGAGTATATAGTCTTAGTCCATACACAACATTTCTGTATTATATGAATGTTCTATATTCTCTATTCTTATTACAAAACGATCATGTTCTGATGAAAAGAGTCCAGGTGGTGAAGTTGGTTTCTTTTTCCCAAAGACAGCCGACACGTGTTTCGTTATGTCTAGTAACTTTATCAAGGCTGTAGGCAAAGTTTAGAAGAGATAGAAAGAAAAAAAATTGAATTCTCTTCCTATAGGGACAAGAGGTAAATGCATGATGTTCTTGGTTTATCCCTTCCCACAACGTAAATGTTAAGTAGCTTTTGTGAAATGGTTTAGTAAACGCAAGAGATATAAGTGGAAAGAAATAAAAAGAAAGGAAAAGGAAAAGGAAAGAACAGAAAGCCCAAGAGATCCTAGAAGTGTTCAGAAAATAAATGCTACTTGAAAAGTGCATAGAAAATGGGTACCGTGATCCAAATGTATAGTAAGCCCAAGAAAATGTGTTAAACCAAGGATTAAGACTTGGGCTTTAAATATAACACAAACGTACTTACCGTGGACTGTTGATGAAACCTATTATTAATTACCAAGTTCCAGAACCTTGGCCTTTTACAAATAAGCATTTTGACCTTCTCAAGTGACTTCTTATCTCTCGGACATGTGAGGATATATTCGCCCTGATGAAGTTCCTCTAGGAACGAAACGCGTTGGCTGATGTCCAAGATTTTATAATGAAAAATTATTAAAGAGGTATATTTTAATAACACACATGAACTAACCTGACTTTATCCTGGTGCACCATCCTTTTCTTCTATTTGAATCTATCTGGTCTCCAGTGGGGTATATGCGCGACATACTCTGGATGAGATTGCACAGACTTTATATGAATATTTATACTTAAGATATTGAGGTGCTTAGCCTGTGGTCAGTCGTACGATTGTTTGTTTGCTGTATAGTTTTTTGGGCTATGCTGGTCTGTCTGACCAATGTTACAAAGAGCTGTGGCTCGACTCTGATGACTTCGTTGACAAGGAGGTCCAGCTCCACCCTTGTGAACTTTGGATTCTTGTCTGTGGGCATGGTGTGGGGTGTGGGTGTGGATGTTTGTGGGTGTGTGGGTGTGAATGTGACAGTGTGTGTGTGAATGTGAAGAGGGGGTGTTTGTGAAGGAGGTTGTGTGAAGGTGTGTAAGTTAAGGTGTAGTTAAGGTGTGAGTAAGGTGCAGTTGTTTGTCTCTGTGGGGTCTGGCAGCAGTGGGTCTGTTGGAAAGGCTCATGGGTTGTGTGTGTGGGCCCTTTTTATTGGTCCATTTGTGGGTGTGGCTGGGTTTGAATTTGTGGTGGGTGTGTTATAAGAGGTGGTTGTGATTTAGGGCCTCTGTTTGCCTGTTTGGATGTGCCAGGTCAGTCATTGAGATGTATTTTCTCATGTAGACGTGTTTTGTGGTGTTGTGCGAGTCGAATTGACCCTCCTTGTGCTGTTTTACTGGGTCCTGGTTCTGTATGAGTATTTTTCGCGTAGGTAAGGTCCGTACATACGTGATGCTGGGTGGGGGTGCTGGGGTACGGTGCGTACAGGTTCGGGGCTGGGGTACGGTCCTGGGGTGCGGCTCGTACAGGTGGGGGGCTGGGGTACGGTGTTGGGGCACGGTGTGTACAGGTGCGGGGCTGGGGTACGGTGTTGGGGTACGGTGCGTACAGGTACGGGCTGGGATAGGGGCCTGTGGTGCGGCGCGTACAGGTGGGGGCTGGGGTATGGGCCTGGGGTGTGGCGCATACAGGCACTACGGTCCTGGGTATGGTACGTACAGGTGCGGGGGTGGGGTATGGTGTTGGTGTACGGTGCGTACAGGTACAGGCCTGGGGTACGGGCCTGGGGTGCGGCGTGTACAGGTGGGGGGCTGGGGTACAGTGTTGGGGTACGGTGCGTACAGGTATGGGGCTGGGGTACGGTGTTGGGGTACGGCGCGTACAGGTGCGGGGCTGGTGTATGGTGTTGGGGTACGGTGCGTACAGGTACGGGGCTGGGGTATGGGACTGGGGTGCGGCGCGTACAGGTACGGGGCTGGGATAGGGGCCTGGGGTGCAGCACGTACAGGTGGGGGGCTGGGGTATGGTCCTGGGGTACGGTGTGTACAGGTACAGGGCTGGGAGACGGGCTTGGGGTGCGGCGCGTACAGGTGCATGGCTGGGGTACGGTCCTGGGGTACGGTGCGTACAGGTACGGGGCTGGGGTACGCGCCTGGGGTGCGGCGCGTACAGGTGGGGGGCTCGGGTATGGGCCTAGGGTACGGTGCGTACAGGTGCGGGGGGCTGAGAGACGGGCCTTGGGTGCGGCGCGTACAGGTGCGGGGCTGGGGTACGGTGCGGAGGGGGGGTACGGTGCTGACATATGCGGGGGGGGGGGGCTGTATGACTCATATCCGGGCACAAGTTTACCCGTGTACATGTGTGCTACAGCGTTCGCATCGTACGGGGCCTTTTACATGCGGTAGTTTATTCGGATGGGCGGTACGGATCGTACTTGCGTGCTCGGACTTCTGTTTTACGATTTGCACGTAAAAATGTCCGGCTCCCTCTCGTACACTTTTCCCGACGCTATTCGTGTGTATTTTTCACGTACGAATCGTACTTCGCTGTTTGTACGGGACTTGTACGATTCGTACGTAAAAAAATACGGATACGAGTCGGATGGTAAATTTGTTTAACAGATCGGAATCGGTACCATAATGTTAACAGAATAATAAAATGTATATAAATAAATAAAGCAAAATGTAAAATTGGAAATGTTAAAATGTTCCATAAATGTCCTGGAATTTGAAATTTGAAGGGTATAAATCCGTGTCCTCAAATTGATTTGTGGGAGCAGGTCAAATGCATCAAACAGAATGCAGTATAGATGGTGGGTTGCTTCAGTTGAATTTACTCCAAATTATCCATTAAAATGTAATATTTAATTTTTATATTTGATTGTGAATTAAATACAATATTTAATAATTTATGTATTTGTTGGATGAATACTTGTTCCTGTATAATTGAGCATTGTTTTGAGGTTCAAATCATCATAATGGCCTTCGTCAGGGTCCCCTGCTTCAAGGAATAATTCTGTAGGGTCCCTGGCTTCTAATAATGATTCAGGGGCGTCCCCTAATTCCAGTAATGAGTAAGGGGGCTTGGGGGGGCGGAGTTTCACAGAAGTCAAGAAGTTAAGAGCCACTGTTCTAGAAAGTACAGTTTTATACATTAATCACATCCGATATTACGTACAGAAAGTAAAAGCACATCACAGGAAAAATGAATCAAGAATACACATTGAAATGCCCATTAACACCATAGGTTAAGATGGCTGCTCTGTGGTCCAGTTGAAGTTATTGGGTCCTGGAACAGACTACCCAATGCAACACTCTTCTCAGAAAACTCCGGGGGTGAAGGGTTATTTCACCAGTGTTTTCTATTGCTATGGTCTGACAGCTTAAATCTTTGGAAGAATGTGAACCTGTTAGCGACAACACAATAAAATTCAATTTTAACAAAACATAGTCCTCCATTGATTTAAGGAATATTGAGGGGATAGGGAACCATTATACGTGGTGACAATATTTTTGGAAGGATTGCTTATGACAAATCCTGCACAAATGGAGCTAGCTTAGATCAGGCTTTGTTTTGACTGCTATTTAATTTGGTTTTAATGGTATTCTGGGAAATATTTCAGTTCCGGAAAGCACATCCAGAGAAGCAGCTGCATTCACTGGAGCCATGGGCTGGAATTATTCTCATAAGTTTCTAAGAATTATGTTTTTCATGATATGACTATCTTTAAATGAGTAGCTTTAGATTTGATGTGGGATATTTGATGTGGGATGAGTAAGACAGTGGTTTTCAGTGCTCATCACCGGCACTTAACCACCAACACTGGCGCTTGAGCACCAGTTAAGTTCACATTCATTTTGGGGAGATTAAATGATTTGCCTAGAATCACAGGATGTTGAGCTGATATCAAGACTCAAACCTGGTTCCCCAGCTCCGAAGTCATCAGCTCTGGCCACTATGCCACATCCTCTCCCCACTTATGGGGCCTCTTTCCCTCTTGTAGAGTTTCTGTTTTAGGGGGTGCTAGCAAGAGAAATGGGATGGTGCAAATTTCCTCCTGGTGAGAACCCTGGCATTTTTTTTTCTTTAAGCAAATTAATCACTAGCTATGACCCCAACCTATTGAAATGCTGTGGATTATGAAGTCTCACTCAGGGTTTCAGGTCCATTTACTTGGAAGCGATGCTGTCAAGATGTCCTCCTTTTCACAGCACTGACTCTGAGTTTAAAATTTTTACCAAAGCATCGATGTGGGTACTGCAGGGAAGATGACCTGGAAAGAAAAAGGTTGGTCAACATTTTCAAATTCTACTTTCCCATTCACACAAGAAAACACTGGTTGTTTTTGCTAAGAAAGCAAAGTACACAATTGCAGTACCTTATGTTAAATAACACAAAGTTTTTGATATTCATTAATCAAAATCTGTAACAGTTCTTTTCAAGGTTCACTGCAAGTTCCAAAAACAAGTCTGCGGAGAGGAGTTGGCCTTACGGCTAGGGCGGACGGCCTCGAATCTGGGGAGCTGGGTTCTCCCCGTGCCTAACAAAAAAATGAATGTGTCCTTATGTAATGCAAATGGTGCTATGTAAAGCGCTCTGATTCCCGATTTGGGTCAAGATCGCGCTATATAAAACTCTGTAAAAAAAAGTCTGAATACATGATGTAGTATGTGACATAGTGTGTATATTTACACAGTAATTGATGTTGCTTTAAATCTGGTTGTATCTTATGATTTGTGTTCCATGTTTGGAACAAAGGAACAGAACGATGCTTGGAACTTGCGGGCAGTGTCCTGTGGCATCTGGACTTTCGTGCCGTTGTGGGCTTCACTTATAAGTGTACACCTACAACCTGTCTACCGGAGCTTTATTGGATAAATACCTTACTCACCGTTCCTACATCTACACGGCCGGTGCAGGTAAGCGGGGCGGGGAACGGTGAGGGGAATTTGACAGATGACGGAATAGGTATTATTTATTTATTTAATTTTACCTATTCTGTCGTCTGTCGACTTTCCCCCTCCACCCCGCTCACCGCACTTACCTGTGACAGCCGCCGCCTCTGTAAATCCAATAACAAATCTCTCCTGAGGGTAAATTGGAGTTAGTACACAGGCTGTCTCACATGCTATGGATGCCTGAACTCCCTTCATGTTAGGATTCTGCAACAGGCATTAAAAGTTCACGGAGGTGCATGAATTCCTTAAGGCTAGGGCCACTGCAATTGTGTGATTCTAAGCCTGCAACATTTTCCACTTAATTGCACATTTGTCACATAATCCATCATTGGCTGGCGATCTGCATATTTTAACCCAAACAAATGTATCAAGCTCATATGGACTAAATGTTATTGAAAACATAGCAATACATGTTACTGTATAGTGGAAGACCCATCACAAAGGTTGACTCACCACCTTTCAGTTAAATTCAATTATTCAAATCTTTATTGCTTGATTAATTGAAATCATACAATGTGAAATCATCAATCATACAGCCATAATAAAATATTTTTTAAATTCCGAGGACCAAGAGAATAAATAATGTGGGCAAATTTAATTCCTCCATATTACAAATCTACACTTCATATCTTTATATAAAAAGGACAAGTTTCCCCCCAAAAATCATAAATTATATACAAATTATCATGTGCAAATTAGATTTCTATACTAGTCGGTTTAAACTACCTAGTTTACTATACTCAATTCACAAGCTTCTAGTTTCTTTTCTGTTAAAATCTGAAATTTTGTAAAGTTTGCATTCATGATTATATCAGTTGGTTTAAAACAGACTGCCAGAGCTTGTCTACAAGATCATACCCCTCAATTATTAAAATAGTTTTTGAAATATCTCCTTCTTTCTTCCTTTATTTCTGGGCATATACAAACTAAGTGGATCATATTTTCTTCCCATTGGTTGCATAGTCTGCAGGGGATTGTCTTGGATGGTTGCAACCATAGCATTGCATGCGTTAATCCTGATAAATCTACAAATCTCGCTTTAATAAATATTTTTTTTATTTTTGCAGACCAAGCTATTTCTAAACTAGGCTGCGATTAAGAGATCTTGTACTCATTCAGACCATCCATGCATGTGCTCTTTTAGTAAACAACTCTTTATCTTTCAGCAGTGACAATCATTTTGGTATTCTGTATATTGTCTGGTGTTATGGCCATTTCCCAACCCTCATGTGCCGATAATTACTACGGTGCTCTTTGTAAATATTTCCAAAAATGTGAACTTTGATTCAGCTGTACTTCTTGCCAGAGTAAGCAGCACAGTGAGGTATTGGTCCTTATTCGTTACAATACCTTTATATATTGACCTATCCTTGCAATTTGTTGGTTGGTGTTGGACTTGGCCCTTCTGGCAGGTTCACCCCTGAACTTTTTGCTTTTATTGGTGACATGGTGGTAGTGATTTTTGGTTTCTGCGCACTTTCCCTGTGTTCCAGAGTAAAGTGCGTGCGCACTCTGAGTGCATGTGGTGAGATAGGCCTGCCCTCCCATAGGAATGCATGGGGAATGTATGTGTCCCTGGTAGTTCCTGATGCGTAGGGTGTGCAGGCTCGAGTTTGGTATGTGCGGACTCGTGTGATTGAATGCTTCACAATGATGTATAATGCGTGATTATGTCATGTGCGGAAATGCCACTTCTAGGAGTTGGCATATTAGTGTAAAATGTGTCTGGCGTGTGATTGGCTGGAGCTGGCTGGTGAGCCTGGCTCCAGGAGTCTGGGTGGGACTGCCCCAGTGGTGAGTGTGAGATTAGCATGCTGATGGCTGGGGAGGAGTGCACCTTGGACCTGAATAGGGCAGAGCTTTCCCCACACAATGCTGGCTCCGCCCCCTGTGGTGCGACTGATGACCCTAGCCCTGCCAGTGAATAGAGTGAGGGGCTGAGCACATCAAGGGTGCTCCCCAACCAGCTGCGACTGGTTTTCCCCCTCACCCTGAACCCAGAACAAAGGGAAAAGGTGTATAAAAATGGGGCTGCGTCCCCACAGAGTTGTTCTCTTCCCTTCTGAGGGGGCTGCTGCTGTTGCTGGGCCAGAGGACCGCCACTTGGACTACCTCCCTGCCTGGAGGCCCAGTGAGCTGGCTCGGGGCCCAGCCTTGCCCCCCCTGCCTTGCTGCACACAGAGGAAAACTTTGTTCCTGGACTTTTTGCCTGCCGCACCCTGGGGGCGCTTTGTTTTATACTTCGCTAGAGCGCTTGGCTCTGTAACCACCAACGGAGGAGCGCGTCCCCTGACTGCTGCAGCTCAAAGCGGCCGGCTTCCCCGAGGAAATCCCGCCGTGGGGATTCCCCCGAGCAGGGAGAGCGACGCGGGAGCCTACCCCGCATTGTGTGCTGTTGTTATATCCCTAGCGGGTGCCCACCCCGCCAGGGACCTTGTGACATTTTTATACCCTCAGCGGGTGCCCACCCCGCCAGGGACTTTTATGTAGAGATAACGGGAGCCTACCCCGTGTTATGCTGGCGAAAGTCTGGGTCCCGAAAGAATCACTGCCGCCGGCCCGGGAGCTTTCGTGAAAGGGCCGCGCTGCCATTGGTTGATGTGCTCCTGAGCCTGGAGGCTCGACGCAAGGGCCGCGCTGCCATTGGAGGAGGCGTTCCCGTGCCTGGAGGCTCATCGCCAGGGCCGCGCTGCCATTGGAGGAGGCGTTCCTGAGCCTGGGGGCTCACCACGAAGGGCCGTGCTGCCATTGGCTGGCCAGCAACCCTGCACCTTGACCCTGGGGAGCTTCCGAGAAGCGGAGCAGCGTCGCCCGGAGTCGAGGCCAGTTGGAGGTCTCCCCTGCCCCGCAGATCTGAAGGTACTGGCGCTGGGGGGGGTCCGGATGGGCTGCGGCTGGCCGCGTTTCCTAAAGGGAAAATGATCTCTGGCACCAGCGCGTCCCGCGCTACGGCGGCAGTCCTGGAGGCCTAACCTCCCCTCCTTACCTTGGTTTCTTAGCGGCGCCGCGGTTGCGGGCCGCTACAACGTGGTGGCAGTTCCTTCCCTTCGCTCAGAGTCCCAGAAGGGACTCCCACGAGGCGCATTTGTGTAGAGCTCAGTGTAGCTCCAACGTTGGGGGCAAATTATTTGTTTAAAGAGCCTAGAGGGATCCCACGTCCCCCGCATTGTTTTTTTTATAGAGCTGGCATGCTCCAACGTTACGGGGGCATTATTGCTCGAGTCCAGGACCAGGACTCCAACGTTGGGGGCACATTGTTCTTGAGCCACGAAGGCTCTAGGGGGCATTTCGTGTGGTTAGAGCCCAGGAGAGGCTCCACGTGTGTGCGGCCTATTTGTGTTAAAGGGCACAGTGGTGCCCACGCTCCCTTTCCCAGCTGCCCAGCACTTAGTGTGCAGCTGCAACGTGTAGGTTGTGCCTTGTGCGCCCTGGTTTGCGCAGCCTGCGCAGGCGCGCCCTGACTCTGCTGGACACAGGGCGTCCTAGCCCCGACAAGGCCAGTTGGCCTAGGGACTGCCACTGAGGGTGGCTAATGTGAGTTTTGCGCTATTGTTCCTAATCTGCACCTCTGAATGTGTTTTTATGCGTCATGTGCCTTGTGTTTACACCTCTGAATGTGTTGTGATGCATCATGTGTAATGTGCGTTTACCCCTACAGGTATTGTGATACTTAGGTGGTTGTTTTCTCCTAGTACAGGTGGTGCTAGTGAGGTCCTGGTTCCCTGCGCGATATTGTCCTAAGGTGGTTAGGGTTGCGTAGGTGGTACTTACCTGTTACCAGTAGTTACTGGTTGTGGGCTACATGTGTTATTTTGTGCTACAGTAATTTCATATCCTATGTTCTAAGTGCTAATTTCTATAAAGTGCTAATTCTTGACAGTGGTCCATGTGGCCCTGTCCCCTGTACATATAATCCCTTGTAAAATTCTTCCCCGTGCCAGTTGGCACAGTGTAAATTGTGTGAATATTATCTAATGTGTTTTGGTATAATACAAAGGCTATTTTTATATAATACCTTGTGTGGAGATTCTTTTGTGGTGGGCCTTGGGTGTTGTTGCTGGGTGCGTGCGCAAACGCTTTACACATCGCCTCAGAGATAAGCCTGACTGCTCGTGCCAAGCTACCAAGGGGGTGAGCAGGGGTTATCTTTGGCGTTTAACTTCCTCGCCCTGACTAGAGTGGTGGTTTCTGTCTGACTTTGGCGCAAGCCTTAGCCAACCAGAAATCCCATTTCTAACATTGGTGATCAGCGGTGGTATTTGGACTTGCATTTGTGCTGTACCGCAGCAGCAGCTGGCTGCACCACAAAACTCTGCATTTAGATAATCACATGGTATAGGGATTATTGTTTTAAGTTTGTTTTTAAGTGTCATTTCTGTGGAAATGTGTTTCTGGATTCACCAGTAGGGTGGGATCCAGTGGTGGCAGCATAATAGTGGCCAGTACATTTGTTCCCCGCCCTTCGCCCAGAGTTGGTACCTGTGTCACTTGTGGTCAGGTTGAGGAATCAGGGGTGGTAGAAACTGCCTTACCAGTCCGAAGGGTTGTGTGTGGATGAATGGTGTGCGGCACTAGGCAAGTGAGTGTGAGTTCTCTGGGATAGAGAGCTTGCTGAATCCTTTGTGAATTGTGTGCTCCTGTTAAGCTCAGACCCATAGGTTCCCTGTGTAATCTTTTCACCAGAACGTCCGTCAGAATGGAGCCTGCTTTTGATCTCAGTGATCTAGTTTTGTACAGTATGCAGGAGTTGGAAAGGTTCTGTAGAGAGAGAGACATAGGTGTGAGTGGGTCAGACACTGTGTACGAACTGAGGAACCACCTGACCTGGTGGGTTAAGAATCAAAGGGATCTTGAGCGCAGTGAGGAAGAAAGGGCCTGGGCCTCACACCTGGAGGGTGGTGGGTCTGTAGGGAGCCCTGAAGATTCAGAATAAGATGACAGTACCTGGACGCCAGTAGAGAGTGAAGACCCCATAGGTAGGGAGTCCCTTGCTGGGTCCAGCGTAGGAGGCAGCGCCTCATCCCTTTCCCTGTCCCCAGAGGCGTGGGAAGATAGGAGGAAAGAAAGGGAACATCAGCTGGCGTTAGAAAAGCTCAGGTTAGATCATGCCCAGGCTATGGCGCAGCTGGAGGTCAAGAAGCAACAGCTAGAGACTGAGAGGGTCTTGACGCAGGAGAGGATAGAGGAGGCTGAGAGGGCCTCCACCAGAGGCAAAGTAGCTCTGGAGGGTAGACTATCCCCTGCGCGCAGTTTTAATTTTCTGGGCTCCCCAGGGAGAGTTGAGTCCAGTGGTGGCAGTTAAATAGATTTCAGTGTAGGAAATCCCAGTCCCAGTTCCCCCAGTCTGGTACATGTTTCCCAGGAGGAGGAGTTAAGGTTGAAATTCAGGGGCAGTAGGAAACTGTCTCACCAGTCTTGGGAGGAGTTTGTGGAGGAAAGTGAGAATGCACTGTTTGATTGGATAAGAGTTCACACAGACTCTGATTTTGATAAACTGTGTGATCTGGTTCTCAAAGAACACCTGCTCAGTTGTTGTGTGCCGGGGTTGCGCCAACATCTGTTGGGGTGTGGATTGTCTGAGCCATTTGAGCTTGCGGATGAAGCAGAGCGCTGGGAAAGTGCTAGAGGTTCTCTAGAGTCATTAGGGAGTGAATCCAAAAGTAGTGGTTCAGGTATCTTCCAGCCCAGCGTGGTGGAAGGGGATCAGTGTAGCCCAGCTAGGTCCCAGGATAGCGAGGAGGGTGAAGGGACTCACTGCCTGGCTCAGTGGAGCAGGAGTGAGAGGGTGACCGAGGGTCCCCAGATGCACGAAGCCCTACCTCAGGACTTGGATGGTTTCATGAGGGAACACCAAGTTGGGGACCTAGGCTGTCCTGTTAGTCCATTTGAGGAAGATCACCTAGTGAGTAGAGGACCTGGAGCGCCTATAAACAGGGCTCCTGTGGTTCTAGAGTCTGGCAGTACCGCTCCGGTAGGGAGGGTACAGGAGTCCAGCGTGAGGAGTGATTGGGGGATGAGTTCCCCAGTGGAAGAGCCGGTGGGTCAGGGACTTCCCAGTTGGGCTAGGATCCCGTGTAGTGACCATGGGGACACCACTTCTGTTCTGGGGGATCTCTGCGCACTGTCAGGTGGACAGGGGACGGGATATCAGCGCCAGACAGACAGTCACACGACATATGTGTCGTTTGTTAGCCTAAGGGGGATGGAGTGTAAGTCCCCAGAAGTCCTGGAGTGCCAGGCGATTATTCCACCAAAGGTTCTAGGCCGGAGGTTAGAAGGCCAGGTTCAGGATCAGCGTGACCTGAAGGGTAGGACGACTGTAACCAGTGTCCTGACCGGTTCTTCTTCCAGAGGTACCGCCCCAGTTGGTAGGGAGCAGGGCACTGGAAGGGGGTGCAGAGGGTGGGAGAGCCCACCTCTGACCCCGGTGCAACCTGAAGGGTTAAACCCTGGGTTGGAATGGCGTTCTAGGTGTACCCCTCGCCGGAGGAGGAAGAACCCTAGGAGAAGAGGTAGGGGGAGGAGAGCCTTCCCTGAGACTCCTGGTCCACCTGAGGGTGTAGACCCTAGGCTGGAGAACCAGTGGCAGTCTAGTCCTGTCTTGCAGACAGGAAGAGTGGAGAATGGCCGCTATGTGCTAGGGGTTACTACCCCCCACTCTGTGATTAGGCAAGGACCGGTGGCACCTGGGTGGCCTAGGGCCTGGTCTTGGCCGCGGACAGCTTGGGAGTACCAGTGGGGTAGCCCAGTTGGTCCGGACAGTGGTTTTAGAAGGAATTCCATGGGTTCACCGTGGCGTAGAACCGGAGGGTGTCCCTGCAGTTGCGGGCCCGCGTCCGTGTTCTATCGCCCCAAGCAGGGAAGTCCATCATGGTGGTGATTGGTCTACCCCTGCGTTTTGGCTGGAAGGGGGTTGTGTTGGACTTGGCCCTTCTGGCAGGTTCACCCCTGAACTTTTTGCTTTTATTGGTGACATGGTGGTAGTGATTTTTGGTTTCTGCGCACTTTCCCTGTGTCCCAGAGTAAAGTGCGTGCGCACTCTGAGTGCATGTGGTGAGATAGGCCTGCCCTCCCATAGGAATGCATGGGGAATGTATGTGTCCCTGGTAGTTCCTGATGCGTGGGGTGTGCAGGCTCGAGTTTGGTATGTGCGGACTCGTGTGATTGAATGCTTCGCAATGATGTATAATGCGTGATTATGTCATGTGCGGAAGTGCCACTTCTAGGAGTTGGCATATTAGTGTAAAATGTGTCTGGCGTGTGACTGGCTGGAGCTGGCTGGTGAGCCTGGCTCCAGGAGTCTGGGTGGGTCTGCCCCAGTGGTGAGTGTGAGATTAGCATGCTGATGGCTGGGGAGGAGTGCACCTTGGACCTGAATAGGGCAGAGCTTTCCCCACACAATGCTGGCTCCGCCCCCTGTGGTGCGACTGATGACCCTTGCCCTGCCAGTGAATAGAGTGAGGGGCTGAGCACATCAAGGGTGCTCCCCAACCAGCTGCGACTGGTTTTCCCCCTCACCCTGAACCCAGAACAAAGGGAAAAGGTGTATAAAAATGGGGCTGCGTCCCCACAGAGTTGTTTTCTTCCAGGATCCTGCCTGAGGGGGCTGCTGCTGTTGCTGGGCCAGAGGACCGCAACTTGGACTACCTCCCTGCCTGGAGGCCCAGTTAGCTGCCCCCCCTGCCTTGCTGCACACAGAGGAAAACTTTGTTCCTGGACTTTTTGCCTGCCGCACCCTGGGGGCGCTTTGTTTTATACTTCGCTAGAGCGCTTTGCTCTGTAACCACCAACGGAGGAGCGCGTCCCCTGACTGCCGCAGCTCGAAGCGGCCGGCTTCCCCAAGGAAATCCCGCCGTGGGGATTCCCCCGAGCAGGGAGAGCGACGCGGGAGCCTACCCCGCATTGTGTGCTGTTGTTATATCCCTAGCGGGTGCCCACCCCGCCAGGGACCTTGTGACATTTTTATACCCTCAGCGGGTGCCCACCCCGCCAGGGACTTTTATGTAGAGATAACGGAGCCTACCCCGTGTTATGCTGGCGAAAGTCTGGGTCCCGAAAGAATCACCGCCGCCGGCCTGGGAGCTTCCGTGAAAGGGCCGCGCTGCCATTGGTTGATGTGCTCCTGAGCCTGGAGGCTCGACACAAGGGCCGCGCTGCCATTGGAGGAGGCGTTCCTGTGCCTGGAGGCTCGTCGCCAGGGCCGCGCTGCCATTGGAGGAGGCGTTCCTGACACTGGGGGCTAACCACGAAGGGCCGTGCTGCCATTGGCTGGCCAGCAACCCTGCACCTTGACCCTGGGGAGCTTCCGAGAAGCGGAGCAGCGTCGCCCAGAGTCGAGGCCAGTTGGAGGTCTCCCCTGCCCCACAGATCTGAAGGTACTGGCGCTGGGGGGGGGGTCCGGATGGGCTGCGGCTGGCCGCATTTCCTAAAGGGAAAATTATTTCTGGCACCACTGCGTCCCGCGCTACGGCGGGAGTCCTGGAGGCCTAACCTCCCCTCCTTACCTTGGTTTCTTAGCGGCGCCGCGGTTGTGGGCCGCTACAACGTGGTGGCAGTTCCTTCCCTTTGCTCAGAGTCCCAGAAGGGGCTCCCACGAGGCGCATTTGTGTAGAGCTCAGTATAGCTCCAACGTTGGGGGCAAATTATTTGTTTAAAGAGCCTAGAGGGCTCCCACGTCCCCCGCATTGGTTGTTTTATAGAGCTGGCACGCTCCAACATTACGGGGGCATTATTACTCGAGTCCAGGACCAGGACTCCAACGTTGGGGGCACATTGTTCTTGAGCCACGAAGGCTCTAGGGGGCATTTTGTGTGGTTAGAGCCCAGGAGAGGCTCCACGTGAGTGCGGCATATTTGTGTTAAAGGGCACAGTGGTGCCCTGCTCCCTTTCCCAGCTGCCCAGCACTTAGTGGGCAGCTGCAACGTGTAGGTTGTACCTTGTGCGCCCTGGTTTGCGCAGCCTGCGCAGGCGCGCCCTGACTCTGCTGGACACAGGGCGTCCTAGCCCCGACAAGGCCAGTTGGCCTAGGGACTGCCACCGAGGGTGGCTAATGTGAGTTTTGCGCTAGTGTTCCTAACCTGCACCTCTGAATGTGTTTTTATGCGTCATGTGCCTTGTGTTTACACCTCTGAATGTGTTGTGATGCATCATGTGTAATGTGCGTTTACCCCTACAGGTATTGTGATACTTAGGTGGTTGTTTTCTCCTAGTACAGGTGGTGCTAGTGAGGTCCTGGTTCCCTGCGCGATATTGTCCTAAGGTGGTTAGGGTTGCGTAGGTGGTACTTACCTGTTACCAGTAGTTACTGGTTGTGGGCTACATGTGTTATTTTGTGCTACAGTAATTTCATATCCTATGTTCTAAGTGCTAATTTCCACAAAGTGCTAATTCCTGACAGTGGTCCATGTGGCCCTGTCCCCTGTACATATAATCCCTTGTAAAATTCTGCCCCGTGCCACTTGGCACAGTGTAAATTGTGTGAATATTATCTAATGTATTTTAGTATAATACAAAGGCTATTTTTATATAATACCTTGTGTGGAGTTTCTTTTGTGGTGGGCCTTGGGTGTTGTTGCTGGGTGCGTGCGCAAACGCTTTACACATCGCCTCAGAGATAAGCCTGACTGCTCATGCCAAGCTACCAAGGGGGTGAGCAGGGGTTATCTTTGGCGTGTAACTTCCTCGCCCTGACTAGAGTGGTGGTTTCTGCCTGACTTTAGCGCAAGCCTTAGCCAACCAGAAATCCCATTTCTAACAGTTGGATATACCAAATTCCAATCTAATTTGTGCCGGTGATGCATTGGTTGGAAGTAGAAGCGAAAACTTAAAAACTTTGGTAATAGCATTATTTAAAAGTGCAGAGTACTTGCCACAAAGTGCTTCGCTACCATTGGTGAGACTGGGCAGCAATTTTGCATTTATTACCTTTAGCAGTGGGAGATAATTAGGACCCCACCCCCCCAAGGAATTCTGCAATGTACGAAATGCCATAAGTACGGTGTTACTTCTCTGTGTGAGCTCTGTGTTATGTTGACAAAATGAGCCCTTATCATCAAACAAAACACTCAAGTTTTTTTAGGTTTTCACTTGTTCCAATTGTCGATTTTGCAAATACCATTTATATTTACTGCGATTCAATGCCTTAATATCAACTTCCATTACTTTTGTTTTGGCTTCATTTATTGCCATCCTGTTCTCCATTGAGTATTTTGATATTTTATTGATAAGGCTTTGTAGTCCTATTTTTGTTTGACTTAGCAAAATAACATTGTCGGCATATAATACATTTGAAATAGGGCTGTGTGCTAATTTAGGTGGATGAACAATCTCGTTATCTAAAGCATTTGTTAAATCAGATAAAAATACATTAAATAGATAGGTTGCAAGAATGCACCCTTGTTTTAAACCCTGAGTTGTTTACATTTTTCTTGATAGTTGTGTGCCTTTACCTAATCAAACCCTAGTCCATGTCTCAGTATATAATAATTGAATTGCTTTTAACAGGCCTGGGTCAATACCTTGTTCTTCCAATTTTTCCCAAAGTATTTGCCGATTTACATAGTCAAAAGCTGACAAAAAATCCACGAAACATAAATATAGCGGTTGTTTTTTCAGTTAATATTTTTCAATTAAGTTTGCAAGTGTTAAAATATTGGTTGCCGTACCTTGTCCTTGCATAAAACCTGATTGATTTGGTAGAATTATCTGCATTTTTGTTGCCCATTCTGTTAGCTCTGACAGGAGAATTCCTGAAAAGAGTTTAGCTTTTGTGTCTTGCAACGTAATTAATCGATAGTTTGGTGGTTGTGCCCACTCTACGCTTTTATAGAAAGGAGATATTATCGAGCCTTTCCAAGACTGTGATATAGTCGATGTTTGTAATGCTTGATTAAAAACTCTTGTTAGGTAACCTGCCCAAATTGGAGCATTCTCTTTGTAGAGAGCAGCTAGGATCCCATTGGGACCAGGTGCTCCATCAAGTCTTTGTTTCTGAATAAGCTTACATACTTGGGGGCCTATTAGCATGGCGGGCGGATTGCCACCGCCCGACCGGCGGTGGCCATCTGCCCGCCAAAACTCCCCGCCGGACGGCCTTTTACCCCCCGCCACATTAGCATGGGGGTGTACCGCAGCGGCCAGAAAGACCGTCTGCCGGTTTTCCACCAGTAGGCAATCGTGACGAAAAAGGCCCATAATAAGGTGGCACCGCCATCCATATTATGATGTGGCATTTTCAATGCCTTTCCATGGTGGAGACTCCGCCATGGAAAGGTATGCGGAGTTCTCTTTGAGGGGGCTGAGGGAGTGGGGGGCTGCTCTTGGGGGGTACCCATGGTACCCCCCAACATTGGCATGCACAATGTGGCAGGCACCGCGCGGTGCCTGTCACATTGTGCATGCCAATGCACAACATGCATATATTACATTGTGGTGGGTGCTGCTTACAGCACCACCCGCCACAATGTAACATATGCGGGATGTCACCGCCACCGTGGCTGTGGCGTCCTAATCATGAGTGCAGGCCCGCCGCACCACTGGCAGCCGGTCCCAGCACCGCTAGGATGGCGGGCAGACTGAAGTTCGCCCGCCATCCTAATGGACCTCTTGGTCTTTAGTTGCATGCAAATCATTTACTATATTATCCTTAGGTCGTCTCGTATTATCTGGACCTGGATTAAACTCCACATCTGGTTTGTAATTCAAATGAAGTTGTAAAAACTTAACCCAACCAGATTCAGTTACTATAGAGGATATTGTTGTCCTATTAACTCTATTCAAGTTATTAATCAATTTTCAAAATTCTCTTGTGTTATTCTTTTTGCTAGTATATAGGGCTTTTGCCCACAGGGCCTGTTTTGCTAGTGTTTTCTCGTCCCAAATTAATTTTTTCACATCTATATTGATCTTCTTTAGTTTTCCACGATAATCTTGGTTATCTGGTTACTTCTTTACCATTCTCAATATTCTATTATGCTCTCTTTGTCATAGGCGGCATTCAAAAGACAATTTTACAAGTGCCTGTGATTTTTTATCTTGATGCTGCTTGTTGCTTTCTTTTTGATTATACCATGGCATAAATTTGTTTTGGAAATTGCGTTGAGAGAGTCACCTTCGAAGCATTGTTCAACCATCGATTGCGCTGCTTATATGATCGAGGCTTTAGAAGTTTGCGTAGTCAAAAACGAGACCTCCCTTGGGCCTGAGTATATTCACCAATCATTCAAACATACAGCACTAAAAATAGCAGGGTGAGATTCGGCATCAATGAAGCAAACAAACTTTTTGATCATATATTTATTAAAGTCAATCACATAGATCTCACAAAATATAAGGAGTGGTACACATATATTAAAAAACAGAAGATCAAAAGGATATTTATCAAAAGCCTAAAAAGATACAAGATCAATAAAACTTATATGTATAAATCAATAGCACATAATGTGGCAAAACACCAAAAAATATAAAGACAATAATCATAAAAAACAAAAGGGTTAAAACAGAAAGATTGGGAACAAAAGACAAGAATAGGAGAATTATTCCTACTCAAAAAAGGAAATCGGTATATCAAAGATTTATCAGTTTGTGAACATGGCAGATATTAATCACATTACACATGTCACAAAGCCTTAGTTATCACAAATTTCATCCGACTTCCTTCTATTAAAGCATCGACACGTTTCGGTAGGCCACAGTTTCTAGCCTATCTTATGTTAAAATCTCTTAAAATCCTTAAGCTCGCATAAGTCGTAGCATCACAGAGGTAATATTCCATCATTAGTCTCATGGAAATTGATATCATGAGGCTCTGTTACCAGATGTATCTTTACTGCAGACAGTTTCTATATATATACTCTTCCTCAACTGCAGGTATTATGATTATGGACCGGTTGTTATTCACTCTCCCATAAGTTATCTTAAGTTCGTTCTTTGGAATTCTACCGACGGGGTGAAGATAAAAAGTCCCAAACTGACTAGGATCAAATGCGTCCCTAAAAAGGGCTCGAAACCATCCGCGGGTTGGATTCCTTCAAATCGATTAGAAGTTTGCGACCAATAAAGTCTCTAATAGTCTCTAATAGTTTACCGTAGGTATGTCTCCTGGAAGCGTCACATAATTTTCATGTCTTTCACAATTTAGTTTTAACTCTATTATTTGTTGACTATGGTCACTCCGTTTGTTTTTGCATTCTGGTTCGATGAATTTTTCTTAAATAGATTAAGAGATACTACTGAGTAATCAATCTGGGATTTATTTCCAGGTGAATGGTGTGTCCATGCAGGGGAAGAATCTTGTGGCAATTGCCCATTTTAAACCCTTAGGCCCAAGGATTCCAGATCTTTTAATAAGTTCTTACCAATTACCCCTTTTGGCCCCTCAGAGTCTCGAAGGGGTGCGTGGTTAAGGATCGCCCATAGATAATCCTGTTGTTGTAAATGAATGGTGATACTGCAACAGGGATGATTGCACATATGTGGTGGAGCACTGGAGGATACATCTGTTCTCTTATACCTATACAGCCGCAGTTCTCATATACCTATATGCCGCCTGTGACAGGAGTGGTGTTCAAGGTCTAGAAACAATTGCTGCATCGAACGGGATACCTCGCTGTGAAATAATGGTCGTCTACCTCAGATGGCCACATTAGCCAGGTCCTGAGAATAGCGGAGGGGTAAAAATTACTTTTCCCACTCCAGTGAATACAACAGTAGGGAAAGTGTTGGATAGTGGAGAAAAACAAATTATTATTCACACTCTAACACTTAGAATTTTTTTAAATGAAAAATAAAAAATAAATAATGAACAAAATTAAAAAATATGTATTAAAAATATAAAAAGAACACATATTATAATGCTAATTACATATAACAAAAACCTAGAAATAATATATAAAATAAAATAAATACATTTACAAAAAAATATTCTTTTAAACTAGAAAATGGTTACAAACAAAAAAAGTCATTAAAACATAAATGTATTTATTTTATTTCCTACACTATAACACCACAGCAATAACAAAACACTTTAATATTTTTAATTAAATGTATTTACATAATGAACATGATTAATAATGACATAAAAAATACTATTCATAAAAAATTGAATAAACATTAATTGACCACACACACTTCATCACTATG
Source organism: Triturus cristatus (assembly GCF_964204655.1). NCBI lineage: Eukaryota > Metazoa > Chordata > Amphibia > Caudata > Salamandridae > Triturus > Triturus cristatus. Next base: position 1,565,164,766 of record NC_140590.1, read on the forward strand.
ATGTCCACAACACATACCTAAATGAAACTATAAAATAATAAAACACAATTAAAACTTATTTTAAAATTAAAAACTCTTACTATTAACAACTAATAATTAACTATTTAAGATGTATTTAATACCCACCATTTACCCCTTCAAAAGTAAAAACATCAAATAATTAATATTAATTAACAACTATACATTATTAATTGAACACAAATTACTTCCCCCTCTTTCATACTGTAAACACCACACTTACCAAAAACAATTACAAAATAATTAATTAAAAGTAATCAGCAACCAATTATTAATTAATTAATAATACATTACTTTACACATTTAACAAAATAACATCTCAATTATACAAATATTAATAAATAAAAATTAATCAATAAATGTAATATAAGTAAATTACTTCCCACCTTATTCCATTATAAACCCACAACTTGCTACAGAACTAAAAACACAAAATACAAATGAAAAAAATGTATAATTAAATTACTTCCCACCATATTCCCCTATAGACCCACAGCTTGCGTACCGGAACTAACAGCGCAAAATGCATATAAAAACAATTAATAACTACAAAAAATGTAACACATACATTAAAAATACAAAAATTCCTATACAAAAAAACATACATCACATGCATATAAAATATATAGTAAAATATATAACAATAATAAAAATCAATATTTTTTAAGAACTATGGGGCCAATTACGATGGCGCGTAGCGGGGATTGGTACCGCCCACCTGTAAGGAGGTGGTCCTGCACCCCATATTACGATGTGACCGCCACCATGGCAGTTGCATCCAGCAATTTAACATTGCGGCGAGTGCTGGTGGCTGCCACTTAGTTCAGGGAAATGTAGGAGGGTACCCCCAGTGCACCAGGCCAAACACAAGGAGGGCCCACAACTGGCCCCCAAATCCAATCCCCACCAGCCTTTTCAAGGCGGTTTCACCACCATGGAAAGGCTGGCTTGAGCCAGCATTGTAATCTGGCGGACGGTGCCTGCTAGGCACCGCCACCATTTTACCCAATCTGGTTGGTCCGCCAGGCTGACGGAATGATTGCCTGTGGCGGACCTGTGGCGGGCAGTCTTTGCGCCTGTCACGGTACTAGGACGATTCGTAATTTGGCAGGGGGGGAATCGTTGTCGGATGGGGGAGGGCCCACCACCGCAAGGCTGGCGGCGGCAGACCTTCAGCCATCGTAATCGGACCCTATATTTTTGCAAACAATATTAAGCCTTTGGGGCTAAATAAGCACCTTTGGGCGCTGCCAATGGCATGACCGGCTTCCTGCCACACAGCAAATTGGGGCTTGCAGTCCGGCCCATACCGACACAGGCTTTGCTGTCCCACATAACGGGAGCCTCACAGGGATAAATAAGCATCTCTGGGTGCTGACTATGGTGTAGGTGGCTTCCTGCCACACAGCAAACTGGGGCTTGCAGTCCAGCCCCCACCAACACAGGCTTCACTGTCCCATGCAGCTGGAGCCCCGCAGGGATAAAAAAGCACCTCCGGGCACTGGCAACAGCGTAGGCAGCTTCCTGCTGCACAGCAAACTGGGGCTTGTAGTCCAGCCCCCACCGACACAGGCTTCGCTGTAGAATTATGATTTTTGGGAGTTGCGTTTTGCATCTACCATGTTCTGTAACTGAGAAAAAATGTTTAAAAAAACGACCTGAAATTAATTGAACTTGAGCAATATACACCTGTCAGACTAAGAACACAACACCTATTAGAAGCATGGCTGACCAATAGCATTCACTATACTAGAAATGTAAACCTCAATTACAAACAACAGCCCAGAAAAATTGTAGGTAAACTACATGAGCGCTCCACCACCACTGCTCAAAAACTGTTACGAGAATAAAGATGCATAGGTGATAGGCAAAAGACTGGGACAAGGCAGAGGAAAGAGATGGAGGGAGTGGGAGTGGGGAATTCAGTAAAAGTGATTTATTGGCTATTTTGTTTTTACTGTTATATTAAAGTTTAACAAAAATGACCTTCACTTAAATAAAAGCATTAGTGTATTGTGCATAGCAACAAAGGCCTACGCGTTTCAGCCGATGCCTTCAACTGGACAATAGAGTGGTCACATCTATAGTGTCTTTTTAAAGGGCAACTGCCCTATTTTTCTCTACCTCTATTTAAAAACAGCACTAGACCTGCAAACATCAATTGGGACGTGCATAAACACTATATAAAGTTCATATATTATACAATGGTGCCAAATCAACACCAAATGTGACATTTTTACATGAATTATAATCCTCTTAATTCATTTATCAAAATGATTTTAAAAACATTTAAATTGGAGAAAATTCTCAGGATTGGAGTGGAGAGTTGTTGTAAATAAAAGCATCTGAATACATCAGGAGGAAACAGAACATAAATGTAATGTTCTAACAGGCCATCTCGATATTCACCTCCACCTTCATCCATGGCCCAGAAGTTCACTTGGTTGTTGAACTTTGTTAGCAGGCCCTTGTTTCATTGGTCCTAAATAGCTTACCCTTGTTGCCCATCAAGATCATATTTGTTTAAAAATTGCATACCTTTCTATAAACATTTTTGGGTCAAATGTGTTCTACCCTGCCTTCTCAATCATTTCCCCCTTAATATTGATATTTACCTTGGCTATCCCATATAAAGGCCACATTATACCAGATTGGCCTCCCCCAACTTTGGGAGACCCCAGAGCAAGGCTGTCTGGCGGTAAAAAGAACGGAGTTGTTAGCTATAATTAGACAGCATAATCTGGACCAACTATACCGCCTGTCATCTATGGGTAGGTTGACAACGGAATTCCTACAAGTAAAACTGACCCCCAGTAAGGAGGAGTACCTAGATTTGATCCAGCCGCCCAGAGCAAAGAAGCTATATACCCAATTAAGGTACGGCTGTCTCCCGATTGGGGAATTGACTTGCAAGTGGATGGGAAGAGGTGTGGGGGTTTGTCCCGTCTGTAACAAAACCAAAGAAGACCTTGCCCATGTTTTATTTTTCTGCTCCGCTTACAGCAAAATACGAAAAGCCTGGCTCGTGCCATTGTGCAGAAACTTGGGATTAAAGCACTGTGCGCAAGCTTGTAGGATTTTACGCTATGACACTTCCCCCCCAATTGTGTTTTCTGTCTCCCGTTTTTTATATGGTATGTGGAGAAGAAGGTCAGCTCTGATAAATCAATCAACTACTAACTTTTAACATAAATGGAATTTTATTGTTCCCACTTTGATAACTGCTGTTTAATAACTTTTTATCCAAAATATTGAATTATTTAAGCATTTTATGTATATGTATATATTTTATCTGTGCTTTTATGGTCACCGACCGAAATAAAGCTATCAAAGTGAAGTGAAGTGATATTTACTCTACCTGCATAAGGTTTACAATATACAAACTTAAAAAAATAACATAAAACATATAAAAGTATAGCTTACAAAAAAATACAAATATATACTTTAAACTAATTTAAAAAAACAGACATAATTAAAAGACCTCAGCGCCAGTGTTTTAACTCCTTACCAAGTATATGTCAAATTGTCCCAATTGGCAAGCACTGAATTACTTGTAAGCCCCTAGTATATGGTACCCAGAGTTCCAAGGGCATGTAAGGCAGATTGTCCACCCAGGCCTGCAGCACTGTTTGTGCCACCCTGAGTGTGACAAACGTAAAAATGGCTCCCAGCCTACCACTACTGATTGGAAAGGCAGTGTTTATACTGCTAGTTCGACTTTGCCATTTAAACTAATGCTAAAGCCCCAACTTTCCTTTATAATATATGTAAGTCTCTCCTGCACAAGGCCTATAGAGACCTATGGCAGGTAGCTGTATATTGTTCAGCAACAAACATAGGGCACTATGTCTTAGCATCAAAAACTTTAAAGTTGTCATTTTGCTGAGGAAAAATCACAACTTAGAAGTAGGGTTGGGTGAAGAATTCCAGTCCGCCGGCAGAGTTCGTAGAGTTTTGCCTACTCCGTGCATAGTACGGGGCTTCCAAAAAGCTGTGCGAAGTGTTAAGTTGCTGAGTGCTCGCGAGAAAAAACATGCGCTAGACCTCCTCTCCGCGAGATTACCCAACGTGGACGGTTGCAGTAGGTTGCGGCCACTTGCTTTTAAAAATCTGCCCCTCACATTGAGGTACCTTACACCCAAGTAGAATGTCTAACCAAGAGGCAAAAGAGCAGCATTACCCTTTAGTACGACATGTAGTGCCATTCGTGCTAATTTTACAGCATGGGAAAACATCAGTGCGAGCAATAACTTAACAGACTTTGCTGCTGGCGGAACTCTGCAGAGCGCAGCTGATTTTTTCTGACGCTTCGTGGAATTCCATGGAGTAAAACTCTGCGAACTCCGTCAAGGACTAGTTAGTAGCTTCTTGGCTAACACAGTTACTGTTACTTGCTGGCATCCCAGCCTGGCTAACTTCTGAATGGGACTTCCTAACTGGTTACTGTAAGGTATCAAATTAATTGTGACAATAAATCCGAGTTGATGCCCAAGTCAAAATTAATGTCACTGTTGAAGTTAAGCAACTTTCAGAAACTTGCCACTCTGTGCTCCAGCTTGTCCGGTGGGCTCAGAGGCTCTGGCCACAGACAGCTTTCGGCTCGCCTGAGGAGAGGTGCAAACAACTCCCTTGGTTTATGAACAAAGGTAGCTGCTGCAGAGCAAGGTGTTACCTCCCCTCTCAGGAAGATACTCGGTGTTAGTGCAAAAGGCAAGTTTCAAAGTGGAAGCCGCCTTTGAAGGGCAAATGCTGATAACACCTCTGAGCAGGCTGCTTTTTGTTCATGTAGACAAGTTGGAGACAAGGACAGAGGGGGACAACTTGTCTCCAACCCAGTTTTCTTGTGGGCATGTAGCCCCAGTGGCGTAACATAGGCCCCTGCAGCCCCTGCGGAAAGGGAGGGGCCAAGCTCCAGAGGGTCCCCTCAGCACAGTACCTTGGCCTGAGAGCTCCTGACTGACTCTGCAAGGGGGGCCCTCTACGTAATTTGCAGGGGGGTCCCTCAAGTTTTGTTGCTCCACTGTGTAGCCTGTAGGTAGCCACAACTCTGTGGTGGGCTAGCAAGCTCTTCAAAATTGAAAAATGACAAGAATATTGCGCTCTGGTAATGCCAAATGCACACATCACTGGACTTTTGACACCAAAAAGGAGGGGACCTATTAGCCCATTAGCTAGTGACCAAGTTGTCTCCTCTGGGCTCTTTCCTGGGATAAAATGGGCTCCCCCAGCACCCTGGACCTCAGTGCATATTGGATGTGGGAAAAGGACCAAAGAAACATTGCCCGGCAGCCCTTGAAACAGCACAAAAAGAGGATGAACTATCAGAAGCACAGCACCAGCTGCACTTTGGGCTAATGAAGTTTGGACTGTGCCTGAGGCTCCTGGCTCGGAGAAAAATGTATTTCCAGCCCCAGATTGAAGCAGTGACTCCAAAGGTCAGTTGGCTGGCTGCCTGGACCAGCACCAGGGACATTAAAGCTGAAAAGCCCAAATCTGCAAAGTAGTAGCCACTTCTGAGGATCCATCATAGTCAAAATTTGCACCTGAGTCTGCTGGACCCGGAAAAGCTGTCAGATACTGGATTGGTTACCCAAGATGGACACTAACCCCCACCAAGGATATGTTGTCAGGAGATTGGTAGCCCAGCCTCAACTAGTTTTCTACTGTCAAAAAGGGGGCGTTGTGGGGCCCCGAGTTCTGAGGCCAAAGTTACCCCACATCACCAGTGGATCGAGAAATCACCCGCAACTCTCCCCAGTCGACCGCGCAGCACCAGGAGCATCTTTGAGCATCTTTCATTATGCATCTCCAGCATCACAACGACTCCATTGTAGTCCATGGCGGTCATTTCCTAAAGAATGGAATTGGACTGGAGAAGGACCTGATGGCCAGGTAACTTTCCAAAGTAACCTTACTGGCCTTGTAGACGACTGCCTTGTCAGATTTGGTCACCAAGTTGCAAAACAAGCTCTTTCAAACTTTTCAAGAGTTTAGTAACTTTTTGTTACTCAAAGCTTGTTTGAGGTTGCATTTTAAAGTATTTCTATCTTCAAAAATCTGTATCTCCGGACCCCTCCAGTGGATTGTAATGATCAAATACTCAATAAATTCATGAAAATATACTCTTTGTTTTATAAATTGTTTTTGTGTCTCTTTCTTGTTGCGTCATGTTCTTTTTCCATTGTTTGGTGCTGTTAAATGTTTTACACTAAGTTCCTTTGTCAAGGCTTGCTGTTCGAAGCCACAGCTACCCAGGGTTGAGCAAAGTTGATACAAAAGGGTCTGACTGTACTCAAGACAGGTATTGTGAGTATATTCCATGATACAGCCCTATGGTCATATCATATAATGCGCCCACATCCTCACAACAAATTTGTTAATCATCCACCTCTGAGCTTCTGCACTTATCGTATAGTTCTGTCCCCATTTTCTTCCACTTTTACATCTTTTTTGGTAACCAATACTCCCTGTGCATCATAAAAAAGATCATTCTGCTTGAAGGAACCTAACTAATTTGCATGAGAGTAAATCAAAGGGTACTTGCCATTGATCCTCCAAGTCTTCTTCAGGGAAACACCAAATTCAACAATGATGGGGCAGGAGAGACTGCAAATAGTCTGTATCACACATAGGGTAATACAACCTTGCTATTTTCTGCTCTGACCCGCTGTTCTAGGGCAGCGACTTTTGTAAGCTTTCCCCAATGTACTCACTCTCCCCTTTAATCTTGTAAACCCATGAGGAAAGCTGGACATAGTTCAAATTAGAGATTCCTCCCTAAGGTATTTAGGAGAATTCTTGCCATGATTGTTTACTATTACTGTCAATGAGAACCTCCCATTTAAGAAGGTTTGAGGTCTTAAGAGGAGGCTGATGGCGTTGTTAAAAAATTCAGCGGTTCCCGCTGAATTACAAACTGGCACATACTTGTTGTAATACAGAATCAACCATCAATGTTTGTCTATGCCTTTGGAAAGCTCCAGCCTTCAACGCTTTTAATTTAATGATTTGACCTTCTTAAAAAATATGGGCACAGTGAAGCCAGTATGGGCAATTAAGGGGTATTTTGATGAGGACAAAATACATATTAAAAAAAATAAATAAAGAACATAAAAAAATGTGTGATTCAGACAAAAATTTTAAGATGACTGAAACTGATCAATAAATTCATCCCCTGAATATGAGTTGCTGACAAAGAATTCAATTATTATCAGCGCAACTGAAAATCTTTCTTAAGAATCATTAGTTTGAATGTTTCCCTCCCGTGTCTATATGTGGACTTTTACAGTCATATTATTGTGATGAGGACAAAATACATATTAAAAAAGAAAAACATTTTCATACAAAATAATATAAATAAATTTAGGATGCAGACAAAAATTCTAAGATGACAGAAACTGATCAATAAATTCATCACATGAATATGAATTGCTGACAAAAATGTTTTATCAGCGCAACTGAAAATCTTTGGTCACATACTTCGATCTTCCTTAAGAATCATTAGTTTGAATGTTTCCCACCTTCTGTGGACTTTTGCAGTCATATTATATATCCAGATATGTGTGCTTTCCCCTCCAAAAGTAAGGTAACCCCCATCAAAGCCATCCTAATTGCCTCCAGTTCTTACTCATTGGAAGAGTGATCATTTTGGAGAGAATACCAGTCCCCTTAAATTACCTGAGTCTTTGCCCATGCACAAACCATGAACCCTGGCATCTGATGTAATCACTGAACATCATAGGTGTGATAGCAATACTCCTTCTGTTAAAGTATTCAACCACTGCTCCAGATCATGTCTAATGAGCTGCTATGAGGGTGTTCCCTGATGGCATTTAAGGTAAAGAAGATCCGAATGATGGAGAGTAAGATTCACAGCTATTTGCAAATGAATCCTGGCATGTGGAACTATGTACAGAGTTGCTGCCATGCCCCCTGGAATCAGCACCCGAATTCTTGCTTTTGGAGCATCTTGATACAAAAAATTGGGGTCTGAGTGGGTCTGTTCTCTGGAAGAGTCACTATCGCCAGATATTTTCCGTATCTGCCTCTTCGAACTCTTTCTCTTTAGAAAAAGAAGGTTGTATCAAAGCATACAGTAGCTTGATAGGCTGGGCATATTTGGGAATGTAAGTATGACCGAAATGTCAAAATCCCAGCAAAGACTGTCGTTTTTTCAGGGTTGTCGGAGGATGCAAATGTGCTCACTTCCCCAGGAAGTGAGGCGCCAAGCCTCTTCCTTCATTATTGAGCTTGTACCCCAAGAACAACACTGTATACTCTGCAATGTGGGATTTTGCAAAGTTAAATTTATAGCCGTAGTCCGCAAATAAAAGCTATGATGCGGTCCACTCGACAAAGATGCTGCCATAATTCGTCGTCTGTGAGATAAATATCATCAATGTACGAATACGCATCTGCGTCTATGCTGTCTTACAAAGAGACGAATAGGGCGGCGAATACACCCGGGCTGTTTTTGTAGCCCATGGCCAAACGCCAACATTTTTTTGTTTTCCACTGACGGCAAAGGCAGTCCATTGATTGCTTTCAGGGCCCAGATTGTGACTGAAAAAGTTGTTGGAAATGTCAAGCGTAGTTTTATATTTTTTACAAACAAGACTGTCTACTAGTGGCAGAACTATGGGTATTCTGAACCGCACAGGTACGACAATGAGAGTTCAAATGCAGGTAATCCAAAACTGAGTGGTACGACCCATCGGGTTTAGTTACGGTAAACAGAGGGTTATTCATTGGTGACACACATGTCTCAATCACTCCTTGATACTCTAATTGATCTAGAATCTCAGAAATAGGAGCTTTTGCCTCCCGCCGGAGGGGACACTGGGGTTGTGGCTGGCATAGACCGTTACGGTAGCTCATGCGGGGGAGAATCATTATCCCAACCCACCTGAGTACGGTACAGATCCGGTGCAAGCACCAAAGCCCACTCTTCTGCTAAAGCCTTTGCATGCTCCTTGGAGATGTTATGTGAAAAACTTGGAAATATAGCCTCCTCTCCCGGTGGAGCTGCCAAAACAAAAGGCGGGGGCCAATCTGCCTCTGCCAACAGAATGTCATAAGAAGAAGTCAGATTTTCCCAAAAAATCTTTTTGATTACACGCTGTATGTCACCTTCAATCATAAGAACTATATCATACATCAAGCAGTAAGTTGGTCGGGCCACATGGCCTTGAGCTTTTCCTTTTCTGCCCCTAAATGCCTAGGTCAGCTCCAAGGGCGGGAAGTTACGCGCAGACAATGGAGGAAAATAACGCCAAACTCATTTGGTACAGTATTTTCTCCTCTGCTACTTAGTGATTGTAATGACATCAATGAAGCTCCAAGCAAATTGGAGCCAGAGATGATAAAGGCTTTTGATACTATCGCCCCGAACAAAACAACGATAATCCATGACAGAACTACTCCGGCGTCTTGGTACTCTGACAGTTTAGAGGTAGAGAAAGCCTCTTGCAGAGTTAGAGAACGCAAATGGAGGAAATCAAAACTAGAGGAAGACAGACTGGCCTATAACATAGCACATAGGATGTACCTTAAGAATTGTAATATAGCAAGACGAACATTTCTAGCCACTCGAATAGATGAGGCAAAGTGCTCTTCCAAAGAATTCTTTAGGATTCTCAAAGAGATCACCGCTCCAAGAGCCAGCAATCTTGCCTGCCACCCCACGCAGGAATTCTGCGATGAGCTTGCCAAGCATTTCAAAAGTAAGATAGACAATATCTATGACTCCTTTGATGAGGAATTAGAGAATAGGGAAGAAATCCTAATCCCAGATAATCCCCCCCCCCCCACCGAGACTGGAAACCTTTGTAACTATCACTATGGAGCAAGTCCTACCACTGTTGAAACATATTAAGTCAGGCTCCCCGTCTGATGAGGCTCCCCCCCACATCATTTCTGACCTAGCAATGTAGTTGGTAAATCCAATTAGGGAAATCTGCAATGTGTCTTTAGTAACCTCCTCCTTTCCATCGAAACGGAAGAAGGCATTTATTAAACCTCTGCCCAAGAAACCTTCAGCAGATTGCACTGACTTACAAAACTATAGACCCTGGTCAATCAACAACTCTCAAACTATTTGGAACATTACAATCTTTTGGACCCGTCGCAGTCTGGCTTCCGTGCTGGATACAGCACGGAGTCTGCCTTAACAGTGGTAACAGATACAATCAGGCTACTGTTAGACGAAGGGACCCCTACAATGCTGGTCCTCTTAGATCTGTCACCAGCCTTTGACACCATCTCTCACAGAATCTTGTTAGATAAACTGCGAGAGATTGGTGTCACAGGGATGGCATTAGAATGGCTGCAGAGTTTTCTATCGGATAGATCTCAATGTGTACAACTGGACACCCTCGTTTCCCAGACTACAACTGTAGACAAGGGTGTACGTCAAGGCTCCATACTAAGCCCCACCCTGTTCAATATCTATGTGTCATCTCTGGCCACTGTTATCAAATCCTGTGGGTTCCAAACCATCTCCTATGCGGACGATACTCAGGTGATAGTCCCCATAGAGAAGGACCCCGCGGTGACCAGAGATAGATTCAAGCTCTGTTTGCTAAAAATAGCCACATGGATGAGAAAGAACTTCCTGCAACTTAATTCAAACACAACTAAGATCTTATTGTTTGGGAAAGCTGAGGACTTGTGGACAGAGTTGGAGAAGCTCCCACCCCAAAAAATGGGCAAAAAACATGGGCATTATAATGGATAATAACCTATCCATGGAGGGGCATGTTAAGACTCTATCAGGCAAGTGGACTGATTACGGAAACACTCTGCTGGTGGGGATGAGGGAGGACCTGCTCTCTAGGCTACAAGTCATGCAAAATACGGCGGCACGCCTAGCACGTACTCCATCTTTACCGCTATCGAGAGAGTTACATTGGCTTCCTATTAGGAAAAGAGCAGTTTTCAAACTTTTATGCCTAGTCTTCAAAGCACTTTACGGACGGGGATCTAGATACCTAACTAAGAAATTAGAATGGTATACCCCGGCTTCGGCAGCTAAGATCCAGTGGCCAAAAGCTCCCTCAAACGCAGAGAATTATAAAACTTAAGATGGGTGGCCGCACCTTTTCCTACCTGGCCCCCAAATATTGGAATGCATTGCCAGAAGACCTGCGGGCATGTCCCACCTTTATTATCTTTAAGAAACACCTAAAAACCTGGCTATTTCAATTGAGTAATTCTGCATGAAGATGCCTGCTTCCCGGGCACTGAGAGATCCCCTGGGGGATGATTTGTGCGCCACATAAATAATAAATAAATAATATAATCTGTCAGGGAGAGCCACTCGGGTGTCAGCCGTTTCAACTGTGATGAATGTTTCAGTTGCTGTCGCCTCCAGAAATGGACGCAGTGCTTGCTGCACTATGGTAACCTCCGCTGCGCTGTCTAGCAGTGTAACTGCCCATGTTAGGTTCTGGAGCCGTGTCCACACCATCTGTGGCATATCTCGCTGTTAAGGCAGCAGCTTTCTTTTTCTGAAACTGTGGGCGCTGACAAGGAAAATCCTCTTGTTTCCCCTTTCCGTCCTTGCGGGGCACCTCGACCTCTTCCGCGCTCCTGGCGTTCCCTTCCACCAGCTTGTGAGCTCGATGTGTCCTGTGACGAAAGAGGACAATGCTGATCAGGAAACAGAAACCTGTCAGGAGACCTATTTCTCGCGCGGTCGAGCAACTCATAAGTGCGCTCAGAAGACTCGGGTACCGGTGACGCTGCACGCGACCCTTGTTTCGTTGTTGCTTCCCCTGTTTTTATTTTTCCAATTCTTCTTAGGAAAAATTGGACTGTTGTTTTTAGTAGACTGTGCCGTCTGTGTTTGCTTTTGAGCTGGTATCTTAGCAAAAGGCTTAACACCCAAACTATTGCGGCCTATGGTCTTATAGGCGTCTGCAATAATTTTTGGTAATTCGCAGGGTTTCTCTTTTTCAGGGACAAGGCGTAAGGCATTAGACACTTGAAAGTTAACTGCATCTCCCTTGACATTAGCAAGGATCAGATCAGCTATTACGTCGAACACTCCAACTAACTTCATACCCAACTCCACAGACACCTCCGGTCCGTGCTCATCTTGAACACGCTTAATCACGGAGGGGAGCACTGTCATCAAAGGTGTGTCAAAACACTTCGCATACATTGCCGCGAACACTGTACAGATATTTTCACAATCTGTACCTTCGGATATTAAGTCTTTCTGCAAACTAATAGTTAAAATCCTGTGTATTTCCACAGGAGTGGTATTTGGAAATACCGCTCCCAGCTGGTCAAATTTCTCAGCAAGGTAAATCAACCTTATTCTGTGGACGCTTGCCCATAACCAAGTTAACCATGACGGGACTAATTGTCAACCCGCAAGGTGCAGCTGGTTGCGCAGCAACCCCAGGTGCTCCCATCTGGAGATTGCGTGAAACATATTGTACAAGAGCCCTGTGCACCTCAATCAAGGAGGTGTGCAAGGCACACAGTTCTGCTACTGTTCCTGCCAAATAACATGGATGTGGTGTGTACCCGGCCAAAACTGGCCAAGAGGCCCCTGGAATTGATAAACGGCCTAAACGGACCGGAGTCACTGGGTGGGGTAGGGCGTCATTAAACCAAATACGGTGTTCCCATGCCGAAATTGCAACTTCAAGAGTTCTATAAGGCCGATATACATTAGGTGTTGCAGTGTGAGTGTATACATGGAACAAGTTATAATCTCCATTCACTGCTGGAAACTTTACCCAAGAATAAAACACCTCAAAGTGGAAAGCTGGATCAGCTCCAACCACAAAAATAAGTTTGATACCTGCGTCTGGCACTCCATATGCGTGCACATGACGACGGAGCGGAGGACGGCTATGTGCCGCAATATCAACATCAGCCATAAGGACTAAGAAAGAAGAACAACTTAATGCGTGGCAGAGCAATATAAGGTAGTAATCCAAAATAATAATAAAACCCTTTAATTGTATCAAGCTTGAAAAAAACTATAAAAACATCGATATAGGTAGGTTATACCGTCACAACTGTTTACCGGAAAACAGAAGCGAGGGTTTTGTGGACAAGCACAAGCACTACTCAAGTATCTCGCAAGTAAGAACCAGACCAAACGTTAGGTACACCATGTTGCAGGGATTGATGGGGTCTTCAAAAACATTCAGAAATATTACATAGATCCAGCACAAGACATACACTTCATGAGAAACATTTTTCACATGCATCCTTCAAAAGTGAATCTCTGAATGTACAATGCACTCTCCAATCATCTAGATATGGATGAACTAAGAGGCCTTTTTTATGAAGCAGTGCCACTAATGGACCCAGGACCTTGAAGAAGACTTTCAGAGGTGACTTCAACCCGAAGGGAAGGACTGCAAAATTAAAATGGAACGGTCCTACTGTAAACCTCAACTACTTCCAATGGGAATGAATTAGCATTTGAAGATATACAGCTTGTGATTCTATTAGTAGATATGCTAGTGGAGGAACCATGGGAATTACTTAATGCAAGGATTCAATTTTGAAATTAATTGTTTTCACTCATGATATTTACAAACTTCAAATTCAACACTGGATGAAATCCCCAGAAGCTTTTTTGACGAACAGCAGGATTGAGCATGTTCCCCTTCCGCATTCTGCCGGAGGAACTGGGATAATGCCTCTTATCCTTTACATTCCCACAGAGCCTGTTATTTCAACATGTTCTTTGGAACAGGAGTAGGGATAATTCTCAAATCCAGAGGAAAACATTCAAAGTCTATTCGATAGCCATTTTCCCAATATTCGAAACCCAGAGATCCTTATCCTAAATATCAAGAAATCACTGATTTCTCCCTCGTACAATATTTCACCTTAATATTGACATCAGAATATCGTGGTCAAAATATGGAGGACTAAAATATCATGAAGATAATTTTTTTATATAGGTAAATATAGGTTTAAATTACATAACTCCACATTTATGTACCACAATATACATAACTTGAGTTAACTAAAGTAAACCTATACTTATCTGTATAAATGTACCCTCACAATATTTTGGTCATCGAGATTTTGGCAGTGATATTTCGGTAAAAAGATATTTGTGTTATTGATATTTGTCATTGAACGCCCCTTACAGCCCACAGATTGCCATCCTCTCTAAAAAACTCAGGGTCAGATGTAACAACCACCAATTTGCGAGTCGCAAATTGCGTCACATTTGCAACTCTCAATTTGCGACTCACAAATTGGGATGCACAACAGTGTCTGAGACACTGTTTGCAATTCCCAAAGGGGTCGCGAATTGCATGCCTCATGCATATTAATGAGGCTGTCGCCATTTGAGACCCATTTGAAATGGTTGGCACTGCCAGGGATGGTGGCCTGCTGGGTTCAGCAGATTGCCATGTCTGGGACTGCTTTTGCAGCTGGTTTTCCTTAAAGAAAAAAGGGATGCATTTAAAAAATAAAAATGTAACTTTTCATTTTCAATTTTTAAGGGCAGGCAGTGCGCATAGCTTTCCAAAAGGGAAGGGGCCCTTTGGGTCCCCTTCCCGTTTGCGAGAGCTTTACCACCCTTCTTAGAAGGGTGGCAAACTGCGAGTGTTTTGCGACCACAATTGCAGTCGCGAAATATTCTTACATAGCTTTTAGAGTCACTATTAGGAAGGGAACGCTCCTTCCTAATAGCAAGTCGCTAAACCCTATTTTGTGAGTCGCAAATTGTTTGCAACTCGCACAATAGGATTGGTGCATGGGCCACACATTTTCTGCAGTTGCAAACGGGCCTAGAACCCCTTGGCAAACGCAAAAAATGGTCGTACATCTAGCCCTTCGTGTTTTTGTTTTGAAGAGGATTTGGTTAGTTTGTAAGTGACTCACAGCTATATGACCAAAGTATCATGATGACTTCCAGTTTATATGCCATAACATGCTTTCCTGCTTTGAAAGATTTTGTCAACATAACATTCAACTGCCCACCAAATAACCTTTTACCCTCAAAATACATGTTCAATGATTAAGACTTCTATTCAATATCAGCTTTCTAGTCCCTTGCCCTTTTATTTACTCTGGCTAGATATAGGTCCCTGAAACCACTACAGCTGGTCTGATATCATTGCAGGCACCAATAAATCCACCTTTTGCATAGCAGCTGCTTTAAAATCAAAATCCTTGACCAAGGGCTTAGGTTTTAAAGCAGGTGGGTACAAGCTCTCAATGTCAAAATATTAGCAACAAATTCTTAAGAGTACCTTTCACATTCTTATCCACAGGGTCCAAGGGTAAGCAAATCTGGATTCACAAAAGTACGCCCAATTAAAATATTCAAAATAGAGTCAATTTTGATTGCATGAGGTGGGATTTCTTTTGCTTCTAACAAGAAACATATTAGGGGTAGGGAATGAATAATATTGATATGCTCCTTGTTCTTCCATTCCCCCAAAATAAATTCTTTAATCTTGCTAAGGACTGGTAAAGCAAAAAAGGTGAATCTATCATATTTAGAAATTACACCTGGATGATAATCAGTAAATGGCACAAGAGAAAGACCAAAGTCTCAGTGATGTGATCCAGAATTGACTTATTTCTCTCCACTGATATATTTGCCTGAAGTGGAAGTACTATAACACTCTTGCTCTGATCCAGTAGAAGCTCCATATGTCAAGTTCCTTTTACCAGCTTTTTGAAAAATTATTTATGTTTTCCTGCGGTCAAAAGTTTGGGACCTGCATTGTCAATAATTCCTTGAACATTAAAAGTAGCCATAATTACTGAGCCTATGACAATTGCTTAAGCCATTCTTATCATCAGATGAAGGCAAGATGAGACATAAGACTTCCACTGTGGAAATAATTTGACTCTAAAAAACTTATATAAGGCTACTGACCAATCATAAAACATAAATTGCAACAAATCAAATAGAGAAATTGTATCTCACTTTTTGAATCTGTAGAACGTAACAAGTTTAAGCCTTAGGAAGCCTTAAGAACAGGTCAAAACAAAGTGACACAACCTCTGCTAATCTTTTACCTCGACCTTCAGGATGACTGTCTTAGAATATATCCAAAAGTCACTCTCTTCCTTCTTTCTGGTTACATAAGCCAACCAGCTCCTCAATTTCCTTAAGAAAGAAAACGTGCTGTTTTCCAAATAAGTCTTTTTACTCTGCTAAATACACCATCTCCAGGGTGGCTTACTTTCCTGTTGCCACCTTACCTCTATCCAAAAGCAGATTCTTGAAACGGTAAATTTGGAAAGTCCAGCTGATGCGAGTATGCCTCACCATTATCAAGGAGTTCTGATGCGCTGACAATGCTATGCATCCCCTGACTCTGAAGGAGAACATGTTGAAGTAGGAAGCAGCACAAGAAAAGGCCCACCAGCCGTAATGAGCTCGCTATTTTCAAATTTAAAACAGGGGAAAATATACTAACACTTTGTGCTGAGTTTGAATCACTGGCACAAAGAAGAATGAATATAACATATTTCAAAACCAATATGATACGTGGCAGAATCAATATTCCATGTAGCAAAACAAACACAATGCCCAACCAGAATGAATACTTTTCTTAAAGAATTATATTATTAAGACATATTTCAAATTGAATAAAACATATTCTAAAATATATGTCAACTATATTGAATTGAATATAGGCCTCACTGGAAAGTATATAGAAAGCACTGAAGTTAATGTGACTTGAATTTTAAAAAAAGTATTTACCTAAGTATCTGATGAGTTAAAAGAAATATGACACATGTTGAAATAAATATGATGTATTTATTTGAACATAAACTTCAGTGAAATGATTATGACACATGATAAAATTGAATTTTGAAATTGATATAAATTGAGAAGACTATGATACACCTCGAAATTAACATTAACATATTATAATGATTATGACTGGTGTTGAAATGTACATGTCAAACACTGAAATGAGCATGACTTTTATTGAAATTAATATTGCATACTTTATTATGACTATATCATGCATGAAGTTTGAATTCAAAATACGTTAAAATGAATATAAGCCACATTAAAACTAATATGACACATGTTCAAATGAATATAACATTTGCTGAAATGAGTATGAGAACTGTTAAAATCATTGTGACGTATTCTAAAATGTATGGATGTCTCCAATGTTTAAAGAAATATGACATACATTGAATTGATTGTGATATATATTGAAATGAATCTGATCCCTCTTTAAAAAAATATGACATGGATTAGAATAAAATGGCTTATACTGATATGATAATGACATAAGGTGCAATGAACATGTCAGACATTAAAAGTATTGCAACTCTATTTGAATACAAGTCAAGTCAAAGAAGGCTTTATTCGATTGATTAAATAAGCAATCATAAAAGCACACAGTTAGAAATACATTAAACATTTCATACATTAAAATTCATATCAAATATTACATAAACTCCAATTCAAAAAAGTTAAAACAGTATTAAACTTACAGAAGCCCTCGTCCTATTAAAAACAATCAGGTAAGCATGTGTTTCCTTTGGCTCAAAACATTTTTCAGAAAAATTGCAATCCTAAAAGCACTATTCTCATTTTTAGGTATTGTAGTACCAGGAAAGCAGGACGACATTGGCGAAGCCCATACTGTTTTAAAATGGTAATAGAAACATGCTCCTTACAACAGAGTAAAATTTGCAAAAAACAGTAACGTGAATCGCAGATTGAGGGGAAGGATTATCAAAAGGGCAAGGCTGGAGGTCTTGAGACCAATCGTTCATAGTGGGAAAAGTAACTAGTCGATGAAAGACCCCCAACCTAAATCGAGTTAATAAAAACCTGTCGTATGACCCAGGAACAGAGGTTAAATAGGGTTGAATATTAAAAGTAGTTAAAACCATCTGATTATGCAGGTCTGTGGGTTTAAGATCTCAGAGGACATTCTAAGGGTATCTAGCAGCAGAATACCATTTTTTCTTAATTCCTTCCTTGGTATTGCCCCTAGAGTAATAGGATTGGTAAAATACTCTAAATGGCCAAGATCTTAAAATAAATTATAAACATATCTTAGCCATGGTATCCTCATTGCACCCTCCAGTTTTAATATGTCTAAGAGGATATCTCTATTCAGTTTGGCCTCCCCTTTATTCCAGAACCTGTGCCATAATAGAACAGGCTTAAGCCTGATAAGATCAGAGATGAATGAAAGTCCTAACTCTGCATGACAGATGCAAGCTGAGGTACCATTCGAGACAGATGAAATATATTTTAAGAAGGAATTTTCTACTCTCTGAATTAGGAGCAGGTTAACAAACCCCCAAACCCCACTCCCATAAACTGCCGCTGAAACACACTTTGCCTTATAAATTTTAATGAGGTCCTCGGGAGGTCTTTTGCCCAGTTTTCTGTAAAAGACAGTTAGGGCAGATGTAGTGTGTAGAAGTACCAGTATTTTTGCTGCTACTGCTTGTGCCCAGGTGTCATTATGGGCAAAGAGAATGCCCAAGTATGAGAATTTCTTAGTGGCCCCAATCTTTTGTCCTCCAACAAACATATCCTTATGTTTCTTGATACCATTACCACAGCGCATAACAAAGGTTTTGGATGAGTTTACCCTTAGACCTAGATCTTTCATAAATAATAAAAACTATCCAGAACGTGCTGGAGGCCTACTTTTGTGCAAGACATCAGCACTGCATCGTCTGCATACAAGAGGGCTGGTATTGGGTGACCGGGTGCTTGGGGGAAGTTTTGATTATCTTTAAGGAGAGCCTTCCCTAATCCATTTATATACAAATTAAAAAGGAATGGGCCAGGACACAACCCTGCCTGACTCCGCTCCTAATCGGAAAGGCAGCTGAGCGCTCGCCCGTCAGACCATAGCGCACACGTGCCTTGGCATCACTATAAAATGTTTAAGAAAATAAATGATATTTGCATCAACCCCCAGAACTACTAATATTGACCATAGTTTAGTGTGGA
This sequence comes from Triturus cristatus, assembly GCF_964204655.1. Taxonomy (NCBI): domain Eukaryota; kingdom Metazoa; phylum Chordata; class Amphibia; order Caudata; family Salamandridae; genus Triturus; species Triturus cristatus. Next base: position 1,565,183,733 of record NC_140590.1, read on the forward strand.
CCATACAGTCAAAAGCAGCTGTGAGGTCCACGAATGCTAAAAATAGGCTCCCTTTCTTAGCCCTTGTGTACTTCCCCACCAAAAGAGAAAGAGTCAAGCCCTGCTCTACAGTCCCACACCGGCCCGAAAGCCATATTGAAGGTCCGACAGAGCAGTGTTATCATCAGCCCAATCCTGAAGACGTTCCAATATAACTCTGCCTGCCACCTTCGTTATGGAATCCAACAGGGAAATTGGCCTGTTGCACCCTGGATCTTCTCTGTCCCCCTTTGTGAAAATGGATACAATAGTAGATTCTACCCACGTGGTTAGAAAGTCAGTGCTACAGCAGGCGTGAAGCACCTGTACCAAAAGGGGCCCCCACTGGGGAATGTTTGATTTAAACATATCTACGGGGACCCCATCTGGTCCAGGAGCCTTGCCATCCTGACTCGCATGGAGGGCCCGCTCCACTTTCTCTAGGGTAAATATTGATTCCTTGTGATGAGCGGAGTGATTTGTACCATGAACCTCCTGGACGTTATTATCCATCATATCAGAATTTCTCTCGCCATTATATACCTCAGCAAAGTGCTTCATCCACTGTTCCTCGGTTATGGCTATCTCGATCGTCGGACCAGCCTCTCTGGATAAGAATGGTGCCCTGATTGCCTTCCAGAATGCTGCACTGTCTTTAGCAACTGAGGCTGAATATAATGCCTCCCATGCCTCCTTCTTCAATGTAATTTTCCTGTCCCTTAATGCTTGTTTGTATGCTGTTGTAAGTAGATTAGATAGGCATCAGGACACGTCTTCAGGTTGTAAGATAGATTTATTAAGATAGCACAGCAGAGATAAAGCACTTCGCTAGCTGACCAGACCATCAACTGCCAAGACTGGAACATTCACATACCAGATAGAACACTCATAAGTAGTGAGGGAGGTTGATGAGACATAAACACAAAGAATGGACTACTGACCCCAAGTAGCCATAACAAAGCAAGCACATATATACAACATATCTTCTTCCTTTACAGAAAACACAATAAACGCTTCAAACACCCAACAAAAGCTTAAAGCATGAAAAGGAAAAGCAAGAAAACATAAAACATGTAGGAGGTCAACGACCTCTTGGACTTCCAGATGACGAAAGCAAAGGGCAGGATAAGAAGAGGATCACAATGAGAATCATGACAAAAATCACGATGACATGACCACCTTCTTCCCTTCGATTGACGAAAAACAAAAAGAAACAGTCTACTCTCTACAATCCGTCCTTGTGGCCATCAAAAACGGGAAGAGACAGCTTACGCACTCCAATCAGTTTTTCGTCTGTCGCGGCTTACTGCACACAGTTGAAGATATAAAAGTTCAACAAAAGCCTCAAATGCTCAATAGTTCTGGAAGAATGCTCCCAAAGAAAAATCTTAGCCAGATTTCTTACAGTCTAAAATGACGCTCCGGTACTTTTCTTGGGTTAAAGACCACTCGATGTAATTTGGGCCTCTACATTAGACTTTAAATTAAATTTCTTAGTTGACAAACTGTCTCAGTACTAAGGCTAAAAAGCCCGGCTCTAGTCGCGGAACATTTGTACCGGTAGAAAGAACCTCCATGTCACGATTTTGTCTCGTGGTACTGGAACTCTTGTCGTCACAACTCTAGGTCGTGAACACTCCTGGACAAAGGACACATTTTCCCTTTCTTTTCCTATCCCGGTACTGATTTTATGACATCTGTTGTCTCCCGCTAGATAGGTTGGAACTTTAGTTCTCTCATATTTGCCCTTTTTCTTTGTCTTCGTCTCCTTACGGTGCTGGGACATCCTTTGTCCTCTCGCGGTTTCTGGTTTCGCCGGTCCTGGGACTACCATTGTCCTCTCCCGGTCGTGGTCTAAGGCTCACTTCCTCAGTCCTTACTGAAGCGGGGTAAAAGTTGCAATATTTCCTCTAAAAAATATTGAACTACGCGGATGATGTCCTGCTGACTTTGGACGACCCTAGGAGGTCGCTGCCTGCTTGCCTCCGAGAGCTGGACGCCTTTGCGGGGGTGGCCGGCTTCAAAATGAATATGAGCAAGTCGATGGCATTAGACGTGTCCCTGGCTGCGGAAACCAGGAGGGATCTTCAGCGGCTCTTCCCCATGCAGTGGTCCTCGTCCACGGTGCCGTATCTGGGGATTCTGCTGGCGCCTACATTACCGGAGATGGTTACGGCCAATTATGCCTCCCTCAGCAGGAAGATCAAGGACGAGCTTGGCCGCTGGAACAAAGGCCTGCTGTCCTGGCTGGGGCGAATCGCGGCGGTCAAGATGACGGTGTTGCCCCAGATACTATATCTTTTCCGGGCCCTTCCGCTCCAACCCCCGGTGGGCTGGATACGACAAATGCAGGCTGACATCTCCCGCTTTGTCTGGCAAGGCCGCAGGCCACGCATGAAGAGGGTCCTCTCCACGCTTGCTCCGGAAGCGGGGGGGCTCGGCATTCCGGACCTCCGTAAGTACTTTCAGGCGGCACAGCTCCGCCATCTGGTGGAGTGGAGCAGGTGGGAGTCCAACAAACATTGGCTCTTCCAAGACCAGGCAGTGGCGGGCCGCACCTTACAAGAGGTTCCATTCCTGCGCCGCGCGCATCGCCCCCCTAATCTTTACGCTTCCTTTGTTACGCGGGTCCCCCTGCGTGTGTGGGACGCGGTCTGTGAGGCCCGGGGCCTTACCACCTTCCCTTCGCTGCTCACTCCCATTGCGGGCAACCCGGACTTCTCCCCAGGGATGGAGCCGGGGGTTTTCTCCCACTGGGTGCAGGCGGGCTGCAGGGCACTCTTCCAGATCTATGGCCCGGAAGGAGTGGTTCCTTTTCAGCAACTCCGCCAGGAGTTCGGCCTGACGGAGCTGGACAGATTGCGCTATATGCAAGTTCGGCATTGGGCCCTCCAGCCCCAGGTGCGTGCCACCGCCGCCCGTCCAATTACACCGTATGAGAGGTGGTTGGCTACTCGGACCTCCGACGCTAAACTGATCACCGACCTGTACAAATACCTACAACCCCCGCCGTTTCACTACTACAACCCGGGGAGGGAGCGTTGGCACAGGGAATTGGGTAGGACACTCAGCCACAAGGAATGGGACAAAATTGCGTATCGGGCGCGGCACTCTGCATATCACACGGGCCTTACGGAGACCTTTACTAAGGTGTCCACATACTGGTACTACACCCCGGAGAGACTATATGAAATGCATAAACACACTGACAGGGGGTGCTGGCGGAGCTGCGGGCAGGAAGGTACCCTTACACACATTCTTTGGGATTGCCCAGTGCTGACCGCCTACTGGAAGGAAGTCTTGGACGAGGTGGATAAGCACTTTGGGATAGAGCTGCCGCGACTCCCGGCGTATGTCCTGTTGGGCCTCCCCAATGACCTAATGTACCCCCTGAAGTCCCGTAGGGGTAGGCAGATCGCAATCGCGCTGGGGTCTGCGGTTCAGAACATTCTAATCCACTGGCGCACAACCACCGTCCCCTCCATCACCGGTTGGTTGCATAGGCTCTGGCATGTGCTGGGGATGGAGAAGCTGTCGCTTACGGTTGCGGGGGAGATAGACCAATTTGAAGAGCTATGGCAACCCTTTCTAGCGCTGCTGTCCACGGAATTCCGGGAGCTCACCTGCCCGAGGTATCTTAGGCTTCTCAGGCTGACGCCGCCGGTGACCCCGGCGGACTAGCTTACATGTGAGACGGGGACCCCCCGGGGAGGGGGGGGGGGTGCGGGGCTTCCTGGTTAGGATTACTCTGAGCGGGACCATAGGACGGGGGGGGGGGGTGTTGTTGTTTCGTTACTGGGAGGATGGGGGATGGGAGGGGGGGGATTGTGTTCTGTTGAGGTGTTGATGGGGGGGTTTTTATTGCTTAGATTTGGGGTGTCGGATACGCGTGCGGGGATTCCACAGCTTGTATTTCTAGCTTTCATTTACTGTGTTTTTCCCCCTGACCCACCGCGCTACCTATTGCCAACCCTCTGGAGTTGCACCCTTTTTTTTTGACTGTATTCCATGTATCCTGCCCTCCTATCCCCCTCCCCCATGGTTTGTTTTGTCTCAATAAAAACGTTTTAAACATAAAAAATATTGAAATAGGAATTTCCCATTTGCATTTCATCTCTTTAAATTGACAAACATTCAATACTTTAAAAGATGGCATCTTTTCTCATGACTTTAAGTCTATATATTTTTCTTCTTCCATCTGCCACACCTGCTTTTTTGAACTGCTCTGTAACTATGCTGGAATTAAATGAACACACTCTCCACAAGTTGACGCTACTTGATGAAAGTACTCCTCTTTGCGCCTCTTCGCTACTAATAAATATATGTGCTATTGAACATCACATCCAAACAATCACTGTTCCAGTTCTTAACATACAATGTTTTAGATCTCTAGCGCTGTTCTCACTTTTTACTCTTACTGCCGTAGTTTATTCCAGTTTACGAATGCAGATCAAAAGAGCAATTCAGCCATAGGTTTTTACTATTTCCAAGGATTATTTCCATGTCACACTCCTTCAGCCAAATAAATAACAAACCATATTAAATAAAGTCCCACAAAAATCCACCAGGTGGCAGCCTCGTAACTGGATTAATAAATAGTGTGAGATTAGTTGCCGATGCTGTGTGAATGACCACAATGACACCTGTAATATTTTGAGTAGAACACACGTGCCTAAAAAACGAAACTGCCAGCGCTTCGATAAATATGACAATACCTAACACTGCCTGTGTTCTCTTCACCTTTAGCTTTTCGACATTAGAGTGTCTCTTACTTGATCCTCGGCGAGATGATGATGGATTTCCTTTTCGCATAGTATCCCGTAAATCCCATTACCATGGGAACCACCACACAAACTCGCAAAGAGTTTAAACTTCCTGACGTTGCGTAATAACGTTACACGCTGAGCTGCGTTGCTCGACGTCATGCAGAAAGAACTACTCCGACCATAGAGTGGTAGTCAGAACAAGCCCAAGAACACTGGACGTTCTAATTGTGCCGAACACGCAGACTCACCGCTAGTCCCCACAGAAGTTCCACGACGTCATCAGTAAGAGGATGGCAGCCAAAAGGGAAGGATCGTACTGAACAAAACCGGTAAGACAAAGACTTGGACATGCCTCGCTTTTCTCTTGCCCAGTCTCGTTTTCTACACACATTAACCACGCGTGTTACACGATGTCCTTAAAATAGGTCCCACAACGCGCATACATTGGCATACATTAGTCCAGTAAAATGCTTAGGAACTGCACTCTGTTTAAAATATGTGAGATGCTAAAATACAACCACTCTTGAAACTTGCAACCGCTTTTCTAACAAGTCACTTAGCATCAATATTCGACAAGATGAGCTCTTGGCTGCACTTTAAACGGAAAGTGTCTCTCATACCTGTCGGGTCGTCTTGACACAGGATTGACTGCAAATGGAGTAGTTTTGCCAATTTCTTTTAGATTCTTGTTTCTTTTGCCAATTTTCAAGCGTTACTCAGGTTACCAGTTTCTCAGTTTCTTTCAACTTTTCTTCATTTAAATAACTAGCGGCAGATTTCTTCTTTTCTTGGTGATTTTGTCGGTTTCTTCATATTTTGGTTGAAAACTTCGTCCATAGAGCAGGTTTCTTTAAGTTTTGCGGCATACCAGAGGTATCTTGTTTACTTTTACTGTTGCTTTCAGCCGCAGATGGATGACAAGGTGTCTTGGGTTCTTGATGCGAAGTGTTTCTCGTGCTGCGCTGTGCTTCTGCCTTGGTCTGGTCAGCCAAAACGTCGCCAAAATGTTGTAAGTAGATTAGATAGGCATCAGGACACGTCTTCAGGTTGTAAGATAGATTTATTAAGATAGCACAGCAGAGATAAAGCACTTCGCTAGCTGACCAGACCATCAACTGCCAAGACTGGAACATTCACATACCAGATAGAACACTCATAGGTAGTGAGGGAGGTTGAGGAGACATAAACACAAAGAATGGACTACTGACCCCAAGTAGCCATAACAAAGCAAGCACATATATACAACATATGCCCCTCTAGCTGACCTTATATCCAGAATATTTCTCGGGATTTTATGCAGCTCTTTTTTAAACTGAGAATATGCTTGAGTACACCTTGAATCAAATCACCCATTCTGGGATCCTTTGCTCTTTTTATGTCTGATGAGAGACTCTCTTATTACGTTGGTAATTACCAGAAATGAAGCTAAGATGTTATCAGGGGCAACGTTTCCACTCAGGCATGTCTCTATGTCTAGTTTACATTTACTCACCACTAGTTGGATCAGCACTAATTGATCTGCCAAAGCCCAATGGAGGGAGTACCCACTAATACTCCCAATGGCTATATTTTCTATCAATTGATCATTATTATTATTAGATCTAAAGATTTTACTAGAGGGTAATGTAATAGCCAGACAAAGAGGAAAATGATCACTAAGTGAGTTCTCAAGACATAGAAGGAGTCAAAGCTGTGTGCACGATTACTTGATATTAAAACGTAATTGATAGTGGAACAAAGTCCCCTACCATTAAATGTCCAAGGCAAAGGGGCAGGTATTAGGCATAATTCATTTACAAAGCCTAAATCAAAACTGAAAATAAATTCATTTAGCTGCTCGCTCAAAACAGTATGCCTAAAATGAGATAAGCATGCTCCTTCTTCCCTTAGGGCTCCACATAAATTATCCCCAGCATTCTCACATAGCGTACAGTTAAAATCTCCAGCGAGTATTAACATTATGTCTTTCGTCTTACTTTTACCCAATAGTTTCAACGATTGTGTCATGTTTTTTATGACAGTTCCCACTTGTCTTGGAGTAATATTATTATAAAAGTTATTTTCTTCATGTTCATGCTACTCGATATATACATGCACAATCCACCCTTAGCCCTACCACTCTGACACTAGACTGCGGGGATATGGTATGTCCTATACCCATTCAGGTGAATCACTTCCTTGGTCCATGTCTCCATGAAACACAGAACCTCAAATTGTAAAATGAATTCCCACTACAATTGGATATTTAGCTTAGAACAGATCCCAGCAATATTCCACGAAACAATGTTACAAATTGTAGATTTAACATCCGTGGAGCAATAATGAGGTTGGATTGCTGTCCCCAGTAAACCCTCATTAGGATGTTTAAGTGGAGAAAGGGTGTTTAATGCACCCTGGGGATTGATCTGTGTCTCATTCTTTGAAGCCGTAAGCCCTCGTACTTCGGCGCCCTTGCTTTTAGCAGAAACCTTGTTTAAATGTCTAGATGGAAAAAAGTTATTTGAATTACCCTGGAGATCACCCCAAGACTCAGTCTTTGGGTCCATAGGCTCACCAACCTCATCTCTATCACTATCAACAGAACGTTACCCGTTAAAGTCAGTCCAGAATTACCCACATTAACGTGCCTTGAAGTTACACAGTTATGATAGCCAGAAATCCCAAGATCAAGTCAATCAATGTCTTCCAGGGAGTACAGGGCATCAAAACGATTATACACTGGAATGGGGTGTCTAAACTGCCTAGTTCCCATATGACTGTCTCCTTCAAATGGGAACCCTTGGCGTTTTGGAATGTTTAATTGTCGATAAAAATATCCCAGTGGTAGTATGTTTATGTTGTTGGAATTGACAAGCCCGTTATATCCCCTCTCTAAAATTGTGTGCACCAAGATGGTTGACCTGAACGTTACTACAATGCAATCTCCACACAGTGACTTATCAGAAGGACCGACCCACCCAATCCTTCGCACCATTTTAAAGTCTGAAAAAAGGGGATTTTTTAACCCAGTCCTCATAGTTAAATAATGAAGGGACTTGTTCCTTAGAGTCAACCAATGTTCAAAGGCAATCTGAGGTAAAGGGGAACATTTGCCAAAACTACCATGTACGGGGTTGCTTCTGAGGGTACATTAAGTTTAACGGTGGGCTATGGGGCTTATCTTGCTGTTCCTGGAAGTTTATACCTCTCTCTGCTGTTTCTTTATTTCCATCATGCTTCCCGGCGATATGTGCCATTCTTTCTATACCATTACAAAAATGGGGTAACCCTAGGAAGAAGGACCTGGGTGGATTAATGGTACCAAAAACAGTGGTCCTTAACCAATGATTAATAAATCTGAGACATGTATTTCACTTAGTCAATTAGTTAGTTAATTCTGAGCCTAAACGAAATTTTCTTTAAGAACAAAGGCTCGCAATATTCAATACGTAATTCAATCCAACAGAGGACAACATCCAAAACACTAAGAGCTGGTATACATCCGTTTATTTTTAGCGAATTTTTTACAATATTCATAGGACAGAACAAGGTTGCTCCAAGAGGAAACGTGCATCAAAGAAAGGTGATTGAAAGGTGCGTGAATAGGACAAAGAATGAAAGATACACAGTAGTAGGAGTGTTCAATCAATTACAGGCAATGTGGATCGGTTATAATTCACCGTCCAGATACCAAGTAACCTGGTCACATTAATTGGATACAAAATTAGTATAGTTCAGAGAATGACCCCATTGGTGGTCTTGCACGAGAGACTGAAAATGTGTCCCAGGTAGTAAAGGGTGGGCGTCGACGTTTCGACCCGTCTTGATGGCCTTGGGTGATTTAAGCCTTGGCCTTGCGGGTCTTCATCAGGACCAATAGGAGGGCAACCTGACTGTAAGGTGATCTTAACTGAACCACCTGAAACATTAAAACAAGGGAATGTAAGGAGGTTGTCCTGATTAAAACCATTTAAAATTACGGTATGTTGGAGTAGTTCACATACCTAGTAGAAATTACACTGAAAGAATCGCCGGATTGGAGGGCTTGCTATGACAGGTCAGGTAATTCGTGTCTAATTGAAGGAATAGTAAGATAGATTCAAATTGGGCAGAGTCGATGAGCCAAAAACAATGGTCCAAAACATTGTAGGTATAGCTATGTGGAACTGATGGGGTTGTGACCGTATTACAGGCCCTTAGTGAACTCTAGAAAAACAAGGGCATCTTACCGCTTCAAGGATTCGTAGCGATATATCCACTGTCTATTCTGGGATAGTCGATGCGTAGATTCAATCAAGGCTAAAAACAAGGAGGGGGCATGATTACTTTAACACTACGCCTGGGTAAGTAAATAATCTGCAATGCGTAGATGTGGGCAATGAAGGCGCTTACCATGCGAGCACAAAATTGCGCTGGAAAAAGGAGCGTCCGTCTCCGTGAGAGCCCCAGCGCCGTGTGGGCTCGTCCGTGGCTCCGTGCGGTTACCAAGGTAACCGTATGTGAGTTTAAGACGGAAGACCCGGAAATAGAGAAAGGACTCTTGAAGTTGTTTGAGTGCCGATAAAAGCAACAAAATTGCTACAAGGTGGGGTGGTAATAAATCGCCGCCTGGGGAGCGTACAGTATTCCTCTTACACTGGATGCCGGAGCGTGGGTCTCCGTGTTTGGTCAAAGTGAGATACGGGAGCCAAATTGTTTCCCGTGTTGTTGCTAATGGTAACCGTAAACAAGTCTATAGGCAGTGTGAAAAGACTAGTGTGATTAGAGGCGATCACATTGTTGCTCGGATTGGGGGAAGAGATCAAATTAGAACATGATGAAGGCAATCAACATATTTACAAAACTTATAGGCACAGTTGGGTACTTCAATACCTTACAGACACTGCATGGAACAACAATTTCAGTTCACAGATCATGTGTTCACAACTAGTGACAATACAAAAAACAATAATATAATTATACAATGATATAAATTGACAAGACATGTGTCCACACGTATTGACAAAATTATAAAACACAATTATACATTAATGTCATCCTACAGAAAAGGGGTATCCAGATGAAAGTAATCCACTAATCCACCCCAATACATGGCGCTGATTAAAGGTCCCTTTAACGAAGGAATGAGTTGGGGCTGACGGGGAAGAGACACACTCTATCTTTGATTCATGGTAGAAACTTGTTTGTTAGTTTCTTCAAGTTCGTTCAGACCCCTGGTGACAGTGTCCAAAGAATGAATCCATCTATACTCCCGCTTATTCAGTATTTCAGTAAAGTCACCACCTCTTGGGTTAGGTTTAACTTTTTCCAAAACCCACCATCTCATGCTGTCTGCTGTATGTTCAAAATTGGTGAAATGCTCCACCAGAGGGGCCCCAGGTGTCTTGCAACGGATACGACTACAGTGTTGCAGTATCCGACACTTAACCTTCTGGATGGTTTGACCCACGTATAGAAAATTGCATGGACAGGTGATAACATAAATTACTCCTGATGTGTTACAGTTGCTATGCTCACTTAATGTGTAGGTGTGGTTGTTGTGTGTGAACTCTTTGATGGTTTTGGTTAGAGCGCATGGTTTGCATGAACCACATTGGTGGTGACCCATGACCGGGGTACCCCATAGGGTAATCTGTCTATTGTATTCCAGGAAGATGCTCAAACAAGATGTAAATGTTTGAATAGTTTAATCCATGAAGAAAGATCCTATCCACCAGTAAGCAGGACAACAGCCCAACTCCAACTGACTTATCCAAGAACTTTTCCTTCCCCAACCTTCCACCCAATAGATTGTACATGTCATACATGGCAACATTAGAATAACTAACTATGTCATACCTAGCAACCAGCTAGAGAAGGAAGATACCACACATCTCCCTTCTTCATAACAAAACAACAAACTAAAAAAAAAAACATTGGCACAAAACCCCAAAATAAAAACAAAAACATATACAAAATTAAACATAACCTTCCAGTTAAACAGAATACATATCAATAAAGGAATAAATGTACACAATCAAACATAGTCTTTCAAATAACCAGGATGTGTAACAACTCTCGACGAGCGTCGGAGCACCTCCGCAGAAGTGCGTGGATTCAAACTTGAAGAATTCTCCCCATTTCTTCCCACAGACCCATTCAACTTATGATGAGCCTCCTTGAAAATAACAACTCTGTTCAGATTCCATACACGGTGGTCTTGCGTCTTGACAGCATTCCTAAAAACCTTAATAACGGTCATAGGATCAAAATACTTTAGATTTGAATTACCAGTTTGACCAGGTTTCTTTACAGCAACTAAGTCACCAACCTTCACATTCAACGCTTTGACACCTTCCCTAGAATCAAACATAACTTTCCTCTCACGAGCTTTAAAATCCTCTCTTGCTTTGAGTTTACCTTCATCACACACATACTCTTTACCTCTGTTCACACCATACTCATTAACCCAACTGGGATCCAAAAAAGTGTTGGGGATTCTTCTACGAAATAAAAAAAATGGAGTTTTCCCTGTAGTGGAATGAGGAGTTCTTCTATATTCCTCAACTTTCTTTAAAACCTCACTCCTCCAATCCAAAGAAAGAGACTTTGCCAGAGTAATTGTTTCCTTTAACACTCTATTGAATCTCTCCACCATCCCATTAGCCTCAGGATGGTAGAGAGAACATCTCTTATGCACAATCCCGCAAGAGCTCAAAAATTCTTTCATTTCTTTCGAAACAAACTGTACCCCATTATCAGACAACATAGATTTAGGGAAACCTTCTCTACCAAACAAACTCTTCAAACATTTAATGATGTTCATTGAATCAATATGAACCAAAAAAAACACCTCTGGCCAGCGAGAATACAAATCCATCACCACCAAAAGATAAACCTGGGAACCACTAATATTAATAGGGCCCAAAATATCCAGTGAAATCTCATCCCAAGGAGCCTTAGGACGGGACCTCACAACCATTGGCTGAACCCTAGGAATCTTAGATTTATCACTCAGATTACACAAAACACATTCACGAATCTCTCGCTCAATAAACTTGTCCATACCTGGCCACCAATAAGATGACCGCAACCTCTCTTTGGTTTTAGTAATCCCTGGATGACTATCATGACCAAGGTCCACTAATTCCTTCCTTAATTTCACCGGAGGAATAAGTTTAGAACCCCTAAATAGAATACCTCCATCAACCGCCAATTCATTCTTCACGTACCAAAAAGGTCTCGTCATATCAGACCCACACTTCGCACTCAACCAATTGCCACGCATTAACTTCATTACCTCACAAAGAGTACCATCCAGAGCTACTTCCTCAGACCATTTTTCTTCTGAAATATGATGCGGTTCAACCATACAAACACATTCATCACCTTCGTCGACCTCATCACCATCAACACAATTCTGAGGGACCAACCTTGAAAGCACATCCGCAACCATATTATCCACACCAGGAATATATCTGACAGAAAAAGAATACTCCTGAAGTCCGATCACCCATTTGGTAATCCTACTAGATATCAAATCCAAACCCTTCTCCTCAAATATTTCCACCAAAGGCTTATGGTCTGTTCTCACTTCAAAGTCAATTCCCCACAAAAACTTCTTTAGCTTTTTCACAGCCCAAAAAATTGCAAGGGACTCCCGCTCAACCACCGAATACCGTGACTCCGGTTCCTTCAAAGCACGAGAAAGAAACATGACAGTTCTCACACCTTCTGAACCCACCTGCTGCAACACAGCACCAAGACCCTTCAAACTGGCATCAGTAGTCAAGATAGTTCTCAATCTAGTGTCATAACTTTGCAAAAATGGAGCAGATGCCAATTTTTCCTTAATACTCAAAAATTCCCTTTGACACTCACTTGACCACACAAAGGTAACACCCTTCTTAAGTAAGGATCTCATTTCTGACGTGTGTTCAGAGAACCCTTTAACAAACTTCGCATAATATTCAATCATGCCAAGAAAACTCATAAGCTCATCCTTAGAAGTAGGTGGAGATAACTTGTGAATCGAACTAAGCAAATCTTCTTTTGGTCTAACACCCTTCCCAGAGATGTTATGACCTAGGTAATTCAAAGAATCAGACCTAAATTTACATTTCTCAATTTTCACAGATAAATTACCACTAGCCAACTTTGACAACACAGCTTCCAGACGAGCATCATGTTGCTCCGCATCATTACCGAACACCAGAATGTCGTCTTGATAAACACATACGCCCTTCACACCTCTAAGCAAACTGTCCATAACCCTCTGGAAAACCGAGGAAGCAGAAACAAGACCAAAAGGCATCCTAATGAAACGGAAAGTTCCAAATGGAGTAATAAATGCCGTAAGATCACGACATGATGGTTCCAATTCAATTTGGTGGTATGCCGACGTAAGATCGATTGTACTAAAAACCTTAGCACCACCCAGCAAAACTAACAACTCATTTATGTTAGGCAAAGGATACCTATCCACAATCACACATTTGTTCAATTGGCGCAAGTCTACACATAGACGCAAATCGCCATTGGCCTTCCTAGCTGCGACCACCGGAGAAAGCCACTCAGTACCTTCAACCTCTTCAATTATTCCATTTTTTTTTAAATTTTCCAGTTCTTTCTCTACCTCATCCCTAACGGACAAAGGTACGCCCCTAACCTTTGATGTAAAAGGAATCGAATTGTTCTTAAGCTTAATCCTATGCTGATACCCTTTCAAACAACCCAAAGTATCATTGAATACACTGGGAAATCGCACCTTCAATTTTCTAGTAAATTCACACTCATCACCATTACCAACTGCACACACAGGATCCCTCAGCAATATCTGCGGATCTGAATTGGGATCCAAGTACACACCAAGGTCACCCTGATGTAACCAACTTATCAAACTATCACCCTTTTTCGATACATACACCTTTCCAGAAGTCATCCTTCCTTGATACTCAATCATGCCCACAAAATACCCATGTAATTTTATCGGTTCGCCCCCATAAGCAACTGGCGTTATATCAGGTTTAAACAATTTCACTTTGTTTCTCACATGCTTCACATAAAAATCATTGGACACAATTGTTATCTTAGCACCAGAATCAAATAAGACACGAGTCAAATTCCCATCCACAAGGATATCATCAAAAGGGCATGATTTCTTATTGCCATTACAACTCACCTCCGAAACAATCTGCCCACACTCATACTCATCTGTACTCGTAGAATCAATAACATCCTCACATACATCCACTCTCTTAACCCTTGTAGTGGGTTTGGTTCTACAAACGGAAGGATAATGCCCCTTCCTCTTACACTTAATACACGTATTATTAAGAGCAGGACAATTTCGATCATTTGCAAGATGACCAGACTTATCACATCTAAAGCACCTAAAAGAGGAAGGCATGCTATTCATATGCTTTTCTTTAGTAACCTGCACCCTAGGAAACACCTTCTTCTCAATCATAGGTCGCACCTTTTTCTCTCCTACAGCTTGCACTTTTGTGCCATCAGACTTATCCTTACTAATTATCGCCACACACTTCAAAGAATGCTCGATTCTTTTGGCCACCGCAATGACCTCATCCAACGTTGGTTCATCCCTTGCCCACAGTTCATCTCTAACCTTATCCATATTGCAACCCAACATGAACTGATCACGTAAGTGCTCATCCAACAAAGCATCAAACTTGCATGAAGATGCTAACTTCCTCAAGTCCGTTAAATAACTTTCAACCGTTTCCTCCTCCCGTTGCATCCTCTTGCCAAATTGATACCTATCCAAAATTGTGCTTACTTTGGGAAGGTAATGTTTATCCAATTTAGATATGCAGATTTCATAATCATTCAAACCATCAGCTTCATTAAAAGACAAATCTGGTAGATGATCAAAAACATCTTGCCCTTCTGATCCTAGACAGTGAAGTAACAAAGCTGTTTTCCTTTCAGCACTTAATGATGCACCACATACCCTCGCATATCTCTCAAAAACTTTTTTCCATTTTTTCCACTTAATGGTAGGCTCACCTGGAGAACTCAAAAAAAATGGAGCCGCAGTAACATTTTGCATTGCTCCAAACATCTAATGTTCCCCTTTTTAAAATAAAACTATATTATGTAAAACTCCTTAATTTCAATTGCACATTAGAGAAAAATTAAAAACATAATGCGCAAATACAGAGTATAGCAGTGTACCTATAGCAAAACAAGCACAAGAGAAGTGTGCGTGTCACTGTCGAATTCCAAAAAAAAAATATATGAAAAGTACCAAACAAGCGTGCACCTCGCAGCAAAAGCACGTGAATATTTTCAGCAAAACAGTCACCAGAAAAGCGTGCTTATCGCTGACGAAATGTCTACACGACGATAAGAGTCTTGAATAAATACCTGGATTAAATACTCATGTCTGAAGAGCAGCAGAGAGATATAAGCCAGGCGAGGCTGACCTTAGCTTCAGCGATTCAAAACCAATACGAACTTAGAAACAGTGTGACTAACTTGACATGTCGCTGAAACTGACACTGGACTCGATGGATACAATGCAGGTCCAACGTACACACACGCCTTGACAAGCTGCCGCCTGACGGAGAAACTGACACTGGACTCGATGACGTTGACACGGCAGAAGGGACGCTCACGCTTCACCAATCAGGGACGCTCACGCTTCACCAATCCCTTGACAAGCTGCCTGACGTAGACACGAACTCAGCACACCAGACATCGCTGAAACTGACACTGGACTCGATGACGTTGACACGGCAGAAGGGACGCTCACGCTTCACCAATCAGGGACGCTCACGCTTCACCAATCCCCTTTGAACATTCCACTGCGTCATCAAAGCAGAAAGAGCCTCAGGAAGAACGGAGCTCCGCTTTCCAACGGTCACCTCACAGCGCCTCCAGAGAAACCTGATCCAGAAGAACACAGGACGCTGAATCGCCGCCTACAGCACCGCAGGCAACCACAGACAGCAAGCTCCTCCAATTCGGAATGCAGAGCACAGCAAGTAAATCGTTGTCTCCCTCTTTTTAAAACCGTTGTTCTTTCGCCAGTGACCAGTGTATCGGAGATAGTCCAAAGCATAGGCCAGAGTAAAGATTTCCTGTTGTAAACTAACCAAGTATGTCCCTCGTAGCAGTAAAATACGATCCTCTTCTTTTGAAGAGAAAAATCTTCGAACTATTAAAAGCAAAGTCTTATCATCCAGCCTCAGCTTTGATCTTTAAGTCCTGTGTTAGGATCTTCCTTGGATGTGATCAGCTGCCGACTACGCCAGTATTGTATTCCAGGAAGATGCTCAAACAAGATGTAAATGTTTGAATAGTTTAATCCATGAAGAAAGATCCTATCCACCAGTAAGCAGGACAACAGCCCAACTCCAACTGACTTATCCAAGAACTTTTCCTTCCCCAACCTTCCACCCAATAGATTGTACATGTCATACATGGCAACATTAGAATAACTAACTATGTCATACCTAGCAACCAGCTAGAGAAGGAAGATACCACACTGTCCTACCGTCTGACTAGTAGGTAATAGAGATTTGATCAGGTAATCTCTAATATTTTTACCTTTTCTGAAGGCGTGAAGTGGAGTAGGCATGTTACCTAATTCGTCAGCCACTAGGTGCCAGTGCTGGTTAATGGCCTTCTTGATGGCATTACTTTTAGTGTTGAACGTGGTTACACAAACCAACCGTTCCTCTTGGGTCTTATCTTTATTTTTGGGTGTAAGCAGGAGTTCCCTGTGGTTATACCATGCACGTTTCCGCGCCTTTTTCAGAAGCCTGATTGGGTAGCCACGGTCTATCAATCTGGACAATAAACTTGCAGACTCTTCCAGGAAGTTCTCTTTTTTTGAACAATTTCGCCGAATCCGTAAAAACTGTCCAAGAGGTAAGTTATCACCGAATTCACCACAGAATTCATTGTGTCATTACTTAAAATTGCCATGACCCAAAATTATTTCACCTTCTTGGGTCAATTTTTCGTACAGACTAAAGGCGTGGCGATGGGGGCCAGCTTTGCCCCAAACCTGGCCATCATTTACATGAGTGAGTTTGAACATCAATATGTCCTCAACCAGGTAAACCAATATAGTGAGTGTATAGAACTATGGCGTCGCTACATCGACGATATTATATTCATTTGGCGAGGTGAGGAAGAGGATCTCAAAAAATTCCATCTTTGGTTGAACACATGTTCAACTGATATACAATTCACGATGAACTACAGTAGAGAAAAAATTGATTTCCTTGACATCACAATCAAATCAGACTCAGAATCAGGTAAACTATACACTACACTTTTTAGGAAAAGTAGCGAAAGAAATACACTACTACGTTACTCAAGCCACCATCCCCGCAACTTACGTGATAACTTACCTTTTGGACAGTTTTTACGGATTCGGCGAAATTGTTCAAAAAAAGAGAACTTCCTGGAAGAGTCTGCAAGTTTATTGTCCAGATTGATAGACCGTGGCTACCCAATCAGGCTTCTGAAAAAGGCGCGGAAACGTGCATGGTATAACTATAAAAATTGAGGAGAGAGGGGCCCCGTACCACAAAAGGGGTGGAGCGCCAACAGACACAAGTCAAAACAAAGATTCCCCTTTTGGAAAAGCAAATTTTTTAAAACATAATCACACCTTCATACACTTGATCACCAGGACAAGACACCCAAAAATCATCTCGATAGCAGCCTGTATATAAAAATTTTTTTATATGTTTTTATTGTTATAAAATAGATCATACAATGAGACACAAATTCATAAAAATACACAAAAAGACAATATAAAAATGTTTTGAAAAAAAACACAATGCACAGTATCCTACCTATACAAAGAAGACACTACATATCCATTAATGTAAAATAAAATAAAGGGAGACTCAGTAAGGAGCGTATTATAATCTCTCATCATCAGGAGACAGGAGACATATGATCATGATCTTTTCATTTCCTAGTTGATAATATCAACATTTGCGTAGTTTGGAAACTAAAAGTCACAACAATCTATACTCTCCCTCCTACAAATGCGTCGACGCGTTTCGGTGGAAATTTGAAGATAGCAGACCACCTTCTTCAGGACAAGTAATAATATTCTCCCATGTCGTCAGAAAACAATCTAGATACAATCATAAAATGTACACATTAAAACAGTTCTTATCATCATCATTCAAACAACAAACATTTATTTAAAAACCCAAACTCGATTATGAATAGCTCTTTCTAAATAATATGGAAATGGGCCAATCAACCCTAAAAGCACATACATTAAGTTGGGAACCTACACTGTAAGTCAAGTAACAGAATTGATTAAATGAAAAATAGAGATAAAATAGGCCAAACTAGAAAGGTGTTGTTCTCCTGGTGATCATCCATACGATACTACGTACATACAGCACAATTAAAATCAAAACACACATAGGTTAAAATAAAGTCCCTCATTAGAGTACCTTATATGCACCAATTGAGAGGACATCGGCTACTGAGGGGCTCCTAACCTCCTCCTTGTTCCTCATTCAGATTGCTACAACAGGCCAAAAACTATGAAAAACAATAATTTCAGGCGTTAAAATAGCCAAGCACAAAAGTGTATTATTTAATCTGGCTATAATAGCATCACCATAACAAAACATTTTTTTACCTGATACAGTCTACTTTAGCCTTCGTTCGCCTTGTTCTTATGGCGTAAATGCGTGCATATGATGGAATAATGTCTAAAGCAAAAGACAGAAAAATATTTTTTCCATCTTAGACCTCTATTCTGAAGTACATTCTTAATTGTTAGATCTCCGGGATTCTGACTCACTAGTTAATAGAAATCAACTTTACCTTAGATGCATAGATGGGTCGAAAACCTCAGGGGTGATTTCAATTATGTCATAAACAATGGGAGTATCTATTTTTTCTCCTCATCGATAAGTACACGATGGATGCCATCCAATGTCCTAAACCACAGGGAACTCCTGCTTACACCCAAAAATAAAGATAAGACCCAAGAGGAACGGTTGGTTTGTGTAACCACGTTCAACACTAAAAGTAATGCCATCAAGAAGGCCATTAACCAGCACTGGCACCTAGTGGCTGACGAATTAGGTAACATGCCTACTCCACTTCACGCCTTCAGAAAAGGTAAAAATATTAGAGATTACCTGATCAAATCTCTATTACCTACTAGTCAGACGGTAGGACAGATTACCCTATGGGGTACCCCGGTCATGGGTCACCACCAATGTGGTTCATGCAAAGCATGCGCTCTAACCAAAACC
The DNA here is from genome assembly GCF_964204655.1 of Triturus cristatus. Lineage (NCBI taxonomy): Eukaryota > Metazoa > Chordata > Amphibia > Caudata > Salamandridae > Triturus > Triturus cristatus. The sequence goes on from NC_140590.1 coordinate 1,565,202,748, forward strand.
ATCAAAGAGTTCACACACAACAACCACACCTACACATTAAGTGAGCATAGCAACTGTAACACATCATGAGTAATTTATGTTATCACCTGTCCATGCAATTTTCTATACGTGGGTCAAACCATCCAGAAGGTTAAGTGTCGGATACTGCAACACTGTAGTCGTATCCGTTGCAAGACACCTGGGGCCCCTCTGGTGGAGCATTTCACCAATTTTGAACATACAGCAGACAGCATGAGATGGTGGGTTTTGGAAAAAGTTAAACCTAACCCAAGAGGTGGTGACTTTACTGAAATACTGAATAAGCGGGAGTATAGATGGATTCATTCTTTGGACACTGTCACCAGGGGTCTGAACGAACTTGAAGAAACTAACAAACAAGTTTCTACCATGAATCAAAGATAGAGTGTGTCTCTTCCCCGTCAGCCCCAACTCATTCCTTGGTTAAAGGGACCTTTAATCAGCGCCATGTATTGGGGTGGATTAGTGGATTACTTTCATCTGGATACCCCTTTTCTGTAGGATGACATTAATGTATAATTGTGTTTTATAATTTTGTCAATACGTGTGGACACATGTCTTGTCAATTTATATCATTGTATAATTATATTATTGTTTTTTGTATTGTCACTAGTTGTGAACACATGATCTGTGAACTGAAATTGTTGTTCCATGCAGTGTCTGTAAGGTATTGAAGTACCCAACTGTGCCTATAAGTTTTGTAAATATGTTGATTGCCTTCATCATGTTCTAATTTGATCTCTTCCCCCAATCCGAGCAACAATGTGATCGCCTCAAATCACACTAGTCTTTTCACACTGCCTATAGACTTGTTTACGGTTACCATTAGCAACAACACGGGAAACAATTTGGCTCCCGTATCTCACTTTGACCAAACACGGAGACCCACGCTCCGGCATCCAGTGTAAGAGGAATACTGTACGCTCCCCAGGCGGCAATTTATTACCACCCCACCTTGTAGCAATTTTGTTGCTTTTATCGGCACTCAAACAACTTCAAGAGTCCTTTCTCTATTTCCGGGTCTTCCGTCTTAAACTCACATACGGTTACCTTGGTAACCGCACGGAGCCACGGACGAGCCCACACGGCGCTGGGGCTCTCACGGAGACGGACGCTCCTTTTTCCAGCGCAATTTTGTGCTCGCATGGTAAGCGCCTTCATTGCCCACATCTACGCATTGCAGATTATTTACTTACCCAGGCGTAGTGTTAAAGTAATCATGCCCCCTCCTTGTTTTTAGCCTTGATTGAATCTACGCATCGACTATCCCAGAATAGACAGTGGATATATCGCTACGAATCCTTGAAGCGGTAAGATGCCCTTGTTTTTCTAGAGTTCACTAAGGGCCTGTAAGACGGTCACAACCCCATCAGTTCCACATAGCTATACCTACAATGTTTTGGACCATTGTTTTTGGCTCATGACTCTGCCCAATTTGAATCTATCTTACTATTCCTTCAATTAGACACGAATTACCTGACCTGTCATAGCAAGCCCTCCAATCCGGCGATTCTTTCAGTGTAATTTCTACTAGGTATGTGAACTACTCCAACATACCGTAATTTTAAATGGTTTTAATCAGGACTACCTCCTTACATTCCCTTGTTTTAATGTTTCAGGTGGTTCAGTTAAGATCACCTTCCAGTCAGGTTGCCCTCCTATTGGTCCTGATGAAGACCCGCAAGGCCAAGGCTTAAATCACCCAAGGCCATCAAGACGGGTCGAAACGTCGACGCCCACCCTTTACTACCTGGGACACATTTTCAGTCTCTCGTGCAAGACCACCAATGGGGTCATTCTCTGAACTATACTAATTTTGTATCCAATTAATGTGACCAGGTTACTTGGTATCTGGACGGTGAATTATAACCGATCCACATTGCCTGTAATTGATTGAACACTCCTACTACTGTGTATCTTTCATTCTTTGTCCTATTCACGCACCTTTCAATCACCTTTCTTTGATGCACGTTTCCTCTTGGAGCAACCTTGTTCTGTCCTATAAATATTGTAAAAAATTCGCTAAAAATAAACGGATGTATACCAGCTCTTAGTGTTTTGGATGTTGTCCTCTGTTGGATTGAATTACGTATTGAATATTGCGAGCCTTTGTTCTTAAAGAAAATTTTGTTTAGGCTCAGAATTAACTAACTAATTGACTAAGTGAAATACATGTCTCAGATTTATTAATCATTGGTTAAGGACCACTGTTTTTGGTACCATTCTTTCTATACCAACAGAATTATTATGGGACTACTGTAGTAAGACCATCCTTAGAGAGATATAGCCCAGTGCGAACGGGGGCATTAACTGTATTAGGTATGTTAGTATTAATGTTCTTACTCCTGTGTTGTGTTTGTCTAGTAACGGTGGAGCTAGAGAATGGTCTGACTCCAATGTCTGCCTCCCTACTAGGCAGAGGACATTCCCTTGGATTAATACTTTCTGCCGGTATAGCTAAATGTTTACTGCTAACCAGCTCCTTCACATTAGCTAGCCAAGCTTCTACATTAGTTATTTTTAACATGATGGGTTCCAGGAGGGTTGTCATCATTATCTCAAGTCTACCCAGTCTACCATACATTTGTCATGCCTTAAAATGAATATGACCTATACTGAAATAAATATAATATTTGGTGAAACAAATATGGTATGCATTGAAAGAATATTACACATTTTTTAATTAATTTAACATACATTAAATGAATATCACATGGATTGACAGGAATATCTCCTTTTATAATGAACATTGCATCTGTTGATTCATATCTGGAAAGTGGTTGGCAAAGTTTAAGGAAGGGCACGGAAGTTAAACAATCTTTGATTTTGTAATAGATTTAGCATCATTTGATGGCTTTGTATGAAAACGAAAATACCAGAAATAGATGTAACTTGCAAACTACCTGTGCAGCTAGTGGTCGGCCGTATGGGATGTTGATTGCCTGCAGAAAACAACTATTGCATTACAAAAGGTTACATGAAGTTGTAGGTAGCTGAAAGGTGAGTTTGAGCAGTGGCCAGACCCTGCAGTGAATTCCCTCTGCACAGAGCTGAATGCCGAGCGCAACATGGGGTAGACTGCAACATGATACAGTGGCATTTTCATTGACTGCCATACTCGCCACATATATCCATACAATTACCAGTAAATCACTTATACCTTCCAATTTTAAAAAAGCAAATATGATAATAGTATCTTAATGTATGTTTAAAAACCTCAGAATATCACACAAGCCTCAGTTAAAATGCAGTTATTGATAAGAAGAAAACTGAAGATGCCTGAAATCCTCCATTTACATAACCTTATTTTGCATATCTGCGATGTAAACCAAAACTCACACAGCAAAAACTATTCTTATTTAAGAGTATACCAGAACTTGTGTGTGAGACACAATCAATGACTCGTCTAAGGAGACAGATTTGAACTTTGCAGAACAAACTTGAATGATTTCAGACATTTTTCATGAATTTATAATAAATATTTTTTGAAATGCACGTGAAGGAAAACACACACACATTATACATTGACAAGAAAACATACTACTGGATCTGCTCCTTCCTCACAGGAGGAACCCAAAGAGCCAGACTGTCATCCTTCTCGTCAGAGTCCAAGAATCTAATTTCAGAGTCCCCCAGGGAAGGGCCTTCAGCCCAACACTGTTCAACATCTACATGATACATGATCTTATTTAAGAGTATACCAGAACTTGTGTGTGAGACACAATCAATGACTCGTCTAAGGAGACAGATGTGAACTTTGCAGAACAAACTTGAATGATTTCAGATATTTTTCATGAATTTATAATAAATATTTTTTTAAATGCATGTGGAGGAAAACACACACACATTATACATTTGCAAGAAAACATACTACTTGATCTGCTCCTTCCTCACAGGAGGAACCCAAAGAGCCAGACTGCCACCCTTCTCGTCAGAGTCCAAGAATCTAATTTCAGAGTCCCCCAGGGAAGGGCCTTCAGCCCAACACTGTTCAACATCTACATGATACAGCTTGCTAACAGTATCCAATCCCAAGGCATCACTATTGTTTCCTATGCAGAGCACAACCCAACTTGGGAAGAAGATGTAGCCTTACGGCTAGAGCGGTCGACCTCGAAGCTGGGGAACCGGGTTCGAGTCTCAACAACAACGCTCAACATCCTGTGATTCTGGGCAAATCACTTAATCTCCTCGTGCCTAACAAAAAATGAATGTGTCCTTGCGTAACAAAACTGGTACTTATGCAAAGCGCTTTGATACCTGATATCTTCTGGTCTGGTTTGCGCTATATAAAACTCTAAAAAAAAAAAGAAATAAAATTCAAACTCTCTCTGACAAACAAGACAACCACCACCAGGACCAACTTCAGCAATGGTATGACCATGATGGCCGAATGGACGATATCCAACTGTTTGAAGCTTAGCTCCGACAAGACAGGTCCTTGGAAACAAGAACTCCCCGTGGGACACTACCAACACCATCACCCACTGACCATGCCAGAAATCTAGGGATCATCTGGATGGCAAGCTCGTCATGACAGCACGAATCAGCACAGTGAGACACCAATGCTCAGCCTCACTCTTACTTGCACCCCCACCTCGCATCCACAAAACCATAGCAGTGGGTTGTTTGCTCTCCTAAATTGTATCCAAAACATGTAATAACCTCCCACAAAACATCAGAGGCTCCTCCCAACTACTTAAGTTCTGCAAGAAGCGAAAGACCTGCCTCTTCGAATAAGTCAGCGGTGGTCACACGCATACACACCTGCTCAGTGCCTGGATATCCTCATGGGTAACAAGTGTGATCCACAAATTAACATAACATAACAACATAAGAAGTGTGTAAATCAATGCATAAGATGCCCTACGTAAGACAATGAAGATTACAAGGTGTAGGAGTCACTCATCATTCTTCATAGCTCACTGTGATTGCAATTAATGAACTGCAAGTAACAAAAGTATCTCTGTGTTAAAAGCAGTAACGCACTCACCCAGATACATACAATAAGATTCTGTCATCAGCATTATACAAAGGGGTTTTCAGAAGATACATTGACCTCCCTGCTCTTTGAGTCAAAACTGTGACTAGAAAAAACACAGATCTCTCCAGCAAAGGCATTAATCACCATAATTAACTTACCCTTATTATTATTCCCTGAGATTTACTGGGCAAACAACGATTCCTGCAGCAGTTCCCAACACCCCAAAGATATTTTAAAATGCACTCTTGGCAAGCAATTAAGGCATAACAGATTTAATGTCATGTTTCTCCTTGATGTTTGTAAAAGTAAATGCATAAGTTGACTGTCAGACTGCTTCCGTGGCTCCTCCCCTCGTAGCCCCACCCCCTTTTCATTGCCTTCCCTTGACCCCCAATTTATGATTTCACTTAAAAATGTTTTTTCCAATTGGAGCACTGCTGTAAGGATCACACACAGGGCAGTAGCAAGGCTGAAAAACCTTTTTAAGCCAGCCTTGGGTCCATCTGGGATTTTTTCCAGCATACCCAGTGACAGGAGGAAGAACATAGAAAAATGTCCAACCAGTGGTTCTCCCAGAATGCAGCCTGCCAGGAAGCTGAATGTTCAAAATTCAATGCACACCATTCAAAAAGGGAAGCAGCCAGAATGTTTTCTTCCTGAGCCCCTACACCTGCCTTTGTCCCGCTGAACCTTGCATTCCATTGGATTGGAGCTGGAGCACATGCTGCACACGGACAGAAAGCGGAAAAAAGAAGCCAGATGAGGACTGCTGTGTGAGAAGAGTCGGTTGTATCCAGGGCTTAATTTCAGTTCTTGGTTAATACTACTACTACTGTCCAACATCACCCCATTACACTGCAAAAGAAGTACTGTGTCTTATCATTATCTTTGAACAAAATTCTGCCAATGTGATGTGGCATCTGCTTGGCATAGAGAACAATTCCAAGGGTAGGTTTCTGACTCTAAAGTCAGGTTCCAAGGGTGCCGTTACAATCACCAATACCCAAGCTTTGCTTTCAGACCCTAGAATCTGTAGAAGTGGGCAAGCTAACAAATTGACAAGGAGAGCTCTTGCATGAGCTGAGCCATGAAACTGGCAAGTAATTAATGCAACAAAGTATGCAACATCACTTTACGATTCAAAAACGTGTATTAGCTTAACATGCAGAAATTTACCACAGTATTTAAGATTATGTCACTGCATTGACAGGCATTTACAAAATGTGATATCTTGAATTTTCTGTTGACTTGGAAACATTCATGCCCACCCCTGGCCGGACAACAATGTTAATACTGAACTAAGAGGGACATCAATTGTCATGAGCACCCTTTATGTGGTCTAGATTCTTACTGTACATAGAGCAAGTTTATAGTCTATTAAATCAAGTGTAGGAAAAAGATGTGCCTTGAATCACACAATTAGGTCAGGTGAGGACGCCAGGATTGATTCCAGGTTTTCTGCTTTCACTTAGTGTAATGTATTTATTGGTGCATGAGCTTAGAGTGTGGGTGGCAGGCGGAAATAACATGTAAGTCATTTGCCATGTGCACCATATATATGACTAGATTCCTAGTATACATGGATAAACATTAAAGTCACAAGAGAGGTTTGCCTAAGATCATGAAAGTTGGTCAAGTGTGGAAGCTGGGATTGACACCACGATTTCTGCTCTGACATTGTTCAAATCAGCCACTAGATGTAATCTCTTCATTTCTCTTGTTTTACATCAAAGGTTAAAAATTGTTTCTTAATTCTTGGCACATGTGGTTGCAGCATGAGTGGCAGGCAGAAACCACTAGCAAGTCAACTGTCGAGTGCACCCTATATATTGCCTAGATTCTTATTATACATTATAGTTGATTGCATCCCTCAAAAGAGTTATCTGCCTAGCACTCATAGCTAAGTCCTAGTTCAGGTTCCACTTATTGCTGTATGTTTGTAAAAGTGCATGTAAATGTTTTGCCATTGTGCAACATTCCGTCCATCATCTTGTGTGTTTTGCTGTTCACCATATGTGGGAAGGGTATGCCCAGACGTGGGTCCCGTGCTCACTACGCCACTGGAATCAAGCTATCCTGGCTGATGACTGCTGATAGCCAGAAACCGGTCCTAGGATGCTTGATTCCGGTCCAAGGAAGACATGGCTTGGCAGTTCGGGCTGGACTGTTCCCATGAGGCACAGGGTCAAGACTGATTTGCATATGGCCATGTCTGAACTGGGGTGGCGTGGTGAGCAAAATAACAATGGATTAAACCCAGATCTGTGAGTGGGGGTGAATGATTTGCCATTGTGCAACATTCCGTCCATCATCTTGTGTGTTTTGCTGTTCACCCTATGTGGGAAGGGTATGCCCAGACGTGGGTCCCGTGCTCACTACGCCAATGGAATCAAGCTATCCTGGCTGATGACGGCTGATAGCCAGAAACCGGTCCTAGGATGCTTGATTCCGGTCCAAGGAAGACATGGCTTGGCAGTTCAGGCTGGACTGTTCCCATGAGGCACAGGGTCAAGACTGATTTGCATATGGCCATGTCTGAACTGGGGTGGCGTGCTGAGCAAAATAACGATGTATTAAACCCAGATCTGTGACTGGGGGTGAATGTTTTGCCATTGTGCAACATTCCGTCTATCATCTTGTGTGTTTTGCTGTTCACCCTATGTGGGAAGGGTATGCCCAGACGTGGGTCCCGTGCTCACTACGCCACTGGAATCAAGCTATCCTGGCTGATGACGGCTGATAGCCAGAAACCGGTCCTAGGATACTTGATTCCGGTCCAAGGAAGACATGGCTTGGCAGTTCGGGCTGGACTGTTCCCATGAGGCACAGGGTCAAGACTGATTTGCATATGGCCATGTCTGAACTGGGGTGGCGTGGTGAGCAAAATAACGATGGATTAAACCCAGATCTGTGACTGGGCGTGAATGTTTTGCCATTGTGCAACATTCCATCCATCATCTTGTGTGTTTTGCTGTTCACCCTATGTGGGAAGGGTATGCCCAGACGTGGGTCCCGTGCTCACTACGCCACTGGAATCAAGCTATCCTGGCTGATGACGGCTGATAGCCAGAAACCGGTCCTAGGATGCTTGATTCCGGTCCAAGGAAGACATGGCTTGGCAGTTCGGGCTGGCCTGTTCCCATGAGGCACAGGGTCAAGACTGATTTGCATATGGCCATGTCTGAACTGGGGTGGCGTGGTGAGCAAAATAACGATGGATTAAACCCAGATCTGTGACTGGGCGTGAATGTTTTGCCATTGTGCAACATTCCATCCATCATCTTGTGTGTTTTGCTGTTCACCCTATGTGGGAAGGGTATGCCCAGACGTGGGTCCCGTGCTCACTACGCCACTGGAATCAAGCTATCCTGGCTGATGACGGCTGATAGCCAGAAACCGGTCCTAGGATGCTTGATTCCGGTCCAAGGAAGACATGGCTTGGCAGTTCAGGCTGGCCTGTTCCCATGAGGCACAGGGTCAAGACTGATTTGCATATGGCCATGTCTGAACTGGGGTGGCCTGGTGAGCAAAATAACGATGGATTAAACCCAGATCTGTGACTGGGGGTGAATGTTTTGCCATTGTGCAACATTCCGTCCATCATCTTGTGTGTTTTGCTGTTCACCCTATGTGGGAAGGGTCTGCCCAGACGTGGGTCCCGTGCTCACTACGCCACTGGAATCAAGCTATCCTGGCTGATGACGGCTGATAGCCAGAAACCGGTCCTAGGATGCTTGATTCCGGTCCAAGGAAGACATGGCTTGGCAGTTCGGGCTGGCCTGTTCCCATGAGGCACAGGGTCAAGACTGATTTGCATATGGCCATGTCTGAACTGGGGTGGCGTGGTGAGCAAAATAACGATGGATTAAACCCAGATCTGTGACTGGGGGTGAATGTTTTGCCATTGTGCAACATTCCGTCCATCATCTTGTGTGTTTTGCTGTTCACCCTATGTGGGAAGGGTCTGCCCAGACGTGGGTCCCGTGCTCACTACGCCACTGGAATCAAGCTATCCTGGCTGATGACGGCTGATAGCCAGAAACCGGTCCTAGGATGCTTGATTCCGGTCCAAGGAAGACATGGCTTGGCAGTTCGGGCTGGACTGTTCCCATGAGGCACAGGGTCAAGACTGATTTGCATATGGCCATGTCTGAACTGGGGTGGCGTGGTGAGCAAAATAACGATGGATTAAACCCAGATCTGTGACTGGGGGTGAATGTTTTGCCATTGTGCAACATTCTGTCCATCATCTTGTGTGTTTTGCTGTAAAAGTGCATAGACCAATGTATGTATGTTACACATGTTAACGTGAACCAATCATTTCACTCATGGTCAGTTCCACAGATTGATTCACACTCATTTGCCAACTTGTAGAAATTGTGTGCTTGTTTCTTTTTTCATCCATGTTGCAACTGTGCATTTTCCACGTCAAATAAGGACTAGTTTCCATAATTCTGCTTGCTCTTCCATTACCTGAGTATTTCAGTTTTGAGCAGAAGTATCTAAATCAAACAATAATTTCCAAACATTTGAAATTGTGTGTTTTATTTTCCAGTTCCAATCACTAAATGCTGAAGTGGTTACCATAAAAAGAAGTCAAGTTGCTTTTTAAATTTGATTACTCTGGACTTCTGAGAACATTGGACATGTTACCTTGCCTAGGTATGGCCGGTTTTGTCCTTTGCCCTTCTCAGCCCTTCCTACTGCAGCGATGCTGTAGAGTTTGTGATGTACTGCATCATCACACAGTATGGAAGGAGGTGATCTGCTTGAGGGCACTGTGCTGTTTGCTGAGTTTGTGAAACGAAATTAAATCTTTGCAAAGCGCTACATGTACCCAAAGGTGTCTAGGTGCTGGTTCAGATTGATGGAATGGTGAGATATCCGATGAAGTCACCATTAAAAAAGCCACGTTTTCAATACTTTCCTGAATCTTAATACATTTGATTCTTTTTTCAAGGTTGTAGGTTGGGAATGCCAAAGCTTGGAGGTGGTATGTGTAAAACATTTACCTCCCCACTTTGCTTTTCTTATCCTAGGAACGATCACATTGTCACAAACGTAAGACCTAAATGGTCTGGCCGGAATGTACGGTTTACAATATTGTGACAGCTGCCACGGAGCAAGTCCATGCAGAGATTTGAAAGCTATGCATAAAGCTTTAAATTGAACTCGCTTAACTATGGGCAGCCAGTGTAGTTGTGTGAGAGCCTTGGACATAGAGTCATTGCGTGCGAGCCCGAGAAGAATTCTAGCAGCTGCATTCTGAACAGTTTGAAGCTATGAATGCTACGCTTGCTTGCAATGGTGAAATAAGCATTGCACTAGTCAAGCCTAGAGGCAATAAGTGCCATTACCACCATCTCCTTAGATCAAGGGGAATAAAGGGAAGCACTTATTTCAATATTTCTAAAGAGTGAAAAAGCAGACGGACGAGATGTAATTAATCTGTGTGTCGAAGGATAAATTTGTATCAAAGAGGATTCCAAGATTTTTCACTTAATTTGAGGGTATTGGTAAAGGACCCATATGTTTAGGCTACCAGCTGTCTGACCAAACTGAAGATAAATTCTCAAAGAGCATCACTTTTCGGTTTTTGATGAGTTTAATTTTAAACAATTTTCCACTCTCCTACATGGCACATATAGACTTGAAATCGAGCTGCATTAGCAGCCGATGCACTGTTAATTGACACAATACTCTGCGTGTCATCCGCGTATTACACCGGGTGAAGCCATAGCTTTTTGATTAATTTGGCCAACGGGATGACATACAGATTAAACAAGGTAGGGCTCAAAGATGAGCCCTGGGGGACTCCGCAAGGAAGGGAAAAAAACGGGGGAAACGATATCCCCATGAGCCACCACTTGAGATCTGTCTGACAAGAAAGAACTTAGCAGTGCTTTGTCCCTGATCCCCAGCGATGAAGGGCGCACAACCAACAGGTCGTGGTTGACCGTATCGAAAGCCGCTGACAGGTCTAACAGGACTGTGCTCCCACCGCTGTCTAGGGTTTGTCTAAATTCTTCCGTGGCCGTGATTAGAGTCCCGAAATACATTTTGTGAGGGATCAAGAATGCCACCCTCAATAATGAAGGTGGATAATTCTTGATTCAGAAACCTTTCTGCTATTTTTGCAGGGAACAATAACTGTGAGATTGGCTTGTAGTTCAGGGCATTTTTGGGATCCAAATTGGAGTGGTCAACTAGAATCTTTCTTCCAAAAGAGAACTTCCTGGAAGAGTCTGCAAGTTTATTGTCCAGATTGATAGACCGTGGCTACCCAATCAGGCTTCTGAAAAAGGCGCGGAAACGTGCATGGTATAACCACAGGGAACTCCTGCTTACACCCAAAAATAAAGATAAGACCCAAGAGGAACGGTTGGTTTGTGTAACCACGTTCAACACTAAAAGTAATGCCATCAAGAAGGCCATTAACCAGCACTGGCACCTAGTGGCTGACGAATTAGGTAACATGCCTACTCCACTTCACGCCTTCAGAAAAGGTAAAAATATTAGAGATTACCTGATCAAATCTCTATTACCTACTAGTCAGACGGTAGGACAGATTACCCTATGGGGTACCCCGGTCATGGGTCACCACCAATGTGGTTCATGCAAAGCATGCGCTCTAACCAAAACCATCAAAGAGTTCACACACAACAACCACACCTACACATTAAGTGAGCATAGCAACTGTAACACATCAGGAGTAATTTATGTTATCACCTGTCCATGCAATTTTCTATACGTGGGTCAAACCATCCAGAAGGTTAAGTGTCGGATACTGCAACACTGTAGTCGTATCCGTTGCAAGACACCTGGGGCCCCTCTGGTGGAGCATTTCACCAATTTTGAACATACAGCAGACAGCATGAGATGGTGGGTTTTGGAAAAAGTTAAACCTAACCCAAGAGGTGGTGACTTTACTGAAATACTGAATAAGCGGGAGTATAGATGGATTCATTCTTTGGACACTGTCACCAGGGGTCTGAACGAACTTGAAGAAACTAACAAACAAGTTTCTACCATGAATCAAAGATAGAGTGTGTCTCTTCCCCATCAGCCCCAACTCATTCCTTGGTTAAAGGGACCTTTAATCAGCGCCATGTATTGGGGTGGATTAGTGGATTACTTTCATCTGGATACCCCTTTTCTGTAGGATGACATTAATGTATAATTGTGTTTTATAATTTTGTCAATACGTGTGGACACATGTCTTGTCAATTTATATCATTGTATAATTATATTATTGTTTTTTGTATTGTCACTAGTTGTGAACACATGATCTGTGAACTGAAATTGTTGTTCCATGCAGTGTCTGTAAGGTATTGAAGTACCCAACTGTGCCTATAAGTTTTGTAAATATGTTGATTGCCTTCATCATGTTCTAATTTGATCTCTTCCCCCAATCCGAGCAACAATGTGATCGCCTCTAAAAACACTAGTCTTTTCACACTGCCTATAGACTTGTTTACGGTTACCATTAGCAACAACACGGGAAACAATTTGGCTCCCGTATCTCACTTTGACCAAACACGGAGACCCACGCTCCGGCATCCAGTGTAAGAGGAATACTGTACGCTCCCCAGGCGGCAATTTATTACCACCCCACCTTGTAGCAATTTTGTTGCTTTTATCGGCACTCAAACAACTTCAAGAGTCCTTTCTCTATTTCCGGGTCTTCCGTCTTAAACTCACATACGGTTACCTTGGTAACCGCACGGAGCCACGGACGAGCCCACACGGCGCTGGGGCTCTCACGGAGACGGACGCTCCTTTTTCCAGCGCAATTTTGTGCTCGCATGGTAAGCGCCTTCATTGCCCACATCTACGCATTGCAGATTATTTACTTACCCAGGCGTAGTGTTAAAGTAATCATGCCCCCTCCTTGTTTTTAGCCTTGATTGAATCTACGCATCGACTATCCCAGAATAGACAGTGGATATATCGCTACGAATCCTTGAAGCGGTAAGATGCCCTTGTTTTTCTAGAGTTCACTAAGGGCCTGTAAGACGGTCACAACCCCATCAGTTCCACATAGCTATACCTACAATGTTTTGGACCATTGTTTTTGGCTCATGACTCTGCCCAATTTGAATCTATCTTACTATTCCTTCAATTAGACACGAATTACCTGACCTGTCATAGCAAGCCCTCCAATCCGGCGATTCTTTCAGTGTAATTTCTACTAGGTATGTGAACTACTCCAACATACCGTAATTTTAAATGGTTTTAATCAGGACTACCTCCTTACATTCCCTTGTTTTAATGTTTCAGGTGGTTCAGTTAAGATCACCTTCCAGTCAGGTTGCCCTCCTATTGGTCCTGATGAAGACCCGCAAGGCCAAGGCTTAAATCACCCAAGGCCATCAAGACGGGTCGAAACGTCGACGCCCACCCTTTACTACCTGGGACACATTTTCAGTCTCTCGTGCAAGACCACCAATGGGGTCATTCTCTGAACTATACTAATTTTGTATCCAATTAATGTGACCAGGTTACTTGGTATCTGGACGGTGAATTATAACCGATCCACATTGCCTGTAATTGATTGAACACTCCTACTACTGTGTATCTTTCATTCTTTGTCCTATTCACGCACCTTTCAATCACCTTTCTTTGATGCACGTTTCCTCTTGGAGCAACCTTGTTCTGTCCTATGAATATTGTAAAAAATTCGCTAAAAATAAACGGATGTATACCAGCTCTTAGTGTTTTGGATGTTGTCCTCTGTTGGATTGAATTACGTATTGAATATTGCGAGCCTTTGTTCTTAAAGAAAATTTCGTTTAGGCTCAGAATTAACTAACTAATTGACTAAGTGAAATACATGTCTCAGATTTATTAATCATTGGTTAAGGACCACTGTTTTTGGTACCATTCTTTCTATACCAACAGAATTATTATGGGACTACTGTAGTAAGACCATCCTTAGAGAGATATAGCCCAGTGCGAACGGGGGCATTAACTGTATTAGGTATGTTAGTATTAATGTTCTTACTCCTGTGTTGTGTTTGTCTAGTAACGGTGGAGCTAGAGAATGGTCTGACTCCAATGTCTGCCTCCCTACTAGGCAGAGGACATTCCCTTGGATTAATACTTTCTGCCGGTATAGCTAAATGTTTACTGCTAACCAGCTCCTTCACATTAGCTAGCCAAGCTTCTACATTAGTTATTTTTAACATGATGGGTTCCAGGAGGGTTGTCATCATTATCTCAAGTCTACCCAGTCTACCATACATTTGTCATGCCTTAAAATGAATATGACCTATACTGAAATAAATATAATATTTGGTGAAACAAATATGGTATGCATTGAAAGAATATTACACATTTTTTAATTAATTTAACATACATTAAATGAATATCACATGGATTGACAGGAATATCTCCTTTTATAATGAACATTGCATCTGTTGATTCATATCTGGAAAGTGGTTGGCAAAGTTTAAGGAAGGGCACGGAAGTTAAACAATCTTTGATTTTGTAATAGATTTAGCATCATTTGATGGCTTTGTATGAAAACGAAAATACCAGAAATAGATGTAACTTGCAAACTACCTGTGCAGCTAGTGGTCGGCCGTATGGGATGTTGATTGCCTGCAGAAAACAACTATTGCATTACAAAAGGTTACATGAAGTTGTAGGTAGCTGAAAGGTGAGTTTGAGCAGTGGCCAGACCCTGCAGTGAATTCCCTCTGCACAGAGCTGAATGCCGAGCACAACAGGGGGTAGACTGCAACATGATACAGTGGCATTTTCATTGACTGCCATACTCACCACATATATCCATACAATTACCAGTAAATCACTTATACCTTCCAATTTTAAAAAAGCAAATATGATAATATTATCTTAATGTATGTTTAAAAACCTCAGAATATCACACAAGCCTCAGTTAAAATGCAGTTATTGATAAGAAGAAAACTGAAGATGCCTGAAATCCTCCATTTACATAACCTTATTTTGCATATCTGCGATGTAAACCAAAACTCACACAGCAAAAACTATTCTTATTTAAGAGTATACCAGAACTTGTGTGTGAGACACAATCAATGACTCGTCTAAGGAGACAGATGTGAACTTTGCAGAACAAACTTGAATGATTTCAGATATTTTTCATGAATTTATAATAAATATTTTTTTAAATGCATGAGGAGGAAAACACACACACATTATACATTTGCAAGAAAACATACTACTTGATCTGCTCCTTCCTCACAGGAGGAACCCAAAGAGCCAGACTGCCACCCTTCTCGTCAGAGTCCAAGAATCTAATTTCAGAGTCCCCCAGGGAAGGGCCTTCAGCCCAACACTGTTCAACATCTACATGATACAGCTTGCTAACAGTATCCAAACCCAAGGCATCACTATTGTTTCCTATGCAGAGCACAACCCAACTTGGGAAGAAGATGTAGCCTTACGGCTAGAGCGGTCGACCTCGAAGCTGGGGAACCGGGTTCGAGTCTCAACAACAACGCTCAACATCCTGTGATTCTGGGCAAATCACTTAATCTCCTCGTGCCTAACAAAAAATGAATGTGTCCTTGCGTAACAAAACTGGTACTTATGCAAAGCGCTTTGATACCTGATATCTTCTGGTCTGGTTTGCGCTATATAAAACTCTAAAAAAAAAAAAGAAATAAAATAAAATTCAAACTCTCTCTGACAAACAAGACAACCACCACCAGGACCAACTTCAGCAATGGTATGACCATGATGGCCGAATGGACTATATCCAACTGTTTGAAGCTTAGCTCCGACAAGACAGGTCCTTGGAAACAAGAACTCCCCGTGGGACACTACCAACACCATCACCCACTGACCATGCCAGAAATCTAGGGATCATCTGGATGGCAAGCTCGTCATGACAGCACGAATCAGCACAGTGAGACACCAATGCTCAGCCTCACTCTTACTTGCACCCCCACCTCGCATCCACAAAACCATAGCAGTGGGTTGTTTGCTCTCCTAAATTGTATCCAAAACATGTAATAACCTCCCACAAAACATCAGAGGCTCCTCCCAACTACTTAAGTTCTGCAAGAAGCGAAAGACCTGCCTCTTCGAATAAGTCAGCGGTGGTCACACGCATACACACCTGCTCAGTGCCTGGATATCCTCATGGGTAACAAGTGTGATCCACAAATTAACATAACATAACAACATAAGAAGTGTGTAAATCAATGCATAAGATGCCCTACGTAAGACAATGAAGATTACAAGGTGTAGGAGTCACTCATCATTCTTCATAGCTCACTGTGATTGCAATTAATGAACTGCAAGTAACAAAAGTATCTCTGTGTTAAAAGCAGTAACGCACTCACCCAGATACATACAATAAGATTCTGTCATCAGCATTATACAAAGGGGTTTTCAGAAGATACATTGACCTCCCTGCTCTTTGAGTCAAAACTGTGACTAGAAAAAACACAGATCTCTCCAGCAAAGGCATTAATCACCATAATTAACTTACCCTTATTATTATTCCCTGAGATTTACTGGGCAAACAACGATTCCTGCAGCAGTTCCCCAACACCCCAAAGATATTTTAAAATGCACTCTTGGCAAGCAATTAAGGCATAACAGATTTAATGTCATGTTTCTCCTTGATGTTTGTAAAAGTAAATGCATAAGTTGACTGTCAGACTGCTTCCGTGGCTCCTCCCCTCGTAGCCCCACCCCCTTTTCATTGCCTTCCCTTGACCCCCAATTTATGATTTCACTTAAAAATGTTTTTTCCAATTGGAGCACTGCTGTAAGGATCACACACAGGGCAGTAGCAAGGCTGAAAAACCTTTTTAAGCCAGCCTTGGGTCCATCTGGGATTTTTTCCAGCATACCCAGTGACAGGAGGAAGAACATAGAAAAATGTCCAACCAGTGGTTCTCCCAGAATGCAGCCTGCCAGGAAGCTGAAAGATCAAAATTCAATGCACACCATTCAAAAAGGGAAGCAGCCAGAATGTTTTCTTCCTGATCCCCTACACCTGCCTTTGTCCCGCTGAACCTTGCATTCCATTGGATTGGAGCTGGAGCACATGCTGCACACGGACAGAAAGCGGAAAAAAGAAGCCAGATGAGGACTGCTGTGTGAGAAGAGTCGGTTGTATCCAGGGCTTAATTTCAGTTCTTGGTTAATACTACTACTACTGTCCAACATCACCCATTACACTGCAAAAGAAGTACTGTGTCTTATCATTATCTTTGAACAAAATTCTGCCAATGTGATGTGGCATCTGCTTGGCATAGAGAACAATTCCAAGGGTAGGTTTCTGACTCTAAAGTCAGGGTCCAAGGGTGCCGTTACAATCACCAAGGCCCAAGCTTTGCTTTCAGACCCTAGAATCTGTAGAAGTGGGCAAGCTAACAAATTGACAAGGAGAGCTCTTGCATGAGCTGAGCCATGAAACTGGCAAGTAATTAATGCAACAAAGTATGCAACATCACTTTACGATTCAAAAACGTGTATTAGCTTAACATGCAGAAATTTACCACAGTATTTAAGATTATGTCACTGCATTGACAGGCATTTACAAAATGTGATACCTTGAATTTTCTGTTGACTTGGAAACATTCATGCCCACCCCTGGCCGGACAACAATGTTAATACTGAACTAAGAGGGACATCAATTGTCATGAGCACCCTTTATGTGGTCTAGATTCTTACTGTACATAGAGCAAGTTTATAGTCTATTAAATCAAGTGTAGGAAAAAGATGTGCCTTGAATCACACAATTAGGTCAGGTGAGGACGCCAGGATTGATTCCAGGTTTTCTGCTTTCACTTCGTGTAATGTATTTATTGGTGCATGAGCTTAGAGTGTGGGTGGCAGGCGGAAATAACATGTAAGTCATTTGCCATGTGCACCATATATATGACTAGATTCCTAGTATACATGGATAAACATTAAAGTCACAAGAGAGGTTTGCCTAAGATCATGAAAGTTGGTCAAGTGTGGAAGCTGGGATTGACACCACGATTTCTGCTCTGACATTGTTCAAATCAGCCACTAGATGTCATCTCTTCATTTCTCTTGTTTTACATCAAAGGTTAAAAATTGTTTCTTAATTCTTGGCACATGTGGTTGCAGCATGAGTGGCAGGCAGAAACCACTAGCAAGTCAACTGTCGAGTGCACCCTATATATTGCCTAGATTCTTATTATACATTATAGTTGATTGCATCCCTCAAAAGAGTTATCTGCCTAGCACTCATAGCTAAGTCCTAGTTCAGGTTCCACTTATTGCTGTATGTTTGTAAAAGTGCATGTAAATGTTTTGCCATTGTGCAACATTCCGTCCATCATCTTGTGTGTTTTGCTGTTCACCATATGTGGGAAGGGTATGCCCAGACGTGGGTCCCGTGCTCACTACGCCACTGGAATCAAGCTATCCTGGCTGATGACGGCTGATAGCCAGAAACCGGTCCTAGGATGCTTGATTCCGGTCCAAGGAAGACATGGCTTGGCAGTTCGGGCTGGACTGTTCCCATGAGGCACAGGGTCAAGACTGATTTGCATATGGCCATGTCTGAACTGGGGTGGCGTGGTGAGCAAAATAACGATGGATTAAACCCAGATCTGTGACTGGGGGTGAATGTTTTGCCATTGTGCAACATTCCGTCCATCATCTTGTGTGTTTTGCTGTTCACCCTATGTGGGAAGGGTATGCCCAGACGTGGGTCCCGTGCTCACTACGCCACTGGAATCAAGCTATCCTGGCTGATGACTGCTGATAGCCAGAAACCGGTCCTAGGATGCTTGATTCCGGTCCAAGGAAGACATGGCTTGGCAGTTCGGGCTGGACTGTTCCCATGAGGCACAGGGTCAAGACTGATTTCCATATGGCCATGTCTGAACTGGGGTGGCGTGGTGAGCAAAATAACAATGGATTAAACCCAGATCTGTGACTGGGGGTGAATGATTTGCCATTGTGCAACATTCCGTCCATCATCTTGTGTGTTTTGCTGTTCACCCTATGTGGGAAGGGTATGCCCAGACGTGGGTCCCGTGCTCACTACGCCAATGGAATCAAGCTATCCTGGCTGATGACGGCTGATAGCCAGAAACCGGTCCTAGGATGCTTGATTCCGGT
Organism: Triturus cristatus; assembly: GCF_964204655.1. Classification (NCBI taxonomy): domain Eukaryota; kingdom Metazoa; phylum Chordata; class Amphibia; order Caudata; family Salamandridae; genus Triturus; species Triturus cristatus. Next base: position 1,565,221,847 of record NC_140590.1, read on the forward strand.
CCAAGGAAGACATGGCTTGGCAGTTCGGGCTGGACTGTTCCCATGAGGCACAGGGTCAAGACTGATTTGCATATGGCCATGTCTGAACTGGGGTGGCGTGCTGAGCAAAATAACGATGGATTAAACCCAGATCTGTGACTGGGGGTGAATGTTTTGCCATTGTGCAACATTCCGTCCATCATCTTGTGTGTTTTGCTGTTCACCCTATGTGGGAAGGGTATGCCCAGACGTGGGTCCCGTGCTCACTACGCCACTGGAATCAAGCTATCCTGGCTGATGACGGCTGATAGCCAGAAACCGGTCCTAGGATACTTGATTCCGGTCCAAGGAAGACATGGCTTGGCAGTTCGGGCTGGACTGTTCCCATGAGGCACAGGGTCAAGACTGATTTGCATATGGCCATGTCTGAACTGGGGTGGCGTGGTGAGCAAAATAACGATGGATTAAACCCAGATCTGTGACTGGGGGTGAATGGTTTGCCATTGTGCAACATTCCATCCATCATCTTGTGTGTTTTGCTGTTCACCCTATGTGGGAAGGGTATGCCCAGACGTGGGTCCCGTGCTCACTACGCCACTGGAATCAAGCTATCCTGGCTGATGACGGCTGATAGCCAGAAACCGGTCCTAGGATGCTTGATTCCGGTCCAAGGAAGAGATGGCTTGGCAGTTCGGGCTGGCCTGTTCCCATGAGGCACAGGGTCAAGACTGATTTGCATATGGCCATGTCTGAACTGGGGTGGCGTGGTGAGCAAAATAACGATGGATTAAACCCAGATCTGTGACTGGGGGTGAATGTTTTGCCATTGTGCAACATTCCGTCCATCATCTTGTGTGTTTTGCTGTAAAAGTGCATAGACCAATGTATGTATGTTACACATGTTAACGTGAACCAATCATTTCACTCATGGTCAGTTCCACAGATTGATTCACACTCATTTGCCAACTTGTAGAAATTGTGTGCTTGTTTCTTTTTTCATCCATGTTGCAACTGTGCATTTTCCACGTCAAATAAGGACTAGTTTCCATAATTCTGCTTGCTCTTCCATTACCTGAGTATTTCAGTTTTGCGCAGAAGTATCTAAATCAAACAATAATTTCCAAACATTTGAAATTGTGTGTTTTATTTTCCAGTTCCAATCACTAAATGCTGAAGTGGTTACCATAAAAAGAAGTCAAGTTGCTTTTTAAATTTGATTACTCTGGAGTTCTGAGAACATTGGACATGTTACCTTGCCTAGGTATGGCCGGTTTTGTCCTTTGCCCTTCTCAGCCCTTCCTACTGCAGCGATGCTGTAGAGTTTGTGATGTACTGCATCATCACACAGTATGGAAGGAGGTGATCTGCTTGAGGGCACTGTGCTGTTTGCTGACTTTGTGAAACGAAATTAAATCTTTGCAAAGCGCTACATGTACCCAAAGGTGTCTAGGTGCTGGTTCAGATTGATGGAATGGTGAGATATCCGATGAAGTCACCATTAAAAAAGCCACGTTTTCAATACTTTCCTGAATCTTAATACATTTGATTCTTTTTTCAAGGTTGTAGGTTGGGAATGCCAAAGTTTGGAGGTGGTATGTGTAAAACATTTACCTCCCCACTTTGCTTTTCTTATCCTAGGAACGATCACATTGTCACAAACGTAAGACCTAAATGGTCTGGCCGGAATGTACGGTTTACAATATTGTGACAGCTGCCACGGAGCAAGTCCATGCAGAGATTTGAAAGCTATGCATCAAGCTTTAAATTGTACTCGCTTAACTATGGGCAGCCAGTGTAGTTGTGTGAGAGCCTTGGACATAGAGTCATTGCGTGCGAGCCCGAGAAGAATTCTAGCAGCTGCATTCTGAACAGTTTGAAGCTATGAATGCTACGCTTGCTTGCAATGGTGAAATAAGCATTGCACTAGTCAAGCCTAGAGGCAATAAGTGCCATTACCACCATCTCCTTAGATCAAGGGGAATAAAGGGAAGCACTTATTTCAATATTTCTAAAGAGTGAAAAAGCAGACGGACGAGATGTAATTAATCTGTGTGTCGAAGGATAAATTTGTATCAAAGAGGATTCCAAGATTTTTCACTTAATTTGAGGGTATTGGTAAAGGACCCATATGTTTAGGCTACCAGCTGTCTGACCAAACTGAAGATAAATTCTCAAAGAGCATCACTTTTCGGTTTTTGATGAGTTTAATTTTAAACAATTTTCCACTCTCCTACATGGCACATATAGACTTGAAATCGAGCTGCATTAGCAGCCGATGCACTGTTAATTGACACAATACTCTGCGTGTCATCCGCGTATTACACCGGGTGAAGCCATAGCTTTTTGATTAATTTGGCCAACGGGATGACATACAGATTAAACAAGGTAGGGCTCAAAGATGAGCCCTGGGGGACTCCGCAAGGAAGGGAAAAAAACGGGGGAAACGATATCCCCATGAGCCACCACTTGAGATCTGTCTGACAAGAAAGAACTTAGCAGTGCTTTGTCCCTGATCCCCAGCGATGAAGGGCGCACAACCAACAGGTCGTGGTTGACCGTGTCGAAAGCCGCTGACAGGTCTAACAGGACTGTGCTCCCACCGCTGTCTAGGGTTTGTCTAAATTCTTCCGTGGCCGTGATTAGAGTCCCGAAATACATTTTGTGAGGGATCAAGAATGCCACCCTCAATAATGAAGGTGGATAATTCTTGATTCAGAAACCTTTCTGCTATTTTTGCAGGGAACAATAACTGTGAGATTGGCTTGTAGTTCAGGGCATTTTTGGGATCCAAATTGGATTTTTTTAGAAGTGGTCAACTAGAATCTTTCTTCCAATCGCTGGAAAAAAGACCTTGACGTGAGACTGTCTATTAAGGCATGGTGGGAGAGAGTGTTGAATGCCGCTGATGTCGTCTGCGGCAACGATCAGCACTTTCTCAGTGCTGTTGTTTGTGTGGAAAACTGATTATGAGGTGTCGAGTAGGTAGTTTTGTTCTGGTGAGCTGTTGGTTAATGGCTTTCTTGAGTACTTGGCTGCATAGGGGAGCACGGAGATTGGTAGGAAATTTTTTAAGGTCGATGGGGGTGCATGACCTCCATTTGTTTCCATACGTCTGGGAAGTTTGCTGTTGAGATTTAGGTGTTGAGGATGCTGGTGAGTTATGTGCTGAATAGATTGGCTCCAAGGTGGAAGAGATGGTAGGGGCAGGAGTCGTTGGACACCCCAGAATAGATGGACAACACGAATACTGTGGTTCTTTGGGTGGTGAGAGGAGACCAGGTAGTTATCTTTCAGCTGTTGTCTGTAGGTTAGTTGCGGTTGCCAAGGCTGAGGGGGTCAAATTTGTTGTAGAAGGTGGCAATCTTGCTGTTGAAGAACTCTGAGAGGGTGTCCCAGAGTTCTTGGGAGGAGAGATGGTGTTCTCTGTGGCTGTTGGGCTGGCTTATTCTTTGTTAATTGGGTGGGTGGCCGCGGTGTCCATGCGGGTGGTGATCGCTGTTTTCTTGGCTTCTTTGATGTGGAGGTGGTGGTTGCTGAGGGCTGCTTTGTGAGCGGCTCTGTGAGGGGTTCTTGAAGGCACACCATCGCTTCTCGAGGCGGTAGCAGTTGCAATTGGTGGTTCTGTGCTCCGGGGTGTAGGAGCTTGCTTGGTTCCAGAATTGTTGGATTTCGTGGGGCGAATCTTTCAGCACAGTTTTTGATCCAGGTTCTGGACGGCCTGTTCAAGGTCTGCTAGAGTTTTGGGTTGTGAGGTGCTGAGGGCTTATGTCCATAGTGTTTCGGTTACCTTGACCCAGTTGCGGTTATAGATGCTTTGGTGTTTGGCAGGGGGTGCTATGCGTCCGATTTTGTAAAATGAACAACAAGTTCAGTCAAGGAGGTTTCTGTGATGAGGGTGAATTTGATTCTGTCGCTGGAGGTAAAAATGACATTGAGGGAGTGTCTGGCTTTGTGCATGTGTTCAGTGACCAGTTGGGTGAGGCTGATGTTGCCAAGGTTCTCCAGGAAGGCAGTAGAGTTAGTGTTGCTGGGGTGTCGATGTGGAAGTTGAGGTTGCCAAGCAGAACGTACTGGAGGGAGTTCATGATAAGAGGGTCGATAAGGTTGGAGATGAAGTTGCAGAAGGGTGCTGAGGTCGCAGGAGCTTGTAGGCAAGGGTGCCTCTTATTGTGGTCTTAGCATTGGTTTGTAATAGACAGTTGAGGTGTTCCATGAGAGGCATAGGATCGTCGTTAGTAACGGTGTTTCAAATGGTTTCCTTGAAGATGATTGTGTTGCCCCGTATAATTTTGTAGCTGTTTGAAGTATCGCAGCAGCAATGACAGGGTTCGAGGAGGGGTTGAGCCATGCTTCGGGGAAGAAGGCAACATCCTGGGAGATGGTGATGATGGTATCCCTGATTTTCATGTCGTGTTTGCAGAGGGAGCGGGAGTTGAGCAGGATGTATCAGAGTGGGGCTGGGTTGTTTGAGTCTTCTGAGCGGGAGCGATGTGTAATCCAGTGCAGGCAGGGGATCCTGTGTGGCAAGCAAAGGGTCAGTAGCCGCAGATAAAGTGTCCTTTGGTCGATTGAGGGGAGGCTGTGAAGCAACTGTTGGACCAGTGTCCATGGTCCAGAGTCAGGAGCTCCTTGGCAGTGTAGTGGTGGATGGTGGGGTGGTCAGGGGACCTGGCACTAGGCAGCATCCAGGCGAGTATGGTCGCAGGCAGACTTGCCTTTTTGGTTTGCACACTGTGCACTGGCACTGTGCATTTGCATAGCGGCCTCCATAAATAGCCATGGGATGTGGGAGGGGCTGTCAGGGAGACAGGGGGGCTGAGGGTGGAAGAGGGAACAGTGGTGTAGCCGTGAGTGAAATGGAGAGAAATGGGCGGGGCAACCAGCGGACTAGTAACCCAGAATTGTAGTGAAAAATAACACTAACAAATGGAAGCCAGACACCAAGTAAAACAAAAAATGCTAAATAAACAACAGAAATCCCCAATAAAGCTACCTCAACACAGGGAAATCACTGAAGTGACATGCCCAGAAAGTATGGTGATGAAATTCCAACTGGCAGGCCTTTTGGGCAGTGGGATCGAACTGGCAGCAGTGGGACTAGGATTGCTGTGCTGACGCTGTTCCAATCACAAGAGGCAGGAGAGGGGTAGCGACGTGCAATGCCATGCCTCACAATCAACAAGTTCTAATTTCTCATGACAGTGAAAGTATCCTAATGTCATCATCAGATTAAAATATAAAGTTCTTATGAAGTGCGAGAAAATGCCAAATCTCTTACAGTTGATTACTCTGGCAGCAGCAACCCAATGCACATCGCTTTAACAACACGGAGAGGCACAGTCGAAATAAACCTGTCAGGGAAATGTTTCCACTTCATTGGGGTACCGGCAACCCGCACGTTCGTATTAGACCAGGGCAAGGAAGCTTCTATGTAATGCCTACATGCACCTGCAATGCGCACTACCTTGTCTACTCCTCAGCTCCTGGCTGCCAGTGAAACACTTGAACTGAAAATAAATGATGGTTTCTGCATGGTACGACTCCTGCACGAGCAGGATGGGAAGCAGACCCCTCGAGTCTGGGCAGTGTGTCATCAAAAGTCCTGATGACAAATGGCTCATACTCAATTTCTTAGCTTTCTGCCTACCTGCAGCCTCTTTCCCACCCGGCCCCAAATCATCACAGGGCAGGACCCAGCCCCCTGATGTTTTGGGACAGGGTGGGGAGACTACCCTCTCCACTTCCTGACTGACGTGAAGCCCCTGAGGCTACAGAGGCTCAGTTTGAAGGGCCTGGGGCTAACTTTACCCCATGTCATTGGGAGGTGGAGACTGGTCCTCGAAGATATGTCTTTGTCAAGCTGATGACCTCACAGGCCTCAGGGCTGTGGGCTTGTCAGCCCGGTAAGTACTGTAGACTCATGGTGTAATGCTTCTTCATCGCTGCCAGTGTCACGTAACATGAGGCTGTCATCAGTTATGATCACAGCAACAACAGCCCCAGTGCAGCCCAAAGCAAGAGGTGTGTGTATATTGTTTAAAGCTAATTAAAAGAGTTTGTTTTCACTTTTTTAATTGCCAACCCTGGGGGGTGAAACCGCTGCTGGCTCTTAGGTCCACCAGGCTGAAGTAATTTAGAGTAATGCTGTTATGAGATGAAATATCTTGTGTGCTTATATGGGGCTGGGTCCTTCAGGATTGTGTTAGAGTGAATAGGCGAGATGACAGGTCATTGTTACTGCAAAAATGCAGGCATTCTCCAGTGCACCATGTTTGCAGTATAACGTCCATGAAATGCAAAGTTTGTTGTAGTAAATGTAGTCTAATGTAGATTCTGAATACTGGCTGTAGGTTGTGTTGTCTCTCACGTTTCCTACACCTCCACACCTATGCAGTTTGTCTACTCAAACTAGCAATATTTTCTTGAAAAGGCCAATATGTTCTTGAAACTGCTAGTTAGGATTAGAATTGCCCTTTTCTTGTGAGTTAACTCTATCACCATTCCCTTTTCCTCCTTGGACACTGGGTAGCTTACTCTTATTTTGATGTGTGGCTGGTACCTTTTACTGTGAAATGTATTGCCTATTCTTTGTGTAGGTATTCTGGTGGTACTGATTCTAGATTGAGCTGTTGTTCGGTTGCACTGATGAAGGTGAGGGTGGTTTAAGTATAGTCATGCCAGCAGTAAGAAAATGAGAGATGTCTGCTTTGAAATGTGTCTGTGACAACCTTTTGGAGGGCTGTGTATAATTTGTAAAAACATAAATCATAATATTTTCTCACGGTCCCACTGCTTAATGCCAAAGTTCCCATTACTTTTTTCTTCCACTACCCCACACTTGTTTTGACTTTATGTTACTCTTGCAGGTTCGTTTTTCATCCACTTTTCAACCTTCATCATTGTTCTCCTATCTCTCCTTCTCCTTCTTGATTCCCTTCCTCTATTTGTCTCTTGCCCTGGATCATGGCCTGTTCCTGAAAAATTAGCCACAATCTTATAAAATGAGTGCAAGTGCCCACAACAGACCCATTAAGTGGTGGGTATGGCTAAGTTAGCATACTTCACATATGAAGACAAGCTCACCTCTGGATAGTTTTGGCAGCTAAAACATTTACATCCACTTGGAAATGTACTGGAAATGGGATATTACGCCTGGTGGAGTGAGCTGGTGGCAGAGTTAGTTTATTTAACCTTTGGGTAAAGGAAGTTTTACTCTGACAAAAGGCAACATTGTTTTACGTGAAGCTTGCACATTCTGCCAAAATCCGGAGCGTTGGCATGTAAATTTCTTGTTCCATGGTTTCATAAGTCACTTCATAAATTCTAGAAGCATGCTGGATGGTTTCCAACCATGGCACGGATGGCGCTCACTTCATTTTCCACACCTTTGCCACTGATTTGTCTGACACGTATGAGCACTTTTCTTGCAAGTTAATAGGGCCTCCCTCCAGTCAATTCAATTCAAATAACCTTTATTCGATTTTTTTTCAAAATCATCAGTGTACGAACAAAGGAGCATATCAGCAACACCCAGCGATAATTATCGCTCAGCGCTCTTAGCGTGAGGATAATTATCGCCGGCTAGCGTGGATTTTTATCGCTGAGATAGCGTGCTATTAGCAACGATTATCTCCTCAGCGATAAAAATCCTAGCGCTAACTGCCTAACGTGAGATTATCGCTGGAAACCCAGCGATAATCTTACGTAGTGTGGCGTTAGCTTGTTGATAGGGCCTCACAAACTTAGCCATGATATCCACCTTCCATAGGATATAATGGCTAAGTCAGTCCTGAAGCAGGCGTAAGGAAAGTAGCGATAACAGGGGTTATCGCTACTTTTCCTGCCGCTATGCTTCATAGCGTGGGGCTTGATGATAGGAGAAATGTCGCTTAGCGACATTTCTCCTGTAATGTTAGGTCAGGAACGCCCACTTTGCATCTCATTAGAGATGCAAAGCTGGGTGTTAGGAATCCCCACGCTAAAGCAAGGTTTCACGCATTAGCGTGGCCTTGCTAATTAGGCGATAAAATTATCGCCGCTTTTCGGACGAAAACGGCCGCAAAAGCGGCGATAATTTTTTATCGACAGCTTGTAAATATGCCCCATAGTGCATAAAATCATGACTCCAGTCATTCTCTGTATCTCAGAACTTTATATGTTCCTAATTGAACTCTGCAGTTCTAATTACATTAATTTTCCACAGTTGTGAAAGTTTGAGGTGGCATTGCTATGAATTCAAGCACATCGGCACACTACACATAGGTCTCAGTATTAGTAGACTGTTAAGACAAACAGCTAAATGGCCAGTTCACTACTCTGTTTAAAATTTTACTCTGTATTATTATTCCTTTATGGATTTTAAAACTCCCCACAAACATCCCAGCTCTCAGCTTACCCCGTTACATCATGGGAAATGCAGTGCATGAAAACTCTTACTTCAGTGACAGGCTTTAGTTTTTCACCCTTGTTGGTGAAACAAGTGCTGTGTATCTATAGACACATGTTTCAGGATAGTTGTCCTTCTTAAGTAGAGGGAAACACATTATTTTTGGGTGTTCTGGAAATGCTTCCCAAAGTCTTCTCAGGTCTCTGTACCACTCACTAGGCACAGGTGCTTCAACCAGAGCTCTTCAGCTCATTAGCTCAAGGGAGCCTTTTCAAACAAGAGGAGGGTGGACGCACACTGCCTCAAGTCCCAGCACTCAGTTTGTCCTGATGCATTATGGTAAATGCAGTGCATGATGACACTTACTTCGGTGACAGGCTTTAGTATTTCACCCTTGTTGGTTTTTGTTAGTGTACTGTCCTGTGCTGAAGATTCTCTTTTAATTATAAACCCTTTCAGGTTTCAGAGTCTATATTTAGATTTGCGACATTGAGATTATAGAAAAACTGTGACCTGTTTTGAGGGGCAATAAACTTACTACTAGTGACTTCAATTGACTGCAAAAGGGGTTTCAGCACCATGAACATGTTAATGCCACTCATATTAAGTTATCTTGGTATCACAGATCTTTCTTCATTAATCTTCACAGATCTCATGGGCCCTCTGCTGCTTCTTTGAAATCCATTTCCATATGTTAACAGGTAGCTGCCTGCTCATTGCCATGCAGGAGATACTCAGTATATAGAAAGGTACATCCTACTCACTATCACAACAAAAAGATACCAGATGCATGGGATTTTTTAAAGTAATTTTGTCACTCACGTTTTCCTAATTCAATTATGTAAAAGGTCTCACTAACTGCGTATTCCTTATTGTTAAACATCCTGTGGCAATATAGTACGGGTCATAATATCTGACTTAATCTTTGTGCAGACTATCCAGTTATAACTGTATCTTTCATTGTGAATAACGTTTGCCATGCTCAGAATACCAAATGCAGGGTGCAGCTTAAATGTTTTTGTTTATAATGGGCATAGTGTGCTAAAAGTGTCAGTGTATATAATAGTGGTATGCTGGTAGGTTAGCAAATGTTATAGGGTTGTGATTTACGGTTGTAGTTTCTAGCATTTTTAATACAAAGCCTGGACCGTGCTTTGTTCTTTGTGCCGAATTTAGTACACCTGGCTTGTAGAGCTTAGTGAGCCGTCTATTGTAGATAGTCCGACAATAAACTTCAGCCTTATTTTGGCTATTAATTCCTTCAGATAGAGAACTCAAGGCACAGCCTTAAGTACTGATCAGCTTTCATTTGTCACATCTGGTAATGCTCCCAAACATACTCATAATAGAACAGCTAAACATAAGAGTAAGTTCTTAAGATCTGACGTCACTCCTTTTGATGTTACTTCCTGCAAGGGGATGTGTTGTGATGCCCCTTCCTGTGATACCACACACAATGGCACATGCAGTAATGTCACATCCTGTGATGTCAATTTCATACTGCATAACTTGGTTAGCACCCCACTTCTATTTTTAGGACCTGTGCCCTGAATGACTCAATAATTGCAGCAGTCTCTTGCCATCTCCAAATGGTAGAACTTGAGACAAATTGTTGTACAGAAAAGAAGTTTTAGTCATGAACTAGTTCATTTCGATTATCTACAATATTTGCTTGATAATGATTACATTATGGATGAAACATATCGGCATTAGTAACATGAAAGCACATACAGTAGCACTGTAACCTTGTCCTGTGAACAGTTGCTAGATAGAAGGACTGCAGAAACATGGTAAGTCTGGCACTGCTAGGCTATACATTTGATGTTCTGAAAGTTCTCTTATGAGAAAAATGAACATTGACCTCATGGCTAGCAAGAGCATGAAGCTGGTGATGCTGGCTGCACTAGGAGAAATAGGAATGGAGGTGTATGTATGTATGTGGGATTTGTTTCATACAAAAACAGCTGAAAGGCAGTAGTGGTAAGTACAGGCAAAAGGGCGGAGTGGTTCTAGGGAGGAGGTTCTGGGCGGGAAAACAGCGTTTACATCGCATGTGCTACATCGCATGCGATTACAATGCAGTCGTTACAACGACCGAGCTGTTAGAACGCAAACCATTACATCGCAAGTTGTTTCTACGACTTGCTGTAGGGGGTGCGCTAAATTAAGGAATAGTATAATTTACTATTCCAACATCTTCCCTACTGTTTCACACACTGGGCCCGATTCACATAAGTAATCTGAGACAAAATCCTAACTTTACGACTTTCGGTATTCACAAAAAGCTTTTAGCAGTAGTAAAGTTAGGATTCCTAACTTTACTACTACTAAACTGAGACAACATCCTAACTTTACGACTTTCGGTATTCACAAAAGGCATTTAGTAGTAGTAAAGTAAGGATTCCTAACTTTACTACTACTATATGCCTTTTGTGAATACCGAAAGTCATAAGGTTAGGATTTTGTCTCGGATTACTTTTGTGAATCGGGCCCATAGGAGTTGGAATAGTAAATTATACTATTCCCAAGTCCAGTGTGCCCCCCTACAGCAAGTCGTAGAAATGACTTGCGATGTAATGGCTTGCGTTGTAACAACACGGTTGTTGTAATGACCTCATTGTAGTCACATGCGATGTGTCGCATGCAATGTAACATCTCATATTCTCTGGGCATGGTGGACTTACTCCATAATGATTCCATTGCTTTGATTAGCGATATCATGCACTTCTTTGCCTCTGGTTTGATGGTGTGCCAAGAGCCAGTAGAGAGGGTGAGCTTGTCATCCAGATAGACAGTTGTGCTGGTCAGGGTGGCATTATTCATGATGCAGCCTGCCTTGCAGTTGGTGTGGTCAGGAAGGGGAGAAAGGGATGTCCCCTCATGAATGGACTGATGTAGTCCAGTGTGCCCCCCTACAGCAACATTTTCTACTGTACTCTGCCCCAAATTTTTAAGACTTGCAAATCATATATTACAAGGGGGTGACCCACCCGCATCTTTCCGTATGGCAGTAGTGGTCAGTATTTTAAAAAAAGGTAAAGACAGTGAAAATGTGAATTCTTATAGGCCAATAAGCCTTTTAAACACTGACTACAAGATGTTTACTAAACTCTTGGCCAACAGGTTAAATAAGATGGTGGGACCTCTTATTGGGACAGATCAGTGTGGTTTCGTAGCGGGGAGACAGCTTTATACTAATACAAATTTTTTATTAGAGGCACTTGATTTTTTTAATATTAATAAGATTAAGGCACAGATTTGGTGTTTAGATGCCGAAAAAGCATTTGATCTTGTTTCATGGAACTGTCTTTTTACAATTTTTGAAAACTTTGGCTTTCCAAATGAGTTTATCTTCTTATTGAAACAACTTTATATAAATTCACAGGCCCAAATCTTAATTAACTCGGTTAATATAGGGACATGCCAAATAAATAGAGGCACCAGGCAAGGTTGTCCCCTTTCCCCGATCTTATTTGCTCTATTTATAGAACCATTAGCAATTGCAATTACGGAAAAAAAAGCTCACATGGCTCCGGTCCAAGGAATGACGAACATAAAATTATATGCTGATGACATTGCTCTCTTCCTGAACCCAAAGATAGATACTCAGACACAAATTATGAGACTCTTTGCAGATTTTGAAAAAATAGGAGGGTATAAAATCAATAAGTCAAAAACAGAAATTATATTATGCAATTGTGGAGTGAATTCCCTTTGATTAGAATTTAGACAGACATATAACACCCGTCCGAAAAGGTATTTAGGGATTCACGTAACTGATAGAGTAGAGGATCTTTTTCCCCTAAATTATATCTCTTTGTCGAAAAAAGTTCACTCTCAGTTAAAACAATGGAATCAGTTGCCGTTATCAATAATAGGACGAGTTGCGTTAATTAGAATGTCAATTCTCCCGCTTTTTAATTTTCTCTTTAGTGCAGCTCCTTGTGCAATACAGCCCTCTTTTTTTAAAGAAATAGACAGTATGTTTTCCTCTTTTCTATGGACAAATAAAGCACCAAGATTAGCACTTTAAAATATCCTATTGCCGACGGAGGACTATCTCTTCCAAATATTAGAAATTATTATTATGCAACATTTGCACATCATAGTTTTAGATTTTTCTTTTTAGATCCTCAAGAGGTAGATAACTTTTTTATGAAAAGGATCCTAAGGGAGTGTAATATAATTGACCCCACAAGAGTGACTAAGTACCCTAAAAAAGTACGATATAAGACCTTACAATGGCTATTTAAACAAAAAACTCAGCTTTTAGCACACTACGATATTCCTAGAATCAATATCTCAACTAGGCTTTCAAATATATATATATGGGGTAAATAGGGTTGTTAGAGAACAATATATTAAGGTTGTGGGAAAGAAATGGGTATGCCCAAATACAGGATTTCATTAAGGGGAACTGTTGGAAAACCTGGGAGGAGATTGAAATGGGGCTCCAACATTCAACCACAATCTTAAAATGGTCTTTTATCAGATTGAAACTCACATTTGAAAAACTAGATATGGGAAAATATGCGTCATAAAACTACTATTAGTGAAGCCCTTAATTCTCCTACACAACGGAAAATTAGTAATTGGATTAAGATCTTCGCCGATAACAAGTCTCTCTCACTATCTGAAAAAGTTAGGGATAGATGGAAGAAAAGGGAAGATATACAGATTCTTAAACCTACCTGGAATAGGCTTAACAAATTTAATGCGGTTATATTTAGAGGGGCAAACTTTAAACAAATGCAATATTACACGAAATGGTTGCTATATAGAACACCCTCTTTCCTTCATAAAATATACCCGCAAATAGAAGACAAATGTTTTCGTTGTGCAGAGAAAGGAACCTGGACGCATATCATATGGGAGTGCCCAAAAATCCAGAACTTTTGGGAGGAGATCGAGAAATATCTGAAATTTATAATTGATCCCCTCATTTCACTTGATAAATCCACGGCAGTTTTGGGCTGCTCTCCTGTTACTTCTGTACATGAGGAGGGTTTGTTTATTGCAGCTTTAATAGCTAGATCTCTAATTTTGCAATTATGGAGAACAGAGAAGGTACCTACCTTTAATACATGGAGGGCAAAACTGTCCAGAATACAAGAATTGGAAAAGAGATATGCAATAAGATCAGGGGCAGTAAGAAAGTATGAGAAATATTGGAGTGTGTTTGAAATACAGGATAATATCCTGTAGAGGGTATAAAAGGAGAGAACATACATATAGGTAGAAGAAGATAGGGCACATATTTAGGTATGTATCCTGATTTAGCACTTTGCACTTTAATACTTAGGATCCTTTTCTGCATTATAGGAGTATTGTGATTTCATTATTGAGTATCCTGAAATGTATATTTATAATCCTGTAATACTTTGCACTGTAGATTTGAATTAATTAATTTTTTTCTATTAATATCTTGACATATGTATTTATACATGATATTATTGTATGTCTTCAAGTCTATGAACTCTCAATAAAAAAAAAAAAACATTCTCAAGCACACACATAGTCACTCATAATACCCACACTAATCTAGCAGCACTTCTGAGTGTGTCATTTAGAAGTATTGTCTGGTGCTTTGCATTGGATGTTTTTTGTGTTTCACTGCATTTTATTTGCATTTTATTCAATTCTCCTGTTAGTTTTCTCTTCGAAGTGTAGTTGTATAAAATAAAAGTATACTATAACTTTCTTTGTCACAGAAAATGCAAAAATGCAGACTGTGTAATGGAGATCTGTAGAGCACACCATCAGCCCAAAGGGTACCCTGGTGCTGAGCTGGTGTGAGCCTAACCAAACCTTGGGCTTAGTGGAACTACTCAAAAAGCCAGGATTTCTGCTCCTTGAAGAGTTCAGAAAGTGAGAAAGAGGCTCCTATGTGTAGTGGTGGATTGTTCCATGCTTTAGGAGCGATGTAAGAGATGGCTTGTCTGCTGGATCTGGTTTTCCGAATGCGTGGGATGTGTGCAAGTAGAAGTCTAGACAAGCAAAGGTGTCTGGAAGGTTTCAGAAAGTAGGTGTGATTATTGAGGTATGCTGGGCCAGTGATACATGCAAGATATCTCAAGGCATCTCAGTGCATCAAATGCTGCAAGCACAAGTAACTCTAAGGGGTATATTCACAAGAACGTGTGATAACTACTGCAAGAGTAGTGTAACGCAACTTTCAATATCGCAGCCCATCGCGGGAAAATAAGCTCATGTCAATGTGGGATTCACAACAAGGTGGTAGCATGCGATAGTCTGCTGAAACCGTGGACAATGTCTGTGATAAAACCACCTCAATGGAGATAAAAACACAAACAACAACACCAAAAATCCTGCGATGGGCCAAAGCGCGATGAGGAAATCAGCGATAAGCAGCGCCAGGCCTGAAACACACACCTGGCAGGTGGGAAAAATCTCTATCAAAGCAGAAAACCACACACACACAAACTGACCTACACCCAAGCACCATGGAGGCAGCCGGAGCAGGCGTAGAGGACAAGCACAACCCCACAAGCACCCTGGATGACCAGCCTGGGACCACTGGGACAGGGAAGGGCAAGGACAAGAAGACGAGGAAGGCGAAGTTCAGTCCGCAGGCGACCAGGATCAGAGTCACGGAGGTGATGGAACACCATCAACAACGCTTCGTCACCTCCAACGTGTCACTGGGCAGCAAAACTGCAATATGCCGGGACATCGTCGACAAGGTGAATGCCGTCGGAGAGCACAAGCAGACAATGGACGAGGTCAAGAGGTGATGGAATGACATCAAGTGGAAGACTAAGGAGAAACTCTCGGCCAACCAGAAGGCAGCAATTCAGACTGGAGGTGGGGGCCCAGCCCCATAGCTGGAGCTAGATGACAGGGAGTAGCTGGTGTTGACAGTCATCAGTGTGGAGACTGTGGCCAGAGTCAAGGGACCGGACACTGCTCGACAGGACACAACACAACCGCAACAGGGTGCGTGACCACCAGGTGCTGGGGGGATGGGTGGAGATGGGCAAAATGGCACACATGCACAATCAAGCAGAGCACAGTGCACACCCACAATGACTCCGGGTCATCGCCCAGATCTACAGACTGTCACAATGTACAATGCCATGCTGTCTGAATGTCAACTTGAACCATGCGTCTACACACACGTGGACACATTGTAATACACCATCTCCCCTTCACATCGCAGGGGCACCGTCAACACCTCCTTCAGAGCAGTCCCAGCCACTCTTCACTGATGGCACTTGCATCAACACCCAAACCATCCAAGACATCATTGACCTCATCCGCCACTCATCTATAGGCTCAGGGCAGCCCAGCTACATCGATGAGACCCCACACACCACCCAAACCACCCAGCATGAGGCACCCACAGCCCCGGCACCCTCCCCAAGACCTCCAGGAACAACACATGGCCTTCCAACGCAGTGTGCTGGAGTGCCAGATGGAAACGGCTGAGAAGGTGCGGGTGGGCTTCGGCATTATGGCTGCCAAACTAGACGCCATCCTTGGGTGTCTATGTCTGCCCCATGGTCTCCAACGAGCCCTGACTGACATCGCTGGAGTCATGACACAGAGAGAAGAACAGCTGTCCGCTCTGAGTGGCTCCAGCGATGCCAGCCGTGAGCTGGCACACATACGGAGGCTCATGGTAGACATGGAGCGGATGGAGGCAGAAAGGATGGCAGCCACCGCTGCGCATCATCTAAATGTAGCTGGGATCTATCATGCCCTGCAGACCTCCACCATGGCATTGCCGCCACAAGGCGTGTTGCTGATGAATGCTGCTGCCCCCACACCATCCACATCCCTGCCCTCTGGTGTGTCAGTGCTACCCAGTGCGGCAGCCGGATCCACTCAGGCCCCTGATGTGTCAGTGGCACACAGTGCAGCAGCCGGTTCTGCAACACCCACAGGTGGGGCAGGGCACACACCCGGGGATGAGAAAGTGGATGGGACTGTGGTCAGAAGGACCAGGCACTAGCATTAAATACTGTCACCTCACCTGTTTCTGCTTGGTCCCTCACACGGCCTCATGACCTTCCACTGACCCACGATACACTCAGATCTACTCACCTTGGACAGTGACATGACTGCCACTTCCGGATTGTTGACCAATGGCACGACGACCAAGCTGCGGACTATACCCTTTCCTTCAGCAGGACTTGTCATCCCCGGATGGACTTTGGATGGCCCTCCACGGGCCCATATTGTGTAGTGTGCTGGGCATTGCCCTGAACCGCTCCAGCTGCATAACTGCACTGGATGTGCAATAAACATCCATTGGCGCACTGCTGTGTCATGTCTATCATCAGTCATGTATGCATGTGTGGATGAATGTAGGGGCAGTGATTTCCCTT